>NC_050103.1:141924517-142227547 GCF_902167145.1 Zea mays
CTACCACTGTTCTTCTAGCTTCATTGTGCAGGGATGAATATAACAAAGTGAGCGGCTTGGATAACGCCAAGCAGATCTGGGACACCCTCAAGATCTCTCATGAAGGGAATGACGTTACCTTGCTCACCAAAACGGAGTTGGTGGAAGGCGAGCTTGGACGGTTCGCGATGATAAGGGGCGAGGAGCCAACTCAGACATACAACCGGCTCAAGACCCTTATCAACAAAATAAGGAGCTACGGAAGCACGCGATGGATGGACCACGACGTCGTCCGACTAATGCTCAGGTCCTTTACCGTTCTTGATCCTCATTTGGTGAATAATATTCGTGAGAATCCCAGGTACACCAAAATGTTGCCCGAAGAAGTCCTAGGAAAATTCGTCAGCGGGCGAATGATGATCAAGGAGGCAAGGTATGTGGACGACGCCTTGAATGGACCGATCAACGAGCCGCAACCTTTTGCTCTCAAAGCCACAAGGAACAAGGAGGCGCTACCCAGCAAGGTGGCGCAAATTGAGGCGGCCGGTCTTAATGATGAAGAAATGGCCCTCATTATCAAGAGATTCAAGACGGTGCTAAAGGGTCGCAATGGACAGCCGAGCAAGACTAAGACCAAGGGGAAGCGATCATGCTTCAAATGCGGTAAGCTTGGTCATTTTATTGCTAACTGTCCTGATAATGAAAGTGACCAGGAAAAGGGGAACAAAAGGGAGAAGAAGAAGCACTACAAAAAGGCCAAGGGCGAGGCGCATATAGGCAAGGAGTGGGATTCGGATTGCTCCTCCTCCGACTCCGACAATGAGGGACTCGCCGCCACCGCCTTCAACAAATCGGCCCTCTTCCCCAACGAGCGTCACACGTGTCTCATGGCTAAGGAGAAGAAAGTAAGTACTCGAAACTCTACGTATGCTTCTTCTAGTGGTAATGATTCTAGTGACGATGATGAAATAGACTATTCTAGTTTATTTAAAGGTCTAGATAGAATTACGATTGGCAAAATTAATGAATTAATTGATGCATTGAATGAGAAGGATAAACTCTTAGAGAAACAAGAGGATTTATTGTATGAAGAGCATGATAAATTTTTAGAAGCTCAAAAATCTCATGCTCTAGAAGTTAAAAGAAATGAAATGCTTACTTGTGAATTATCTTCATGCCATGAGACAATTTCAAAATTAAAGAGCATTAACGATGAGTTGAATGCTAAGATAGAAATAGCTAGTAAATCAACAACTTGTGTAGAAAATGTTGTTATTTGCAATAGATGTAAAGACTTTGATATTGATGCTTGTAGTGAACACATAGCTTCTATTGCAAAGTTAAATAATGAAGTGGCTAGTCTTAATGCCCAACTTAAGACTAGCAAAAGTGAATTTGATAAGTTAAAATTTGCAAGGGATGCTTACACAATAGGAAGACATCCCTCAATTAAGGATGGGCTTGGCTTCAAGAGGGAAGCCAAGAACTTAACAACCCATAAGACTCCCATCTCCACCAAGGAGAAAGGGAAGGCTCCTATGGCTAATAGTGTTAAGAAGAATCATGCTTTCATGTACTATGATAGGAGATATTCTAGAAATGCTTTTAGAGGTCATGATGTTTTTCCACATGCTTATGACTCTTATGCTATGACTGCTTCTAGTTCTCATGTTATGCATGGTAGAAATGGGCTTAGAAGAAATGTTGTTAGGAAAGTAGTGAATGAACCTTCTACAATTTATTGTGCTTTAAATGCTTCCTTTGCAATTTGTAGAAAGGATAAGAAAATTGTTGCTAGGAAGCTAGGGACAAAATGCAAGGGAGACAAAACTTGCATTTGGGTCCCTAAGGAAATTTGTACTAACCTTGTAGGACCCAACAAGAGTTGGGTACCTAAGTCCCAAGCCTAAATTTGCCTTGCAGGTTTATGCATCCGGGGGTTCAAGCTGGATTATCGACAGCGGATGCACAAACCATATGACGGGGGAGAAGAAGATGTTCACCTCCTACGTCAAAAATAAGGATTCCCAAGATTCAATTGTATTCGGTGATGGGAATCAAGGCAAGGTAAAAGGTTTAGGTAAAATTGCAATTTCTAATGAGCATTCTATCTCTAATGTATTTTTAGTAGAGAGTCTTGGATATAATTTGCTATCTGTTAGTCAATTATGTCATATGGGGTATAACTGTCTATTTACAAATGTAGATGTGTCTGTCTTTAGAAGAAGCGATGGTTCATTAGCTTTTAAGGGTGTATTAGACGGCAAACTTTATTTAGTTGATTTTGCAAAAGAAGAGGCCGGTCTAGATGCATGCTTAATAGCTAAGACTAGCATGGGCTGGCTGTGGCATCGCCGCTTAGCACATGTGGGGATGAAGAACCTTCACAAGCTTCTAAAGGGAGAACACGTGATAGGTTTGACTAACGTGCTTTTCGAAAAAGATAGACCTTGTGCAGCTTGTCAAGCAGGTAAACAAGTGGGAGGAGCGCATCACAGCAAGAATGTGATGACCACTTCAAGACCTCTGGAGCTGTTGCATATGGACCTCTTCGGACCCGTCGCCTATCTGAGCATAGGAGGAAGTAAGTATGGTTTAGTTATTGTTGATGACTTTTCCCGCTTCACTTGGGTGTTCTTTTTGCAGGATAAGTCTGAAACCCAAGGGACCCTCAAGCGCTTCCTCAGGAGAGCTCAAAATGAGTTTGAGCTCAAAGTAAAGAAGATAAGGAGCGACAACGGATCCGAGTTCAAGAACCTTCAAGTGGAGGAGTTCCTTGAAGAGGAAGGGATCAAGCACGAGTTCTCCGCTCCCTACACACCACAGCAAAATGGTGTGGTAGAAAGGAAGAACAGGACGCTCATCGATATGGCGAGGACGATGCTAGGAGAGTTCAAGACCCCCGAGTGTTTTTGGACGAAAGCCGTTAACACTGCTTGCCACGCCAACAACAGGGTCTACCTTTATCGCCTCCTCAAGAAGACGTCGTATGAGCTACTAACCGGTAACAAACCCAATGTATCGTACTTTCGTGTATTTGGGAGTAAATGCTACATTCTAGTGAAGAAGGGTAGAAATTCTAAGTTTGCTCCCAAAGCTGTAGAAGGGTTTTTATTAGGTTATGACTCAAATACAAAGGCGTATAGAGTCTTCAACAAATCATCGGGTTTGGTTGAAGTCTCTAGCGACGTTGTATTTGATGAGACTAATGGCTCTCCAAGAGAGCAAGTGATTGATTGTGATGATGTAGATGAAGAAGATGTTTCGACAGCCGCTATACGAACCATGGCGATTGGAGAAGTGCGGCCACAGGAACAAGATGAGCAAGATCAACCCTCTTCCTCAATTATGGTGCATCCCCCGACTCAAGACGATGAACAGGTTCATCAAAAGGAGGCGTGTGATCAAGGGGAAGCACAAGATGATAACGTGATGGAGGAAGAAGCGCAACCGGCACCTCCAACCCAAGTTCGAGCGATGATTCAAAGGGATCATCCCGTCGATCAAATTCTGGGTGACATTAGCAAGGGAGTAACTACTCGATCTCGACTAGTTAATTTTTGTGAACATTACTCTTTTGTCTCTTCTATTGAGCCTTTCAGGGTAGAAGAGGCCTTGCTAGATCCGGACTGGGTGTTGGCCATGCAAGAGGAGCTAAACAACTTCAAGCGCAATGAAGTTTGGACACTGGTGCCTCGTCCCAAGCAAAATGTTGTGGGAACCAAGTGGGTGTTCCGCAACAAACAGGACGAGCACGGGGTGGTGATGAGAAACAAGGCTCGACTTGTGGCAAAAGGTTATGCCCAAGTCGCAGGTTTGGATTTTGAGGAGACTTTTGCTCCTGTGGCTAGGCTAGAGTCAATTCGAATCTTGCTAGCATATGCCGCTCACCATTCTTTCAGGTTGTTCCAAATGGATGTGAAGAGCGCTTTTCTCAACGGGCCAATCAAGGAAGAGGTGTACGTGGAGCAACCCCCTGGCTTTGAGGATGAACGGTACCCCAACCATGTGTGTAAGCTCTCTAAGGCGCTCTATGGACTTAAGCAAGCCCCAAGAGCATGGTATGAATGCCTTAGAGATTTCTTAATTGTTAATGCTTTCAAGGTTGGGAAAGCCGATCCAACTCTTTTTACAAAGACGTGTGATGGTGATTTGTTTGTGTGCCAAATTTATGTCGACGACATAATATTTGGTTCAACTAACCAAAAGTCTTGTGAAGAGTTTAGCAGGGTGATGACGCAGAAATTCGAGATGTCGATGATGGGCGAGTTGAACTACTTCCTTGGGTTCCAAGTGAAGCAACTCAAGGACGGCACCTTCATCTCGCAAACGAAGTACACGCAAGATCTACTAAAGCGGTTTGGGATGAAGGACGCCAAGCCCGCAAAGACTCCGATGGGGACCGACGGACACACCGACCTCAACAAAGGAGGTAAGTCCGTTGATCAAAAAGCATACCAGTCAATGATAGGTTCTTTGCTTTACTTATGTGCTAGTAGACCGGATATTATGCTTAGCGTATGCATGTGTGCTAGATTTCAATCCGATCCTAAGGAGTGTCACTTAGTGGTGGTGAAGCGAATTCTTAGATATTTGGTTGCTACGCCTTGCTTCGGGCTCTGGTATCCAAAGGGGTCTACCTTTGACTTAGTTGGATACTCAGATTCCGACTATGCTGGATGTAAGGTCGATAGGAAGAGCACATCGGGGACGTGCCAATTCTTAGGAAGGTCCCTGGTGTCGTGGAACTCTAAGAAACAAACTTCCGTTGCCCTATCCACCGCTGAGGCCGAGTATGTTGCCGCAGGACAGTGTTGCGCGCAACTACTTTGGATGAGGCAAACCCTCAGGGACTTTGGCTACAATCTGAGCAAAGTCCCACTCCTATGTGATAATGAGAGTGCTATCCGCATGGCGGAAAATCCTGTTGAACACAGCCGCACAAAGCACATAGACATCCGGCATCACTTTTTGAGAGACCACCAGCAAAAGGGAGATATCGAAGTGTTTCATGTTAGCACCGAGAACCAGCTAGCCGATATCTTTACCAAGCCTCTAGATGAGAAGACCTTTTGCAGGCTGCGTAGTGAGCTAAATGTCTTAGATTCGCGGAACTTGGATTGAATTGTAGCATACATGTATTTATGCTTTTGATCATGTTCCTTTTTGCATTTTGTTGCTTATTATGGTGCTCAAGTTGTACAACACTCCCTGGACCTCACAAGTCCGTTGCAAAGTTATGCACATGTTTAGGGGGAGATGTGTTACAACTTGACCCTTTGAGACTAACCATGTGCTTGAGTTTGGTAATTTAGTCTCGAAGGAGGATTGAAAGGGAAAAGGTGGACTTGGACCATGAAAGACTTCCACTGCACTCCGATGAGAGGGTAACTAATTCCAAGTTCATCTCATGAAATCTTATTGCCATTTGCTCTTAATTGAAGACTTTGGTGAGGCAATGGGGTTAACAGGCCAAGATTAATCCCGTTTTGGTGCTTGATGCCAAAGGGGGAGAAAATAAAGGCCAAAGTGATAAATGGATCAGCTACCACTTGAGAGATTTTGAAAATAATAGAATAGAGTTTTTGTGTTGTTAAACTCTTTTATTGTCTCTCTTGTCAAAAATTGGCTTCTTGTGGGGAGAAGTATTGATTATGGGAAATAGGGGGAGTTTTTGAAATCTTTGATCAATCTCTTTTGGAATGACTCTCTTTATGCTTCAACATGTGTGTTTGACTTAGAGATAGAGATTTGAGTTTGATTTGCAAAAACAAACCAAGTGGTGGCAAAGAATGATCCATATATGCCAAAATTGAATAAAACTCAAAGTTAGTTTTTATTTGAAGTAGTTTTGCACTTGTTCCACTGGCTTTATGTTGTGTTGGCATAAATCACCAAAAAGGGGGAGATTGAAAGGGAAATGTGCCTTTGGGCCATTTCTAAGTATTTTGGTGATTAAGTGCAAACACAAGTGCTTAAATGTGAAAATATGACCAAGGATGAACAAAGTGCAAATCACAAGTTAAGGTATGTTTCTAAGCCTCAGTACATTGGTTTGTGTACTAATATTCTTGTCTAAGTGTTAGAAACAGGAAGAAGAAAAGAAGTGGAGAGTAGCTGTGTGCAGCCAAAGGCTGTTTCGGGCTGGGGCACCGGACTGTCCGGTGTGCACCGGACAGTGTCCGGTGCGCCAGACCAGCATGGAGCAAACCAGCCGCTCTCGGGTTTTTCTCCGGCGACTTCGGCTAAAATTCACCGGACTGTCCGGTGAGCCAACGGTCGGCCGGGCCAACGGTCGGCCGCGCGATCGGCGCGCGACACGTGGCCGAGCCAACGGTCGGAAGGAAGCACCGGACTGTCCGGTGTGCACCGGACTGTCCGGTGCGCCAGATCTGCAACGGTCGGCAACGGTCGGCTTCGCCATTTAAGGAAATAAATCGGGCACCGGACAATGTCCGGTGTGCACCGGACTGTCCGGTGCGCCCGACGACAGAAGGCAAGGATAGCCTTCCAGATGTGCTCTCAACGGCTCCTAGCTGCCTTGGGGCTATAAAAGGGACCCCTAGGCGCATGGAGGAGATAACCAAGCATTCCTTGAGCACTCTTGATCACTCACACATCAATCTTGCGCACTTGTTCGACATTCTAGTGATTTGAGCTCCGTTCTAGTGTGCTAGTCTCTTGAGCTCAAGTCTGGGTCTTGTGTGTGCGTATTCGCTGTGATCTTTGTGTCGTGTGTGAGTTGCTGATCCCTCCCTTGCTCCGTGATTCTCTGTGAACATCTTTTGTAAGGGCGAGAGGCTCCAAGTTGTGGAGATTCCTCGCAAACGGGATTGAGAAAAGAAAAGCAAGAACACCGTGGTATTCAAGTTGATCATTGGATCACTTGAGAGGAGTTGAGTGCAACTCTCGTCCGTTGGGACGCCACAACGTGGAGTAGGCAAGTTTTGTACTTGGCCGAACCACGGGATAACCACCGTGTCATCTCTGTGATTGAATTCTTGTGGTTATTGTGTTTTGACTCCTCTCTAGCTACTTGGCCATAGTTGTGCTAACACTTGACAAGTTTTTGTGGCTTAAGTTTTGAAGTTTTACAGGATCACCTATTCACCCCCCCTCTAGGTGCTCTCAGATGGGTATCGTCTGCAGAGCCTAAGCGGGCAGGTGGGTCTGCCTTGCATAGAATTGACACCCTTGGCAGGTGCGGACAATTCTAGTGGCGTCGGCCACCGCGGTCGGCCAGTAGAAACCTTGTAAGAAGGCGTTTCCAACAAGGGCTTGAGGCACTGCGTGATGACCGCAAGCCCCCGAGTGTATTTCTTGTAAGAGCTCCTGGCCTTCGGCGATGGATATGCATCGCTGGAGGATGCCTGAGGGGCTGCGGTGGTAGAGCTCTTTCCCGTCCCCCAGCAAGACGAACGACTTGGCGCGCCGCGCCAATCGCCGAGCTTCGGCTCGGTCGAGGGGCAGCTCTCCTCGGTGGAGATATTGCAGGTACGGGGTCTGCCAGTTTCGATTAGGCATGACCCCGCTCCGCTCTTCCTCGACGCGCAGTGCCTCACCCTCGGGGGACGAGGGTGCCTCGGGCTGGGCCGAGGCCTTCTCGGGCTCGGGCGTGTCATCGGTCTTGAGTGAGGGTTGATGTAGGTCTCGGGAGAAGACATCTGGGGGAACCGTTGTTCGCCCCGAGGCTATCTTAGCCAGCTCGTCCGCAGTCTTGTTGTATCGTCGGGCGACGTGGTTGAGCTCGAGCCCGTAGAACTTGTCTTCCAGGCGCCGAACCTCGTCGCAGTAGGCTTCCATCTTCGGGTCATGATAGTGGGAGTTCTTCATGACTTGGTTGATGACAAGCTGCGAGTCGCCGCGAGCGTCGAGGCGTCGGACCCCTAGCTCGATGGCGATGCGCAACCCGTTAACCAGAGCCTCGTACTCAGCCACGTTGTTGGACGCCGGGAAATGGAGGAGCAGCACGTAGCGGAGGTGCTTTCCGAGGGGCGAGATGAAGAGCAGGCCCGCGCCTGCCCCTGTTTTCATCAGCGACCCGTCGAAAAACATGGTCCAGAGTTCCGGTTGGATCGGAGCTGCTGGAAGCTACCCATTCAGCCACAAAGTCTGCTAAGACTTGGGACTTGATGGCCTTCCGAGGGGCGAACGAGATTGTCTCGCCCATGATTTCCACCGCCCACTTTGCGATCCTACCCGAGGCCTCTCGGCACTGGATGATCTCCCCCAGGGGGAAGGATGACACCACAGTCACCGGATGAGACTCGAAGTAGTGTCGCAACTTCCACCGCGTCAGGATCACCGCGTACAGCAGTTTCTGAATTTGTGGGTAGCAGATCTTGGTCTCGGACAGTACCTCACTGATGAAGTAGACCGGCCTCTAGACGAGCAAAGTATGCCCTTCTTCTCGTCTCTCAACCACGATCGCGGCGCTGACCACCTGAGTGGTAGCGGCGGCGTAGATCAAGAGGGCTTCTCCGGTAGCGGGGGGGCACCAAGATGGGCGCGTTCGTGAGGAGCGCCTTCAGGTTCCCGAGGGCTTCCTCGGCCTCAGGGGTCCAAGTGAAGCACTCGGCCTTTCTTAAGAGGCGGTACATGGGTAGGCCTCTTTCGCCGAGGCGCGAGATGAAGCGGCTCAGAGTCGCAAGGCATCCCATGACCCTCTGTACGCCTTTCAAGTCCTTGATGGGCCCCATGTTGGTGATGGTCGTGATTTTCTCCGGGTTGGCCTCGATGCCCCGCTCGGAGACGATGAACCCCAAGAGCATGCCTCAGGGGACTCCGAAGACGCACTTCTCGGGATTGAGTTTTACGCCTTTCGCCTTGAGACACCGGAATGTCGTTTCAAGGTCGGAAAGGAGGTCGGAGGCTTTCTTCGTCTTGACTACGATGTCATCGACGTAAGCCTCGACCGTTCGACCGATGTGTTGGCCGAACACATGGTTCATGCACCTTTGGTATGTCGCACCCGCATTCCTCAAACCAAACGGCATAGTAACGTAGCAGTACATGCCGAAAGGTGTGATGAAAGAAGTCGCGAGCTGGTCGGACTCTTTCATCCTGATTTAGTGATACCATGAGTAGGCATCGAGGAAAGACAGGGTTTCGCACCCAGCAGTGGAATCCACGATTTGATCGATGTGAGGCAGAGGATAGGGAACTTTTGGACATGCTTTGTTTAGACTAGTGTAGTCTACACACATCCGCCATTTCCCTCCTTTCTTTCTCACAAGCACAGGGTTGGCAAGCCATTCGGGATGGAATACCTCTTTGATGAACCCTGCGGCCATCAGCTTGTGGATCTCCTCGCCTATGGCTCTGCGCTTTTCTTCGTCGAATCGGCGCAGAGGTTGCTTCACGGGTCAGGCTATAGCTCGGATATCCAGTGAGTGCTCGGCGACATCCCTCGGTATGCCAGGCATGTCCGAGGGACTCCACGTGAAAACTTCGGCGTTTGCGCGGAGAAAGTCGACGAGCACTGCTTCCTATTTGGGGTCGAGCTCGGAGCCGATCCGGATCAGCTTGGAGGCGTCGTTGCTGGGGTCGAGAGGGACGGACTTAACCGTCTCCGCTGGCTCGAAGTTGCCGGCATGGCGCTTCACGTCTGGCGCCTCCTTGGAGAGGCTCTCCAGGTCGGCGATGAGGGCCTCGGCGTACTCCACGCACTCCACGTCGCATTCGTACGCGTGTCGGTACGTGGGGCCGACGGTGATGACCCCGTTGGGGCCCGACATCTTGAGCTTGAGGTAGGTGTAGTTAGGGACAGCCATGAACTTGGCGTAGCATGGCCTCCCCAGCACTGCGTGGTAGGTTCCTCGGAACCCGACCACCTCGAACGTGAGGGTTTCCCTTTGGAAGTTGGAGGGAGTCCCGAAGCAGACGGGCAGATCGAGTTGTCCAAAGGGCTAGACGCGTTTCTCGGGGATGATTCCGTGAAAAGGTGTCGTGCCTGCCCGGACCGAGGACAGATCGATCTGCAGGAGCCCGTGGGTCTCGGCGTAGATGATGTTGAGGCTGCTGCCTCCGTCCATGAGGACCTTGGTGAGCCTGACGTTGCCGATGACGGGGTCGACAACGAGCGGATATTTCCCCGGGTTCGGCACGCGGTCGGGGTGGTCGCCCTGGTCGAAGGTGATGGGCTTGTCGGACCAGTCTAGGTAGACTGGCGCCGCCACCTTTACCGAGCAAACCTCCCGGCGCTCTTGCTTGCGGTGTCGAGCCGAGGCGTTCGCCACTTGCCCACCGTAGATCATGAAGCAGTCGTGGACCTCGGGGAACTCCTCTGCCTTGTGATCCTCCTTCTTATCGTTGTTGTGGGCCCTGCCACCTTCCGCAGGTGTCCCGGCCTTGTGAAAGTGGCGCCGAAGCATGGCGCACTCCTCAAGGGTGTGCTTGACGGGCCCCTGATGACAGGGGCACGGCTCCTTGAGCATCTTGTCAAAGAGATTGGCGCCTCCGGGAAGTTTCCGAGGGTTCTTGTACTCAGCGGCAACGACAAGGTCCGCGTCGGCGGCGTCGCGTTTCGCTTGCGACTTCTTCTTGCCTTTCTTCTTGGTGCCGCGCTGAGTGGATGCCTCGGGGACATCTTCCGGCTGGCGGCCCTGGGGCTGCTTGTCCTTCCGGAAGATGGCCTCAACCGCCTCCTAGCCAGAGGCGAACTTGGTGGCGATGTCCATCAGCTCGCTCGCCCTAGTGGGGGTCTTGCGACCCAGCTTGCTCACCAGGTCGCGGCAGGTGGTGCCGGCAAGGAACGCGCCGATGACATCCGAGTCGGTGACGTTGGGTAGCTCGGTGCGCTGCTTTGAGAATCGCCGGATGTAGTCCCGGAGAGACTCTCCCAGCTGCTGGCGGCAGCTTCGGAGATCCCAGGAGTTCCCAGGGCGCACGTACGTGCCTTGGAAGTTGCTGGCGAAGGCTTGGACCAGATCGTCCCAGTTGGAGATCTGCCCCAGAGGCAGGTGCTCCAACCAGGCTCGAGCGGTGTCGGAGAGGAACAGGGGGAGGTTGCGGATGATGAGGTTGTCATCGTCCGTTCCACCCAGTTGGCAGGCCAGCCGGTAGTCCGCGAGCCACAGTTTCGGCCTCATCTCCCCCGAGTACTTTGTGATAGTAGTCGGGGTTCGGAACCGGGTCGGGAACGGTGCCCGTCGTATGGCCCGGCTGAAAGCCTGCGGACCGGGTGGTCCGGGCGAGGGACTCCGATCCTCCCCGCTGTCGTAGCGTCCCTCACGCCTGGGGTGGTAGCCTCGGCGCACCCTCTCGTCGAGGTGGGTTCGATGGTTGCGGTGGTGGTGCTCGTTGCCGAGGCGACCCAGGGCCGCAGGCGCTGTGTTGCGTGTGCGCCCGGTGTGGACCGAGGCTTCCCGCATGAATCGGGAAGTCGCGGCGCGATGCTCCGAGGGGTACCCCTGCCTTCGGGAGGCAGAGCTTTCGGCCCGTCGGACCGCGGCATCCTCCGGGAGATTCTTGAGCTCTCCCTGGATACACCGCCCTTCGGTGGTTGATGGCTCCGGCATCGCGCGGAGAAGTATCGCTGCTGCAGCCAGGTTCTGGCCGACCCCACTGGAAGCCGGTGGCGGCCTTGCCCTGACATCATCGGCGATGCGGTGCTGGATGCCCTGGGGTAGATGACGCGCTTCTCCGGCCTGAGCTTGGCCTGCCCATTCCTGCCCGATGTCCCGGCGGAGCGGCTCAAGTGTTCCTGCTCCCTCGTCGAGCCTGGCCTGCATCTCGTGGATTTGCTCGAGCTGTGTGTCCTGACCCCCCAAGTCCTTTGCGAGCGTGCTGGCGTCGTCCGTCCGCTTGGAGTTGGCGTGTTGCGGGGAAACGACGCTCGTCTTCGTCTCAGATGCGAGATCGACGCCCGACGTGTCCCCCGTTGGGGTGCCGGCGCCGTCGACTCGCTCGACAGCCGACGAGGTGCCGCCTCCTGCTTGGCCTAGGTTGCCCCGCCTCCTCCTCCGTCGGTGGCGGAGGCGACGGGACAAACCCGAATGTTGTTCTTCCGCCACGTGGGGAAGACGTCGTTGATTCCGCCGCCGGCGGGCGGGTTGTTGGCCGCCATTGTCGCTGTCGCGCGGCGGAGGAAGGAGTATCATGTCGTAGCTGCCGTCGAGGGACATGAACTCAAGACTCCCGAAACGGAGCACCGTCCTGGGCCGGAAAGGTTGCTGGAGACTACCCATCTGAAGCTTGACGGGAAGCTGTTCGTTAACACACAGCAGGCCCCTACCTGGCGCGCCAACTGTCGGCGTTTCGACCCCGGGGGGTCCCTGGACCGACAAGTAAATTGTCGCCGCGTGCCCCAGCCCAGATGGGTCGGCGCGAGACGGAGCACGGAGGGGGGAAACAAGGAGACAGGCGTAACGGGGAAACCCGCGGCCTTCGTGTTTGTCCCGCGCCCAGGTCGGGTGCGCTTGCAGTAGGGGGTTACAAGCGTCCGCGTGGGAGGGGGCGAGAGGCCTGCACGCGCCGTCCCGTCCTCCCGCGCGGCCAACCTTCTCGTACGAGTGCCCTTGACCTTCCTTTTATAGGCGTAAGGAGAGGGCCCAGGTGTACAATAGGAGATGTAGCAGTGTGCTAACGTGTCTAGCAAAGAGGAGCTAGTGCCCTAAGTACATGCCGTCGTGGCAGCGGGAGAGGTCTTGGCACCCTGTTCATGTGATGTCGTGGCCGTCGGAGGAGCGCTGGAGCCTTGCGGAAGGACAGCTGTCGGGGCTATCGAGTCCTTGCTGACGTCTCCTTGCTTCCGTAAGGGCTGAGAGCCACCGTCGTCATGGAGCACGCGGGGTGCCATCATTATTTGTTTACCGGGGCGAGCCAGATGGGACACCGGTCTTGTTCCCCGTAGCCTGAGCTAGCTAGGGGTAGGATAATGATGCCCCCCCTGTGATGTGGTCGGTTCGAGCCCTGGGTCGGGCGAGGCGGAGGCTCCTCCGAGGTCGAGGTCGAGTCTGTCTTCCGAGGTCGAGGTGAAGTCCGAGCCTTAGGTCAGGCGAGGCGGAGACCATCGTCTGAGGCCAAGGCTGAGTCCGAGCCCTGGGGTCGGGCGAGGCAGAGACCATCGTCTGAGGCCAAGGCTGAGTCCGAGCCCTAGGGTCGGGCGAGGCGGAGTTCGTCGTCTTCCGGGGCCGAGGCCGAGTCCGAGCCCTGGGGTCGGGCAAGGCGGAGTTCGTCGTCTTCCGGGGCCGAGACCGAGTCCGAGCCCTGGGGTCGGGCGAGGCGGAGTTTCCTATGGCGCCCGAGGCCAGACTTGGCCGCTGTCAGCCTCACTCTGTCGAGTGGCACAGCAGTCGGAGCGACGCAGGCGGCGCTGTCTTCTTGTCAAGCCGGTCAGTGGAGCGGCGAAGTGACTGCGGTCACTTCGGCTCTGTCGATTGAGGGGCACGCGTCAGGATAGGGTGTCAGGCCATCCTTGCATTAAATGCTCCTACGATACGGTCGGTCGGTGTGGCGATCCGGCCAAGGTTGCTTCTCGGCGAAGACTGGGCCTCGGGCGAGCCGAAGGTGTGTCCATTGCTTGAGGGGACCCTCGGGCGAGACGTGAATCCTCCGGGGTCGGCTGCCCTTGCCCGAGGCTGGGCTCAGGCGAGGCGAGGTCGTGTCCCTTGTGTGGACCGAGCCTTGACTTAATCGCACCCATCAGGCCTTTGCAGCTTTGTGCTGATGGGGGTTACCAGCTGAGATTAGGAGTCTTGGGGGTACCCCTAATTATGGTCCCCGGCACATATCAAAACCCATATGATACCGGTTCGACATTGTCCCATACCCGCAAGGGACAAGGATACATAGTTTTCCAAATTTTATGGTGAAAGTGGTAGAAGCACACACGAACGTGTAGGCCAGTTCCTAGCACACCTAGACGAATTGGCCGATGGAGAAGCCTTTCGTGTTCATTTATTTTCTTTATCCCTTACTGGTACCACTTTTGCCTGGTACGCCGCCCTACCTCCTAATTCCATTCATTCCTATAATGATTTAGAAAGTAAGTTTCATGAGTATTTTTCCGGGGAATATGAAGTAGGGTTGGCTGATTTGGCCTTAGTCCGACAAGGACAAAGAATTGGTTAATGATTTTATCCGGAGATTTCGGGACATAAGAAACCGATGCTTTCAAATCCATGTCGTGGACAAAGAGATAGCAATGATAGCTTTTAATGGATTGCTATCCTACTTAAGAGACAAATTGGATGGCACTCAATTCTTTTCAGTAGCTTAGCTATATCAGCGGACTTTGGCCTATGAAAACCGATGTGAAGAGACATCAAAATCAGTCGGTCGTACTATACATCTAGTGGACAGCGATAATTCAGATGACAAATCCGCAGATATATGTACTATTGAACTTGTTTGGCCAACAAAGGCCAAACTTTCACCTTGTTCTTCGTTACAACCAGTTTAAAAGAATCAACAAGAAAAAGCGAAAGTTACTTTAATGTTGCTAAGTGTGATAAAATATTTGACGAACTAGTGAAAAGTGACAACTTTAAAGTAACTCATACGCTTTCTCCTCTAGATGAATTAAAGAGATGTGCTTACTGCAAGTGGCATAATTCTTTTTCCCATGCCACCAATGATGGTAACGTTTTTCGTCGACGGATACATTCGGCCATAAACGAGAGTCGGTTGAGTTTTCAGGAGATGCAAGTGGACACGCAACCATTTCAATAGAACTAGCAAGCAAAAAAATCTTGGTTCGCTCAAAAGTGGGCGATAAAGGCAAAGACAAAAACCATCATCATTGGTGATCCTCGCACGTCAAATATATCACAAGGTGGGATTGCTCGGAAAGCTCCGGACAGGAAGACTAACAAGTCCGGAGGCGTCGGGGGCAGGCTCAATCGAGCAGCCGGACAAAGTTCCCTGACACGAGCATCGTGGATGATTCGGCACCTGCGCATGGACGGTTTAGTGCTCAAACTGACGGTCTGGCTGACTCAGCCGGACAGTCCGTCCATGGCCAGATGTGTTAGCCTCTACACCAAGCGAAAAAGGAGATGCAGGAGCAAAGCACATATAACGCACATGGTCGGTTGGTCAAAATCAGTCCTACTTTTGATCAATTGCTCTCCGAATACGCTAGCAAGAAGGTCGTTCTACATGATCGGCCAACAAAGAAAGTCCGGTCACCCGCTAAAACAAAACGGCCGAACAAAACGACCCAAAAGGCGACGTAGCAAGCATCGCCTATTCATCCAGTGATGCAAGGATACTTTCCGTCTGCCTACTCATCGTCGATATATTGTCCTATTCAAATGTGGAATGGTACGACCATGAACCCATGGTACATGAATAGTCCCTTTGCCTATTCAAGCTGGGGGCACCTCCATTCTACAGATCCATTGATCAGATGGTCATGGCCGAGAAAGGTGCAATCTGAAACGGCCTTTATGTATTAGAGCTCTATTGAATGATCACCCTATTGGATTGAAAAGCTGGTGACTTGCATTAGGCTTAGTTCTTACTTTGGGAACAGGATGACTTGTGAGATCTATTGTTTTCTGAAGAGTGTGAGTAGTACATATGCTTTTGGTTCATGAACCTCCACCAAAATGCAGGGGCAATGTTGAGAACCAAAATAACCACCGGATGGTCCGCGGTGGTGATACAGATGGTCTGCGCGTGCGCAAAATAAGTTAGGGTTCCAGGTTTCTAGCGGAATTATTAGCAAAACCTGCGAGATTAACTGAAGAACCGATTTGTAACGGGTCCAGACCTCTACCCTTTATATAGATGAAGTAGTACGACCGATTGATTCAATCAATTCTACTTATTGTTTTTACCTTATGTATTAGGAGTATCCCTAGTTTAGCCTTCTTCTACTTTGGATCTCTACCTCTCTTTCGCTCTACGTCGACTAGATGCGTATTGGTTGGCTTGGTGACCCCAAGACACACCCTAGGATCTCTCCTCTCGATAGGGTCCCTCCCGGGAGGCGAGATCTAAGTCTGCAGCGAAGAAGACGACCCTCTGCGCCATCGCGGACCGTCCGAGCCACATACGTGTACCGTCCCGGCCCTGTACCGCAGATCGTACACGTTTTCGTAGAGAGCACCGTCGGACGGCTCATCTCTTGGTTCTTGACGCCCAGATCTGCGTCAATAAAGGGGTTTAATCTCCTTCAACTATTCACCACTAACCCAACAAGCGCTTAAGGTTTAGTTACCTCAATTAATTACTGCTGTTCCGGCCCGTATTACTGGATGCCTGACAGCTAGCTTTAACTTTGGGCACTTCCATGCTGCCTGCTGCATGCTCTGCATAGAGATTTTTACAAGGCTAGCGTACAAGGCCAGAACCGAACGCTGAAACGCTTGCATGCACGCACGATCGAGGCACACTCATCATCGGTCAGGCCGTTAGTTATTGGCTACGACGTGCTATACTATCTAGTAGTAGCTAGTAGTAAAGTGGTATATGTGAGTATGTGACGGGCATGCATGCATGTATCCTCCCTGACACGCATGCATGTGATAGTGCGAGTAGTCTCTGCTGGAGCACCATACGGAAAACCGGGGCTAGCTGTAGCGTCCCGGCCGGTGTACTAGGTGCCGTGGTATAGCATGCCGTAGCTGTGCCCTGCTGCCCTGCGGCCCTGCCACACCACACGGTGCATGCGCATGCCTGCCTGGCCGGTGCGGTACGGAGTGGATGGGTAGGGCGCGCAGCGTACTGCCCCGACGGCGTAAATACTCCACGAGCGAGTTGCAGATGGATCGGTATATAGATGTCTGAATAAGCCCAGCACCGTGGATCCGTATGCATGGGTCCGGCGGCCTTAAAAACACGACATATATTAGCACGGCATCTATACTACTACAGTACCAATGTTGATCTATAGATGATTAGAGTTGTACGTGGACCACAAGTTTGGGTCCACTATATATATCAACACCCCCAATTCACCAACACAACACCACTAATTAGCTACAGTCGTCGGAATATTTTTATCATTTTACTAGCCAGTTGTCACGTACTTTGCTACGATTGTTATATACTCCCTGCGGCCCATAATATAAGGTGTACCATCTTTTTATCCTTGTCCCACAATATAAGGCGTGCTCTCTCTGTGCATACGTGCATCGATACAGTGATATAAAAATAATTAAATATAAGGCGACGGAGGTGCGTGTTCGGTGGGTGGGCAGACGATAGGTTTCGGACGGGGTGCGGTTCGATGTCAGGTAGAGGTAATTTCTCCCAACTTTACTAGGGATGGTGCATCTTTTACCAAAATTAATCTCAAATAAGCTTCATCTCTACCGATTATGAGATTATGGTATTTTATGGTGTAGATTATATAATCTACAACAATAATGTAGTTGTTTGTTTACTTCAGAGATTATTTAGTCTAAATTATATAATCTACACAGATTATAATCTCAAACAAATAGAGTCTTTGTCAGGCTATACAAAACCGTTCGAAATCGGGTATGGTTAAACCGGATGTCGATGTGGCATACCACGTTGCAGTCACTTGGGTTCCCAAACTTTGGCATGTTGTGTTACTTGGGTCTCTAAACTTGGCATGATGTGTCATTGGGGTCCTCAAACTTTGATTAGTGTGCTCCAACATGGAACACCATGTCAGCATCTGGTTTGAGTAAACTCAGTTTTGGACAATTTTGTGTGGGCCAACTAAGTTAGAGGAGTCGTTTTTACTGGGTTTTCTGAGTTCGGTGACCTAAGTGGCGCAGCGTGCCAAGTTCGATGACCGCTACTGCATTTTACTCATTTTATAAATACTTAATGAATTAGATTTGTTAAATATAAAGTATATACTATATAATCATATGCTCACCCATAAACCCTAATTTTTCCCCTTCTCATCTCACACTACTAAAAAATGTGCCGGCTGGAAAGTGGCTAAAGTACCAAATTCTTACCTGGTACTGGACAACTAGGACTAAAGGCGTTAATGTTTAATCCTGGTACTAAAGAGGGACCTTTATTACTGGTTCTTGGTTCGAACTGTTACTGAAAGGTCCCACTTTAGTACTGGAGGTAGGCTCAAACTGGTACTAAAAGGTCCCACTTTAATACCAGTTTTAGGATTGAACCGATACTAAAGATAAGATTTCAGTACCATACTAAAATGTCCATGGGCATTTATTATATATATATTTACAATTTAATATGTATATATGTACCAATACGGAGTTACACAATAGCCAATACATGAAGCATAAAACCAATACAGAGTTCACAATCAATATAGAATTCACAACATCCAACAGCCACACAACATCATCTAGCTACTAAGAAATGTCAATGACAGATAAAGGACAATCTTTTGCTTCAAAATCTTCTAATGTAATGAAAACCTAACGATGTTCCAAATCTTCTTTCAATACTCTAAGACCAAGACAAAATAACTTGGTGCTGAAACAACACATCTTATGTTTTTTAGTAGGGATGAAAACATATATTTATTCAAATATCAATTTTTTGGTCTTTACTCTTTTATTGCGAACAAAAATAATATAGTATCTGCTATGTAAATTCATATTCTTCTTTTTAGCATTAAGCTTGTAAAGACTCATAAAAGTTAAACCTCAAATTTATCATATATCTTCTTAAACAATAGATATAAAATTCGGATACAGATACAGATATTGCTTCACCTTTTTGTTGTACGGAGCAAATAACATATAAAACAAATTATACAAAATATTATTCTTGTTTGTAATATGTGCTTGATAACATATAAAAATATTAGCACCAAGTTTCATCCATATCTATTTTAAAATATTAAACATTTTGTAACAATTTGGATAGCCGCTTTCATCTCTATTTTTGGTACATTTCAACATATTTAGAGTTCATCACAAACACGAACGCGCAGGTAAGTACTAGTGAACAAAAAAGTAAGGGATGAGGGTAAACCCAATAGTGAGGTCAGCGCAAGGGGGCACTAGAGATGTTGTTATACGGATCAGTTGTCACAATTGTAATGTAGTTATCCCATGAAGCCAGTCAATAGTGATGTAGTAAATTCATCATTGCATGCAGCCACTAGATGCAAGGCAGTGCAGCCCACAAATGACACAAGGAAGTCGGAGTCACGTCGAGTGCTCCTAAAAAACCTAATCTATCCCTATCCCAAGAACTTGATGAGGACATCACTCCATACATACAATGCATGGACCGATAACACGCTCACGTGCATGACAGTTAAATCTCTATGTTCGTTCTAACCTAGTCAATTATGTTTTCAAGCTTACACTTGGGGCCATGAATGTTTTATTTGTTAGAAACCTTGGAGAGGACCAGCAATGACTTGGGAAAGTTCAAGGTGTCGAGGAGCAGCAAGGGAGTCCACAACAGGAAGGAGATCAAGTCCGACTCGGCTGCTATTCTATCTTGGGCTTTAGGACTAGTCTACACTAAAATAGACGGCTAGGATGCATCCGGACTCCGATTGCGATGGACTTGATATGGTTGAAAAGATAAGAAGATTATATCCATACGTCCATACCCCTTCCTCCCAAACACGTTCCAATTCATCAATCAAAGGCTCCATGTACACACCCATTTTATTTCCCAGGTGTCCGGGAATTATCAACGACACGAATATGTTATACCTTTGAAAGCACACACCGGGGGTGGGGGAGATTGATTGGGATAACAAACACGGGCCAACATGTGTACAGGGCTACGCTCATTCCATAGGGATTGAACCCATCTGTGGCCAGCGCAACACGTACATTACGAGCCTCTTCGGCTTTCTCATGGTGAATGGCATCAAAGTGTTTCCATGCTTCACCATCGGATGCGTGCACAATCTTGTCAGGATTGTATCGTTTTCTATTTTTGTGCCATGTCATCAGTTTTGGGGATTCCTCGGTCATGTATAGACGCTGGATCCTCGGTATGAACGGAAGGTGGCGTAGGATTGTCACGAGGATGTCGAGCTGCCTCTTCTGTCCATCACCACATTCTACCTCCATGAACCTAGACGATTTACACTTCGGACAGTACTTTGCCTCCGCGTATTCTTTTCTAAATAGCACACAGCCCTTCGGACAAGCATGTATCTGCTCATCATACTTCATCTTGAGTGCACAAAGCAGTTTTCTGTGCCTCGTACATGCACTTTGGCAGAACGTGATCCTCTGGAAGCAGGCATCCAATAACCGTCAACAATTCATCAAATGTGTCTCGACTCATGCTGTACTACGACTTGAATGCCATTTCACGCCCAATGTCATCCAGTTGAGAAACCTTTGTCTGGCCATGAAGGGGCTTCTGTGCCGCGTCAAACATGTCGTAGAATGTCTTTGCGGTCAGCTCTGGCTTGTCCTCCATACATCCTCCTGCGAACTGTGCCTCGTGAAAGTCGTTCAACATATCCGCTACCCCCGCATTAGCATCATAATCCTCGACACGTTGTCTCACCGCCTCCTCTCTCGTACGAAGCGCTTCACCATGTAAGATCCACCGAGTATAGTCCGACGTAAATCCATTCTTCCAAATATGTTCTACCATGGTCTTCTTTGATTTTTTTTTTCAGTTGGCACATTTGCTGCATGTGCATGGGACTAGACTCGCTCCATTAGCAGCTTCGCCAAATGCATGTTCCACGAAAGCATCGGTCTTTCTAATCCATTCAGAGGTGACATCGTTCCTTCCTACACAGCCTGTGTACATCCACTCACGGTCTTCCATCCTCTAACATATATAACCGACTATAGTTTAATATAACATGTAAGACCTCTGCAAAAAATAACTCAAGCCTATCAACAAAAGATTTCGGCAGCACCTCCCCTACACGGGGAGGTTTCCAAACCTGCAAATAAAACTAGCTACACGATGGCTGACATCCACAAATATATCTACGACACGATGGCCGACAATCACATCAATCGGCGTCCATATCCAACACATATACTAAAGTAATTAAACACACATATTAAAGTAATATAATATGAAAATTCACTAAATTAAACTCAGTGAACTCATTAAACGCACATACTAAAGTAATTAAACTCAGTAAACTCAGTAAACTCAGTAATTGACACACATAGTATAAACTCATTAAACATACATACTAAAGTAATTAAACTCAGTAAACTCACTAAATTCACTAAACACACATAATGAACTCACTAAACCCACTAAATTCACTAAACACACATAATATAATATGAAAATCACTAAACTCACATATGACAATATGAAACTCACTGAATTCGGGACAGTGCCGGGGTTGAAGACGGGGGGCGACGGGGGGCGCGAGGGCGCGGGCAACGGCGAGGGAGGGTGCGGCCGACGGTGGCCAGGCGTGGTGGCGGTGGGCGAAGTGAGGGAGCGGCGGCATGGTGGCGCGATGGAGTGGCGGCGTGGTGGCCGAGGCGTGGGGCAGCGGCGCGGGCGAGGTGAATGAGGACGAGAGAAAATGGGCGCCGGGAGAAGAACTAAGTTAAAGTTCTTTGTCGAGTGCCCACGATCTGTCACTCGACAAAGATTTTTTTAATTTTTAAATAGACTTTGCCGAGTGCCCGCGATCTGGCACTCGATCACAAAGCCTTATATTTGCCGATGTCCTATGGCTAACACTCGGCAAAGATTAATGTTTTTAAAACAAGTTTGTCGAGTGTTAGACGTGGGACACTCGACAAACTAACTTCTTTGCCAAGTGCAAAAGCCCGACCCTCGGTAAAGGTAATGACCGTCAGCTATAGACGGCTGCTGACGGCCCTTTGCCAAGCGTCGCAGTTCGACGAGCGTTTAGCACTAGCCAAAGTTGTCTTTGCCGAGTGTCTTCCTATGCCGAGGGTCCTACTATCGATAAACGTGATCATTACCGAGAGCAGGATTTTGCCGAATGCTCGACAGAAAGCACTCGGCAAAGAGTCGAATTCCGGTAGTGATATATAGATTCGGTGATTCAATGATAAAGAAGGACTACAGTAGTCAATCAAATTAATAATAAAGACGCGAGGCAGGCATGTGATTAATCAAGGAAAAACCAAGCAAACGGCCAATGAGATATAGACAAAAGGACGATAGGACAATGTTGCCTAGCTTGGCCATGTATCACATTACATGCAATGTTCGCTAGCTATAGCTCTCCGGCCAGGGAACGTGATGACAAGAGAGAAAACAACGATGCACAAAGAGGCTGCTGCGCTACTTTTGTTAGAACGTCTATATAGCTGCTAGCTAGCTAGTCTGCAGACAACGTCTGCACATGTACATACATACACCAACGAGAAAGGCCCAAGAGCGAGATTTGCATTGTACCTAGGCGCGCAATTACATATATACAAAATGCACACGGTAAGTAGCTGCATATATATATATGCTTTGTGAGTGGTAGACGACAAGTTTGGAGCATGTTGCCATATGGAGAGTTTGCCTGCGCAGCCTTGGACGTGCGTCGGATAAGAAAGAAACAATTATCTGTGCGCGCCGCAGGCAAAGAGACAAGAGCTGGGTGGAGTGCACAAGAGCAGTTGTCGTTGAAGAGGGACAGTATAAAAATGTTTTCCCCATTATTTTACAATTGCGCGAATATTTTAAGTGATCTCTGCTACCTATATGTCTGAATAGACCATCTCTAGCCAGCCGTGTAAACCGCTGATTGTTTTGCACTGTAGATATCACTGTTTATATACTAAAGTTTAATATAATAAGTAAGATAGAGAGTGGAATAAAGAGTCCGCTAAAGATAGTCTCATTGCGATCACTCACACTGTCGTAAAAATCCGTTCCATGTTGAGGGACAGGTGAGACGACTAGACGAGGTGATTGAGAGTCAATCAAATTTTACTGTCGAACACTTTCACTTTAATTGAAATGAAGTAAGCACTCAAACCAAAATCACATCAGCAAACCAGTGATCTCATGATTTCAAAATGTTCCTAATACCCACACAAGACCAACAAAACAAACGGATCACAAATCAGACACTGAAAAGTGCGAATCGGTCCGAAACCATGTCGCGAACAGGTGTTGATTTCAGCAGCACGGAATTCTGTTCTCGGATGCGAAACTGTAGCAAACGAACTCCGATTGAGATGAAATTTTACATACACCTGGACAAATATGTTTCAAAGGTCTTCACAAATTTTGAGCCCAATCAGACTTGTGAATCAAACCGCAGATCTGAAAATACTAACAGAATTGGGGTTTTGTTCGGGATTTGTAGAACGAACTCAAAACGAGATCAACTAAGATCACAACAGGGCATAAGCAGTGGTCCTAGAAGTATATTTCACCCACCAACAAATCGCAACAGTATCTGAAACATAAGAACTCGATGGATCTTCATAAGATCACAATGGGAAGAGAAAGGAAGAACTCAAGAGCAAAAGATTCCAAAAATTTAGCAAGGACACAAACTGAATTGAAACCAACTGAAAGATATGGGGCCGATCTGGCGACCCTTCCTCAAATGAAACATTAAATCTCACAGGCACAGTCGATAGACAAAATCGTTGCGGATCTCCTGGCATAAGAGGTAACTGCCTAGAGAGAAAAACTAGGAGTTCTAAACAAGAGAAAATAAACAAATGACATCTAAGATGTGGCTTTAACAACGGCCCTTCCCTTATTTATAGAAGGTTATCTCCATTTACTAAGCTACTCCTATTTACATAGAGCCTATCCACTCCACTGGGGGTGAAATGGACCAACTCTTAGGTTTTCGATCCGACGACCACATTCTCCACACGAAGTTGCTTCTCCTTGACGCACGCTTCGTTGTGATGCCATGTGTCACCACCGGTTACCTCCCGACCCGTTGTCGCCGAGTTTTGAGGCACAAACTCATCAAAACCTGCCATCCATAGCGTTGGGTGGTTTTGAGGCCCAAACCACCAAACTGCCATGAGTATCGCACAATGTGCGTGTCCCCCACATCCTGGACATATGTCCCGCCAGTCCTCGACCACGCCGGCAACACTGTCAGCTCTGCCACATCCTCGTGCGAGTGCGTGTCACAGGTGTCCGCCACCAAGGCTGGTCACCCTACTGCTCCGGTCCATCAGCCAAGACCCAGCACTCGTCCTTCACCACTCTCGGTCCATCAGCACGAGCTCGCATGACCTTCACCTCAGACGTCGGCCATCGTCCCTGTGCTCCACCCCTGACCACCATAAGTCGACCGACATAGTTGCACATACATAATCTCATACTCTGGTCAGTCTACTGACTATCCTAGAGTGCTACTCATTGACAATCACTCATCATCAACCCAAACCACAAGGGATAAGTCAACCTTGTGTTCCCACACGTATGTTATATGTGTGTGGTGTCCGCGTCAGTCTGGTAGGTGTCAAAAATATGTTCTATAATTAATACTTATACAACTATATATATCACACTAGTAGAAAAGAGCTCTAAGCCTGCGGTACGCACAAATTTTTACTAGTTGTTTCAGTTATCGCGCGCCAGTGAAAATAAATAGGTGGACCCGACTTAAGGAACCGTCGTGGAAACTATTTGTATTGGCGGTTCCACCAGTGGAAATCATCAATTTCCATTGGCGGTTGGTGTAATGAATCGCCAATGATAATCTAACTACCACTTGCGGTTCTGTTGCACCAACTGTAAATGGAAATAGTCGATTTCCATTGACGGTTGTGTTAAGAGAACCGCCAGTGGAAATAGGTTTCTACTGGTGGTTTCGTAAGCCAACTGTTAGTGAACTTTATAATATTAATACCCCTTCGTCCTTCCGACACGAGTTGTAGCTCGCAGCCAACTTCCATTGGAGGCGATTTTGAAGGTCCAGATTTCACAAAATACAATGGGAGATTTTGATCTTCATTTTTTGGAAAAAGGTTGCTAAGAAAAGTTGGTTTATATTTCTTGTCAATTTTTATTCATTCTTACTCAATTTTAGCTACATTTTGGATCTAGGGTTTCACCGTGTGAGAGAGAAGAGTATAGTTATATTATTTTCTCTATTTTCTCAAATGAAGTTCTTTAAGATGGTTAGATTTTGTCTATCCTCTCTACTTTTTCATGTTTAGTTCTAAAATCAGTTTATCCATGATATATTTATAGGCTATTTGGTTTGAGGAGTGACCCTGTCTGGAATTAGCGTATCCGACATGTGTTGGTCCGACTATTTCTAGAGAAATGAGTAGATGTCGTGAATATACCAGCGCAGGTGAAGTCGCATGGCGGATAGATTAGTTCCCTTTGGCAAACCAAACAACTTATCGAGGTTCAGACGCAGGATCGGACAACTCCTCACGGTGTCATTCCGTGAACCAAACACGTCGTTAGTTGTTTAATAAATGGTGCATGTGTTTGTATGGAGGGAGGATTTTCACTCGCCCACATTGGCGGTACTGAAAAACGTCATTGCAAAAATATCTCTAGAACCGACACTATAGAGCTTTTTTTGTACTAGTGTCAATTAGTAAATTAAAACGTGTCGTTTTTTTCTTTTCGCTATTTCGTGCACCAGAAGCTAGATCCCTGGTTAGCAATACCAAATCTTTTTTTTCCTGTTGATGAAACTAAAGGGTTGCCGCACACATCATTATTATATAACTAGTACACAATACACTTTTGTCGATCCATTACTGTCGGTACGTGGGGGTCGATAGTGATCCAGCAGCCCAAGCTCTGGACAACGATCTGGGATTCTTGTGATCTGGCAGGAAGAAGGTTCTCGCTGCCGGATAGAGCAGTAGTACAGCGAAGCTTTCTACTACTGGTTGCAGGAAACGTATCTTTACTTGTGTTTCCGATTTTCGCCATAATAAAATTTACAAATTTTATTGGTGTATTCTAGAGAATCACTAGTGTAACTATACTTAAGAAAACCACATATATAAATAGATTCCCAAAAGAAATCCTAAACACCGGTTGGAACCGGTTACAATACCGAATTCACAACCGAGACTAAAAACGTCAATGCTCAGTCTTGATTGTATGGCCCAATACTAAAGAGACATTTTTAGTACTAGTCCATGACTCGAACTGGTGTTAAAGAAGAACCTTTTAGTACCGCTTCTCGCGCTAACAACAAGTGCTAAAGTGTTTTTTTATTCTATATATTTATAGATTTGATATTGATGGATATTTAATATATATAAATACATGTTTACATCAATTAAAATATGTAAATATAAATTACAAGCAATTAGTTCTTTGCAAAGAGAGAGATATATATACAAATAGTAACAACAATTTTTTTCCAAAAGCACATATATACAAATGTACAAGAAATTAGTGTGGTGTTATATACAAATAGTAATATATGTATATTAATATATATAAATGTACATTAATAATAGTCCTTGAATTGCTTCAACCTTTTCCAAAGAGAGTACTTCCTTTCTTAATCTTCATAAACTGAGATTTGCCAAAAGTACTACTAATAAGTTTTACTTCAATTGGCCGTTGCGACCATGGAGCCTCTAGGTATTCGGTGCCACATTGGATATATTCAATGAGTATAACTCGACTTGGTTGCATTTGCATCCTCTCTAAGTAGTGTATCCAGTGCAGGATCATATGAGCCACCGAACACGTCCTATGCGTTGTAAACTTCCGCATACATGCTACAATCCTTACAAAGTGTCCTATCAGGTGTGGCGTCCAATGTACATGTCCAATACACTTAGACTTCAACCCATTCTTCAGTATATGCATTGCACGTGTTCGATGCAACATCCCAGGAAACACAAGACATGTCTGGTGAACTTTGTAGTCCTGTTTTCTTCCATTTTTTGTGTTTCTTTGTTTGGGCTTTTTTCTTCTTGTGTCTTGGACTCATGCATGATCTTTATAGGTCTTCAATGAGTGTTCTAATGTCTTGCTTTAAGGTGTTTATCTCTTTGATCACCTTGTTGCCTTTGTTCAAGTCCATGCTACATCCTTTGAACTATATACATAAACACTAGTAAACATCATTAGTACAAATGGTTATGTTCATCAAACAATAAAGCACTTAATCAAATGCACCGTAGTTCTTTTTCCTTACAAAAGTATAAAGGAAAAAGATTAAGCATGAATAAAAAGGAATTTACTTTTATTAAAGGATGAAAAAATCTCGAGAGAAAAATGTCATCTAAACATATTTAAACACTTCTACACTCATAAACACTAAATGCAATAAGTATGAATACAAAAGCATGACAAATTAAATTACAAAACTGATTAAAACCATATTTTGCATTGTTTAACTTGCCAAAACGCTAATTAGATCTTATTTTTTCAAAAATATAAAATGGTTTGGTTTATTTAGTGGAAACTATTCAAAATCTAAAATACAAATTTGAGGGTGTGGCATTTATCTAAAGGAAAGGATAATAATATATTTCCCAAAAAACATTAATATGCTTATATGTCAGAAACATTAAATATCGCTATCATCATCATTTTTGTATTTTTCTACCTTTACTAATATGATATTTACGGTTACTACTAAAGTTTTGTTGTGGTTAAGAACATGGTAAAATTTTAGAAACGAGCCTTGGTAATCAATATATTGTAGGTTCGCTTTCATCCCTACCTAAGAGTGTGTTTGAGAGATAGAAATCATGTTGAGGTCCTTGTTGTTTGATGTGTCACCTTTGAAATTCCCAACCCACTGAAGTGAGAACTTGGAAGTTTGTAATTGCCCCAAAGGTCGTGAAGGACCAAGCTTGATGTATGTAATTACTTAGTGAAGCAAATGTTGAAAACCCAATATTTTTTTGTCCAACTCAATAAAATAACGATGTTGTGAGCACCTAGAGGATGGTGAATAGGTGACCCCGCAAAATAACCACTAAAAACATAAACTTGGTCTAGAATGAGAGTTAGTGCAATATAAAACCAAGTTTTAGTCGAGAAGAAGAAAGCAAGTCCTCGTCACTTAATTGCTCTTTAAAAATATGGAATAGATTAAGATCAATATTATAAGTGAATTTGAGAAACTTAGGAAGAGAGAGAGAAATCATAAGCAAATAAGCACACAAGACACTATGATTTTCCCGTGGTTCGGTCAAGCCTAAAATGCTTGCCTACTCCATGTTGTGGTGGTGTCCCAACGGACAAGGGTTGCACTCAACCCCTGTCAAGTGATCCAAAGATCGAACTTGAGTGTCACGGTCTTCCTTATCACTTATATCCCCGTTTGCATGGAATCTCCACAATTTGGAGTCTCTTGCATCCTTACAAAAATCGGAGTTACAACTCAAATAGCACAAGGGAGAAGTAGAACACACACACAAGAGCAGCGACACAAAGCTAAAAACAAGATCACAATAGCGTAACAACAAAAGTCATAAGAACAGTTTCGAAACGGAGCTCAGATCTTGCAAGAATCATTGGATGGTATTGTGGCAAAGTGTCAGAACATAGAGTAGCTCTTGGAGTGCCTAGGTGCTGAAGGAGGTCTCCATGGGGTGCTTTTATAGCACAAAAGACCTATAGTTGTTGCTCCTTCCTTGCACAAACATGCCAGAATTCAGCTTTCTATGGGGCAACGGACCGGTCCGGTGCACCACCGAACCGGGTCCACGTGCCCCGAGTCCGTTATTTTGATTTGCAGTTTCCATAGCTGACGGGCACCGGACTGGTCCGGTGCACCTCTAAATTGGGTGCCATGTCAGCTAGTCGTTGGCTCGCCATCGCGCGCCGAGGAGTAGTCGTTGGAGGCGGTCCGGTGTGCCACCAGACGGGCACTATTCATGGTCCGATGAATTTTATAATTAAATTTCCTAGACCACCAAATTGAGCTGTATAGGCGGTCCAGTGCACACGAACCTAGTCCGTTGCACCAGGCCACCCGACGGCTAAGTCTTGGCCCTCCACAGATCGGTCCAGTGAGGGCCAAACTAGCTAAACTTAGGCTCTTTTGAGCCTATCTTCTCCAAGTGTTTTCGACTATTCTTGGGAGCTTCCCTACAACTTACACAAACATAGTTAGCATCTAATCTAATTGACTAAGTGTGGGAAACTCACCTCTTTGCCATAGTTTCATCGGGATTTGCAATATGGCTCAAACTAAGTCATGGAAGCACTTTTCTTATGGAAGCACTTTTGTCACAGAATTGAATTTGACATCAAACATAAGTGCTAGAAACATAGTATAAGGCACATGCAACTTATTTAAACACTTAAACCTCATGTTTATACTTTTTACCCAAAGTGCACTTTTAGCCTCCAATTTAGCTTATTTGAACTTAGTGTCTTCACTTTGCCTTTAAGTAGACAGTGCTCATACTCATATCAAACTAGTTAGTCCATGGTGGTGTGTTGGACACTTAATCACCAAAATAGGTAGAAATGGCTATATAGCACATTTCCCTTTCAATTTTCCCCTTTTTTGTGATTTATGCCAACACACCTAAAGCAACTAAAAATGACTAATTTGAGGCAATATGAGTCAAGAATTGAAGTTCAAACAAATAGATGAAGTATTCGAAGGATTTAGCATATTTGGATCACTTAGACACCACTTGTTTTGGATTTTGCAATCAAAGCCATTTTTCTAACATTTAAGTCAAACACTCTTGGTTTTGCAAAAAAAAAACTAGTTTTAAAAACTTGTTTTGTCAAAAACTCCCCTTTTCTCATAAGAAACTTCTCCCCCATAAGAGAACTGTTTTTTGCAATAAGAGGGCTCCTCTTTGCTATCAAGAGGGTTTTGATCAAAAAGATTGGCATTGTCCAAACCACTTACTTTGTTATACTCCTCCCTGCATAAAGAAGCTAACAAGACAGTAGTAGCTTGAACATTTTTATGGATCATTTCTTGAGCATCAATAGCATTA
This sequence comes from Zea mays, assembly GCF_902167145.1. Lineage (NCBI taxonomy): Eukaryota > Viridiplantae > Streptophyta > Magnoliopsida > Poales > Poaceae > Zea > Zea mays. Next base: position 141,954,226 of record NC_050103.1, read on the forward strand.
TAGTTTTCATCATCATTATCTAGAATATGCACCATTGTCTACAATATCCCAAATGCTAGGGTGGCGAGAAAAAAGGTGACTACACATTTTATGGCTCCACCAAGAATAGTCATCCCCATCAAAGTGAGAAGGCTTGCCAAGAGGAATAGAAAGTAAATGAGCATTGGAATTGTACGAAATGCGAGAATAATTAAAAGATGTTTTAGTGTAGTTTTGTTTAACTATCTTTTTCTTGGAGGAGGATGAGTCGTTGTCCCTTTGCAAAGAGGAAGAAGCGTCACTCTCATAGTAGATGATCTTCTTGATACATAAGAAGGTTTTCTCTTGTACATTGCTCGACAAGGCTATAATTGTTTTGGATGCTTTCCTCCAAACTTTTGCAATGTACTGAATGCATGAAGGCCCCTAGTGTGGGTTTTGGTGATCGATGAACACAAGAACATGTGACTATAGTTTTTTGTAGGGTTGATCATGAAGGGTTAGTTTATTATTGACCCTGCTAGCAGTCTCTTTTAATAATTAAGATCTCGCACTTGATCTATATGTGTGTGTCATGCGGCTCATCTGGATATCTATTTGACCCTAGATAGTTTCACACATATTGCAAGGCTTAGAGAAGGGTTTGAAGAAATTCAAGGCAAGAGAAGTGCTTGTGAGTAACTTCTTCATGCATATTTGTTCTCTTGGCTTAGAGTTCGATCAAGTAAATATTGAAGATTTGTTACTCTTAGAGATTGCCATCTCCTAGTTGTCTAGTGGACGAATAGGTGACATTCTTGGAGGAGTTGACTATTTGAAGGCTCCTAACTTTGTGTTTGGTTTAAGACCCATTAATTTAGAGTGTATAATAATGGGCACTCCTATTGGATTTTGAGCCTTGGTGACTCAAGGGAGCTCAACCCTTAGTGGGTTCTTCAACATAGATAAGTAGTAGTGGCAGTTACTCAACTATATAGAAAAAAATTGTGTTCTCATGTTTGCTCTTTTTTCATGATCATTGCTTTTGTTGAATATTCTGTTTGTGTTTTTGAGTTTGTGTCAAGCTTACATTAGGTTTGATTCTATCTTAGTGTGTTCCACTATTTAAGTTCCATTCTTGCAATATTTAAGGACTCTTTGCTAGTGTGACTCAACTAAGGACATGGATTAGTGTCATGGTCCTAAAACATGTTTGTGCTTTTGTAGAAGTTCTAGGGCTGGTTCTTGCTTAGGAATGAAGTAGTTTTAATTGATTAAATTTTTGTTGCTTGAATTGTTGTTGTTGTTATATTCTCCTTGATGTAAAGCACCTTCCATGTGCTAATAGGAAGCAACAATCTTCCATCTGCTTAATAGGACCCAACAATCTTGTTCCATAAGATTTTCATTTCCTCGCTGGGGTTGTGCAATCAAGGAGTTCTACACAATACACATAGTGCCACTTTGCACTTGAGCATCCTATGGTGGACCAGGGGGTGCTTGATTTACATGGGTCACATGTTTGCAAGTTGCAGCCTGATATGTACAAGTTATTTGGTCCATGCATATCTTTGGGGGGCACAAAACGTGTAACATGTTTGAGACGGTATCTTAATCGGTTAGGCCTCTTGTTCGGTTATTCCAATTCCATGTGGATTGAAGTGTATTGGAATGTATTGAAATGGATTTTGACTTGCTATGGATTTAAACCGACTCAATACCACTCAATCCACATGGATTAATGGTGAAACAAACAAGCCCTTAATTGGATGGATTACATGTTCTAGTTAGAAGTTGAAAATATATTGGTGCCTATTCCGGAGAAAGGTTGGGTTTATTACCTATATAAGCGGGCTCTACTTTCTTTAAAAATCCTAATTACTTTTGATTAACATCCTAATTAATTACCATTTTAGAAATCCTAATTGCACTACTATTTTCACACTTAAAATCGACATCAATTGCGCGCATTATTACTATTTCACACTTAGAAATCCTAGCTAGTTGGATACTTTTATTTTGGATAAATCAGAATCTACTTGAGAGACTAAGTTATTTAGCTTAGAATTTAATATTCTATGGCTTATAAAAGTTTACATATAATTATATCTCAAAATTATAGGCTCTGTAACTTGTAACTTATAGCAATGCTCTTTAGCTAAGTTTTTAGCAACGGAAATACAGCGTACAGAAAATATCTATGTTATATGGTCAAAACTTATATATAAATGTATTCTATGTATAATTATATTAATTTAGTCAATCTATGTCTAAATTATGATTTTTATTTGAAAGATCTAGAACAATGTGGTCTACACGAGATGCATGTTTAGAGAGCACATGATCTGCCGGGGACCCTTGTTCGCCTAATAATAATAATATATACAGTGCCTTGTGCATGCTTGGGGACCCCGGCCGGCCGCCTACCTGTACCTTTCGATATTCTTACATAAATAATGTAGGTGGCCTAGATAAGGGTTGTTCAAAAATATAAAGTGAGGATGGCTGGATAAGCACAAACATGTCTTGATGCCAGCTCATATATCCTGATCCTGATTAGGGTTAAAAACGGACGGAAAAAATCCAGTCTCGATTTGTACCATTTTCTATATTTGACCCGACCGTTTCTGTATTTACGGAAAAAATATGGAAACAGGACGGAAACGGGAGAGGACTTATTCCGTCCGTTTTTGCGGGATCCCGTTTTTTCCGGATCGAATCCTTATTTATTCCGTATTGGACAAATATGGGACGAGCCTAATATGCATTAATATATAAACAAAACCCTCGTGTATTTAGGTGACAAATTATAGCACAATTGGCCATTGTAACCACCGGCTCTTTTCAAATGACAAGTGTCAAATGACAAGTGATTTAAAGTCTTAAACAACATTGGATGTAGCTAAATGTACACATTTAGCAACCAAACAACAATAGAATGTTGCCTCTCTATATCTATTTGTTTTATATTATTTCTGCCAGTCAATCACTAGTCAAACGTCAATAACATTTCTATTTGTATTAGATTGTGAGTTTTCGTTAGTATTTCCGTTTCCGTTCGTTTTCGCAATTCCGTTTATTCCGCTCCCGTTTCCGTTCCCGACTATTCCGGATCCGATCCCGTTTCCGATGATAAAATACGGATATAGAAACGGGAGAGAGGTTTTTCCGTCAGTTTTCATCCCTAATCCTGATCCGTATTTGGCTTTGCAAATTAACTAGTATATATTTATATCATAGTTGTGTTCTTCTATACACGGGAGTGAGCAGTAGCTGCAGTGCTTCACTTGGATCAGGTGGGCTCCTCCGAGGATTGGATTGCATCATTAAAAACAGTGCGGCAGTTAATTAATGAGACGTCAAGCCTGGAGAAGCGACACGTAACGGCTCTGAGTTAGCAACACGTAGCCATCCCCTTTCCTGCCGAAGGAGGAGCGTGCATCGGTCATCACTCATCAGATGACAGCGGGCGGGCCTCCGCCGAGCATTTGGATATTGGACCACCCCCCGGCCAGCCATCGGCGTCGGTCCATCGGCCGTGTGCGAGTTATGCGGGCGGCCCACGCGGCCTCGTGGGTGGATGGGGGCCCAGCCCCGGTGAGCCCTCGTCGCCAAGCGCGGCCGTCGTGGTCCCCTTGGGTCGCGCCTTATCACACGTCGGATCGGACGCCGCCGTCGCCGTCGCGCGTTGGGGGTGGCCGGGTGGGGCAAGCGGCGGATCCCGACCGATTCGGCCGCCGTTGTGAAAGTGAAACCGCGTCGGACTTGTTCATCCTAGAACCAGCGCGGAAATCTACCGTTTCCAGGCCGGGGTTGCGTCTACTCTCGTGTGGATATTCCGAGGAGCAGTCGACATTCCTCAGTCTCCTCCACAAACAATCTGACACTCCTACTCCACTGTGCAGTGTCACTGGTAACGAGTAAACACATTAAACAGCGGAGTATCTCAAGAGGAACAGTGATACAGGATGTGGTCCTCCCGGGACGTCACGTACCCATCATCCTCCGTGCCGGTGCGGCGGTGCCTGGTCCATCCGGTTTGTTGCCGAGCCCTACATTTTGGCCTCTGCGTCCACAATTGAGTTGATGGATCTCTCCCCTCTGACCCTCTCCCATAGGGGTGGGGCTCCTCACCCGCCTTCAATGACTGATAATTGTCCAGGCAAAGCATAGCTATAGCAGTCACAACACAAACTACAATTGATTCCCATAGCTGACCCTCACTAAAAAATCACTGATAGAAACTATAAGTTTCATCGCTATTTTTTGTTGTAGTGTCGTAATAAATATGGATGTAACAGTGTGGCTAGTAAACTGTGAACTCTGATGGAAACTGGATGCTCATCCCAACGGTAAAACAATGATTTCTTGTGTCTTCGTCGCATGTGTAGACCTAATTTCTCATGGAATTTCCTCATCTTTCTTATTAATTTTCTTACCATGTCACCAAATTGCTTATGTGGTAGCTAAATTAATGTTATAAAAATTAAATGATATAGAGGGTTAGACCTGCTCTTATAGCTAAGTTCTATTCCCAGCCCTCACCTTGCCATTCTTCCGCAGCCGATGTAAAGTAGGGGTGGTAATGAATCACAACCCAAATAATTATTTACAATTTGTTTAAACCCTTAATTAATTTTAATTGAAAATGAATAGAAATAGATCATAATCTAATCTTTAAATTGTATAGTTAAAATTTAGAGCACCACCTCTACGTAACGGTGGGGATAGGACAGCAGGCTCCGGCTCGAGTAATTTTGTTTTGGTGGTCGCCCTCCTTTTATCCTTTAGCAGCCGGAGGACCAGATGACCTAATCAATGCGCCGCAATTACAACGATCGTTACCATGTTAGTGCACAGGTGGAGGCTAGAGTGAAATCTAAACATGCTTCTGCATCCTGACGCGTTGAGGAAAACAGGCCAGAAACGCGAAGTGCCAAGTTGAAATCCTTTATTTTGTTTTCATGATTCACAGACGGTCAAGGGATCCACGGTCCCGCATACACCTTTTGGATATTCCCCTTTTTACGTTCAAAATATAAAGCAGTTGAAACCTGTATCGCAAAGGGTAACATCTCTAGAACTCCAGCATTCGGCCTCGAAAGATGGCCTCAGCTTTCCTGACCTCCTTCTCTGGTCCAATGATGAACACCTACATTTAGAACACAGATAAAAACAGGATCAGTACAAAAGCTGAAATATGTGCATTCAGATCAGTTGCTGCAAAATGATTCGTGCCTACCCAATATCTATGTAGAGTTAGGAAGAACATCCTAGTGTGATACCATAATATTACGATAACACTAACAACAATTGATTTCAAGCAGTTGTTCGCTAGTGAGTGCATACAGCTGGAAATGATTAAGGCAATGATCGAGACATTTAGAGGCTTGTAACACATGCCACACACACACACACACACATCCAACAGTGATCACAAATATACCTCGATTCCTAATATGCCATCAACATTTCTGACATGTGGCTACTTGCCATAGACAAAGGCATAGGCAATGGACACATCCAGAATCCAGAATTAAGGGTAAACCAAGTGGCATATGAGAGAAAGTGAGAAACAATACTAAGAGAAAGGTCCACCATGATAGGCAGACTGACAGTGAAAACAACAAATGAATGGGAACTAAAGCCCTATTCTCAAATAGGGAAAAACAAAAGGGGAAAAAATAAGTGCAGAGCCCACCACTTCGTTATTCAAACAAGGCTGGATCAACAATTTAGCAAAGCCCAGCACGACTATCCAGTATGAATAGATTATTTCTGACAAATAAGGCTGTGGGAAACATACCCTGTCTGGAGGCCCCTTAGCACCACCAATATGTATTTCAACCCTGCCCACAGGAACAAAAAATAACAGAGGATTAATGAAGTTTAACAGCATAGATGATGGGATGTTTACAAAATCAGACTCAATATATTTACTTGCAACATTCTTTCACAGCCATTATCGTTGACCCCTTTCTGCCAATAACTCGTCCCATTTTCCCAGGAGGCACATCTAAGACTGACAGGATATCGGCTTCAGGAACATAAACATCAGCCTCAATGTCATCTATCACAAACATGGAACAACAATCAGTGCAAACACTCTGCAATGTAAACATACTGATAAGATTAAAATTATTTGGTCAAAGAAGTAACAGATGCAATGTAAACACATCCATGCCAAGATCGTGAGGATTATATCTAGGACCAAACTAGGCAGTCAAAAGTTACAAGACATAGAACTCTGGCCCTACAACGTCAACTATGGCTGTTCAAAACCAGTTTTGCCAACCCATAAAAATGTTATTTGATCCAGCAGCCTGCTGCCTTTGCTGCAGCTATTTGATGTCAGAGTCATGTAGATTGCTAAACACAACAAGCAGTTTACCTGTATTACAATAACAGTCATACATTTCACATTTTTCTGAAGGACTCAAAACAAAAGGTAAAATGGAATTATTATGTGGTAAATGTCAGGGCCCAAGAGGGCTCGCTACAGTAACGTTGGTACTTAGCACACCCTCGCCCCTCGGGTAGGTTAGATAAAGATAAGGCTAGTTTAGGATAAGATTAGAATTAGGGATGATATTAGATCTAGTGCTTAGAGGTCAAGTAATCCTCTCTATATAAGGAGAAGCATTGTATCAATTGAAGGTAAGCAAGAGATTAGAAGGAAATACCTTCTCTCTTGCCGGCCGTGGGCAAAGCCCTGCGGCCGGCCTCCCCAGCGTCCCTAACCCTAGTTGTCGCCCTCAAACCCTCGCAACCCCATCCTTACTTGTTGCGCCACGTCCCCAGTAGGATCTGCAATCCTATCAACCCACCAGATCCTGATTCCTAACAATCTGGTACTGGAGACCTCACCGATCCTAGGATGTTGGATGACCCTCCCTAGCCTTCTGTTCCCCTGGCGACAGACCCCATCCCGGCGACCTCCAGGGCAGCAGCCGCCACCAGCATGTCGCCCACTGCGCCCATGTCGCAGGACTCCTTCATGGTGTTCCAGCGGCAGGTGCTGGACTTCCATACGTTGATCACCAACCACCTGTCGGCACTGACCGCTCAGTTGGGGGCGATCAAGGTCCAGTCTACGCCGGCCCCGTACATGATCGAGCCTTCATCGTCGTCCCATGTCTTCCCTCCGCTGCGCAAGATTACCCCTACAGCCCTCCCGGCTATGGGGGCATCCCCACAATGCCCGCTGCAGCGCCCTCCCTGCCCCTATCAGCCATTGTGAGACGATTGTTGCCCTCTGCGCCGCCCCTACTACAGTATGGCCACCATGGTTCGGTTCCAGTCATGCCGGGGGTCTTCTCTAAGTCGTATGTCCTACCTGTGAGTTCGGTGCCCGGCCCTTTTCCGCAGCCAATCAACTGGCCACCGCCACAACCGGCCAGCAGGCTCCTGACCACCGAGGAGAGCAGCAGTCCGGGGCTACTTCCCACCACTCCTTCACTCATCCCATCATTCACCGCCCCCATGCCTATGCCGCCACAACAGCACTGTGATGGCGTCTTCTACAGGGGTGTGGATGGCATTAGGGCATCGAAGACGCAGCTACAGGCGGTGGCACGCTGCCTCCTAGCGTGTCGGAAAGGACAACGCCCCATCTTCAAGCGGTGGCGCCTACTCGTCCCAGCAACCTTGCAGCAGCTCGCGGAGAGGAAGGCAATTGTACTGGCAAGTGCCTACAAGGTGCCTGCGGCGCGTGGCCTCCTAGTGCGCCGACGGCTGCAAGAGGTGCACCAGCAGACACTCGGGGCAACCTTGGTGGCGGTTGAGCTCGGCACACGGGGGCGCGACGACCATCAGCAACCGCGTCGGCCCGCTGTCTCCAAGTGCAAGCATGGTGCGTGTCCCACGAGCAACGAACTCCAACTCTACTCCCTCCTTGTCATCGGCGAGGGCGCACTGCTTAGCGCCACCACATTCCGCTACCGGCCGCCACGAGGGCGCCTCCCAGGGGCGGATCTAGGAGGGGGGCTGCCGGGGCTGCAGCCCCGGTCGCCCCCTATAACACCTATTAATACATACTTTATCTATCTTAAAATAGTAGTTAACATTTTAGGGAATTAGTAGGTTTATATAGTTTTTGATTGATGCATGTGTTTTATATGTGTCTAGATTCATCATCATCCAAGAGCTAAAAGGGCAACTATTTTGGAACGTAAGAGTATATTATAACATAAATGCAGACTATAAAGGTTAACTAAGATAGGCCACAATTTTCTTTCTGATCGTGTCATTCAACACATGTATTTGGCCTCCATCCGTGCCACCAGCACGCTAGGTGGTAGCGCGCGCATCCACGCTGGACTGTCCATGCTTCAGCAGTGCAAATACACGCCACCACACAGGACGCAGTCATGAGCTAGCGCGCACGGCCAATGCACATCTAACAGTTAGCACGGCCAATGCACATCTAACAGTTAGCATGGCCAATGCACATCTAACAGTTAGCAGCGCGCATGTGTGCAACGCAAGAGGCAGGCTGCAAGCCAGGGGGACAGGGGAGCAATGTCTTGCCTAATGCTTCCCTAATTCTATAGGACATGTTAGTTTTTTAGCTAATTCTCATGCATGTAAATAGTGCAAAAAATGCTTCTAACAACCTCCTTAATCTAATTTGGTCCCCCCTAATTTTGGATCCTGGTTTCGCCCCTGCTCAAGCAGCACCATGGCAGACCTGCTGCAGCACACTAGTACATCAGGCCTGCGAGAACATCGTCGTGGCACTTACCCCTAAAATGGCCGCTGGTGGCTCCGCCAAACATGATTTAACTTATAGCCCCTGCTTTGATCCAATCCTGGATCCGCCACTGGCGCCTCCGCTGGTCATTGTTGTGACCCATTCTAGGTGGCCATCCATGTACTCCCCTTTCATCCAGATGGCGTCAACAGGATCCAGGTGGCTGCACACGTGCAGATCCAGTGCGCGGAAGGTGTCTATCTCATCTTAAGAGGTCAAAAAAATAAAGAGTTGCAGTCTATTTTAGATTCAGAATAATAAAATAAGCCGAGATGTAAAAGGATTATTTTTAGGTGTTAGGTTTGTGTCTAGCAGTCATCGTTAGGTTGCAGCTTGAGGACGACCTGCTTGTTCAGGAGGGGTGTAGTGTCAAGGCCCAAGAGGGCCCGCTACAGTAACCTCGGTGTTGTAGCACGCCCCTCAGATAGTTTAAATAAAGATAAGGCTAGTTTGGGATAAGATTAGAATTAGGGATAATATTAGATCTAGTTCTTAGAGGTCAAGTAACCCTCTCTATATAACGAGAAGGATTGTATTAATTGAAGGTAAGCAAGAGATTAGAAGGCAATTCCTTCTCTCTTGTCGGTCGTAGGCAAAGCCCTGCGGCCGACCTCCCCGGCGCCCCTAACCCTAGTCGTCGCCCTCAAACCATCGCAGCCCCCATTCTTACTCGTTGTGCCATGTGCCCGGTAGGATCCGCAATCCTATCAACCCACCAGATGCTGATTCCTAACAGACGTAAGCTCCTTAATTTCAAACAAAAGGGTAAAAATCTTATATATACTGACCAGGGACAGGAGGAAGAGGTGACCAATCTGCAAACTGGTTGTCGCTTAAGCAAAAGCACCTACAGTACAGCTCACTGCGAACTGCCAGACGCCATAAAGATACTTTGCTTAACTTTTCCATCATTTTCGCATATATACTGAGAAGGAAGCGGACATCATCTGTGGCAGCTCGAACCATCATATCAGACAAGGGCCTAATTGTCCAAAAGTTAGGGTCCTGAAAATCCATCAATTAATATTATTTGTCAGCTTTCCTCGATAAGATATGCTATCAAAACAACAGAACAGCTAATGGCAAGACGTTATCAGAGAAACTAAACACAACGTTTCATATCCATGAGGATGTTCTAAATAGCAGGTTGCTGACCTGCCTTAGAAGGGTACGGACTTCTTCCTTTTCAGGATATAGTATGCCTACATAAAGCAGTACCACAGTATCACACCATATGTACAATCAAACAATAAAAACATACAATGATGAGGAATGCAATGCACCACACAATTCTCCAAAACGAGAATACATAGTGCATAGGGAGAAGGATTAACAGATATGATGTTTGACAGTAACAGCACGCTTTTTGTTAAAAATACGAATGGTGGCACCAATATCATAGACTTCTAGCTGGGTTGCATGCACCTGTGTAATTAGGTAGTAAAGAATTTGGCTGAACGAAGATATAAGCACTATCACTTCGCTGAAACAAGTAGATCAAGATCAACCATAGGTTACTCACAGGCTGATAATACATGGTTAAGTCTCCATGCCATGCATTGGGTGACGATTGTAATGACTTCAAAACTTGCCACAACCATGACATACTACTTGCTACTCCCTCCGTTCCAAAATATAGGTTAGGTCATTTTAGTTTGTCTTTAGTCAAACATTTCTAAGTTTGACCAAATTAATAGAAAGATACACCAAAACCTAACAGCTAACACATCAAATGAGTTTAGTCATATCCTCTATTTCCAAGGCATAACCTAAGCATCAAGGTGCACCAAGCTCGCCTTGGGGGTCTAGTTACGCTTTGTGCCTAAGCGACAAGGCATATCCAGCTCACTTTGTTGCCTTTGAAACCATGACTATATCCACCATGAAATATGTCTTGATAGTGCAATTTATTTGTTTCATAGATGCTAATGTACTTTTCTACAAACTTGGTCAAAGTTAGAGAAGTTTGACTTAGGATAACTTAAAGGTGCAGACCTAGTACCAGATGCTCCCACATGGGTGGGGCCTGGGGAAAGATAAACCGAGGCAAGCCTTGCCCCCGCAAATGCGGAGAGGCGACTTTGAACCTGTAAACTGGTAGCTCAAAAAGACAGCTCTCACCACAGCACTAGACCTAGTGACTTAGGACAGCTTGACGAATATTTTTTGAACGGAGGGAGTAAGCTCATAACCAAAAAGATCACTATTGCACCCCCACCTGCTGCAATTTAGCATAATCTACATCTACCACATTATGTTGCCCGTTGCTGCTCCTAGATGTAGATCTAGAACAGAGCAGAAAAAAGGGGATGGAGAGCAAGGGAGAAGGCTTAGTGAAGTAGGATGTGATGGAAGGATAATGAAGACTAATAAGTTGACGATCATGACTGCCAGCAGCAAGGCCAAGGCATTACAGCCTGAGTGCCTGACCAACAGTGGAGAGGGGTGGTGGCAATGGTTGCAACACACAAGAATTCACGATAGTTGATGATAGGAACTTGCAGCAATGGAGAACAAGTTGAAGGACCACTGTAGTAGCAATTGGGTTGTCTTATTTCTTGTAACCGGTGATTTAGATACCATGTAGCAGGTGTGTGTGAGAGTTTGGGTCTATGTATGACTCTCTTCTATCAATACCTGCGTGTTTGAGGGGGGAAAAGCAATGGAGGGGACAAGTGGTTCCTACAGGGACCAATGGGCTAGTTTTTTTGGCTTTCCCTTCGTATGTGTTGGTCTAGGACTTTGGGGTTCACCATAGCTGCACCGTTATTGGGTTCTACCAGTCCTAGATGGCTTGTTGTAATGATGTGGGACTAAATGAGCTCTTTGAATTGTGTGTGGAGCCTTGACACAGTCACACAGCTTCGCCTCACACTCAAGATGGTGTTCGACCTTCTGTCAAAGGCCCCAGTAGGACTACTTTGGCAGGTTGGTACATTGTATTCCCAAACACAAGATTTAATACAGCTAACATAGGATTGAAAGCACACGATGCCCGAATTCTGCTAATCTGCTGTCATATTTCAAATTTGATTAAAAAAACACAACAATCAAATAAAAACACCATCTTGGTTTGTTATATCTGCACACAAAAATAGAAAGTATCCTAACCATATTTATGCACTGACTATACAGCAAGGTGTAAGGCATATAGTTCACCCCGCAAAAAGACCTCTAGCTGAGTTGGTTATGTGGTCTGAGTAGCGCTCCTCAGGTCCTGGGTTCGACTCCCCGTGAAAGCGAATTTCAGGCTGTGGTTAAAAAAAATCCCCTCGTCTGTCCCACGCCAAAGCAGGGGTCTAAGGCTCAGCCCCGGTCACGGTCGTTCTCACATAGGCTTCGATGCCGCTGTGTATGGGTGGGGCAGGGGTTCGGGGGTTTTCTCGACCTGTGTGAGAAGATCTTCTTAATACAATACTCGGGGGCTGTCTTACCCCCTGCACGTCGAGTTTTTTTTTCTCGAATACGCTGTGTATCATTATATTAAGTAGAATAAGATGGGGTGAGGTGTTAAAGAACCTCATACAACTCTACACACCACCCAACAAAAGAAAATGAGCGGGAGCACCAGTACACTAAGCATACTAGAGACCAACTCCTCAAATAGTATGCCGAGGTAAAAGGATATCAGATAATCCGCGAGCCCCAGCCCTACACCAAAGATGAGACTCAGCCATGACCCAATTTATGACCTTGCTAGCCCTAGGCTGCTCTCTGTTGAAGACACATTGATTGCGATGAATCCAAATGGCCCAAGCTCCTAAAATGGTAAGGGAGTTCAGCCCCTTGCGCAGCTTCTTATTGGAGGGGCTAATAAGGGTCATGTTTACATTCTCCCACCAATCATCAAAGGAAGTAGAGTTGAGACTGGGAGAGAGGTGCTGCAAACCGACCGTTTTCAGGATATTAAACCAGACTTCCCTTGAGAATACACAGGAAACTAGCAGATGATTCATAGTTTCTTCCTCCTGGTCACATAACAGACATCATTGAGGGTGAGGCAGGCCTCTCCTTGCCACCCTGTGCCTCCAGACTATTAATTCGTGTCGACAAGAATTATGACCAAACACTTCCAATAAATTCCATTGCATATGACATAAAAGCATAAACACATATGGTCAAAGCTTAAGCAAAAGCTGCGCAAATTTATTTATTTTTCTTCAGGACTAAATTTCACCATATAAAGTGAAAATTGTAGTAAACAAATCTACCATTGAAAATATGTAAAAAAAGTCTGGCAAGATTTGTGGAAGGGGACATAATATGGTGCAACCATACAGATATGTACAACCGTGCAACCAAAACACAAACATGGAGGTAGAAGGACCTTTCTAAAGATATTCTTTTTCAAAACAACCCTCACACCTCCATGTTTGTGTCTTGGCTGCATGGTTGCACCAATCTGTATGGTTGCACTATATATGTTCCTTTCATGAAAAGGCATACAGCTCGAATCGGAGTATAGTACATACCACAGTATCGTTTATCAGCAAGAAGGCTGACAAAAGATATGTAATTGTAATCATCAGATGTCATCTTTTTTCCTTCCTGCTCCTGCTCTTCTATCAGAGAATAAGCAATCTGCACACAATAATAATAATTTAAGCCTTTCTTTCTTGTTAAGAATAACCACAGTATCCTACATAGTACTACAGAGAGCTCTCTAGCAAGGGGTACGCCACATAAATACTTATGCAGGGCGCATGGTCCCTAATTCATGATAATGCTAAGTTCTAAAGCTTCGTGCCAAAGAAGAGAAGATGATCATACATTGATAGTACAGAGAAAATAGCCTACTTATGAAAATCGCTAGAAATTGTTCCTATGAGCAAGTAAATATATATGGTGATTACCTGTGTATCCATCACATTATGCAGTTTTATGCCAAACTGAAAATACAAAGCCTGCAAAAAAGTGATAAAGTTTAATCTAGTTAGTCAAGTTTACAATCTCCTAAAAGGACAAAAAGGAAACATAGCAAGCTAAAAGTTCTCAAATCCAACATTAGGCACCTCACTGTCCCTTTTACAATCATGAATAACTTTGGTGATATGATCAGACTCAAGTGCGGGCTTACAAGCTTGAATAAGTTCTTTTCCACCCTCAATAGCATCAACTAGGTAAACAGCATCAGGGAATGCAAGCTGCAATATGTAGACAACCAACAAAAAGTATAGCACATCAGGATCTCAAATGTAGAGAGTGGACACTTTAGGAACAACCTCAAGAACAAGACAAGCATATACAAAAGTTGGATGAAACAGCAGGCATATTAAGTCTAGGTGCATGAAAAAAAAATACATGTAAATGCATGACCCTTGAATTCAAGGTAATGAAGTAGCATTTCTAGCAGAAACAATTCGTTAAAAAATGAAGACCACTGAAAGTTATGAAGTAATGTTTTAGTCCAGTTATAAGAAAAATGCATGGCAGCTGCATATAGTTTTGTGATGACACAATCATGATCATGAAAATATATTAAGTCTAGGTGCATGAAAAAAATACATGTAAATGCATGACCCTTGAATTCAAGGTAATGAAGTAGCATTTCTAGCAGAAACAATTCGTTACAAAATGAAGACCACTGAAAGTAATGAAGTAATGTTTTATTCCACTTATAAGAAAAATGAATGGCTGCTGCATAAAGTTTTTTGTGATGTCACAATCATGAAAACAAAACCCTATAATACAACATCATGCCAGCTAAGGTTACTTTTGCTCACCTGCATAATACAGAGAGCACCATTGCGGCAGAGATCAACACCTTCACAGTCAAATCCAATTACCAACTTCTGGGCAGCTGAGGGTTCAAGAAACTCGACTGGGAGTTGACCAGGTTTGGTAACGATATGATAGGAGGGGCATGGTAATTCTGGGTTGTTATCTGCAAGAGAAATCAAGTGATCAATACAAAGCAATTAAAATTGGCTCATTGGTGCACAACTGTAGAAGCAACCCCAATCAAGGGGAAACTATATGGACAAAAACAGTTCCCTGTTCTGAGCAAGATAACCGATCCTAGCAAGCAAAAAACCTACCAACAAAACACACAGGTAGCGATATGCAGCCAATTTCACTGCCAAACTATTAAGTAAATGGATAAAGTGCATCGGAATGGAATCATAAGAACTTGTTCCAGAATTTCTGGCACAATGCAGCTACACAACTAATTCTTCATCAATGCTAAAAAGAGTACTGATGAAGTAGCCAGCACCTATCAGCAAGTAATTATCACAAGATCAGGCACTATGATATTCACAAATTATTTGCATATAAAAATACAGAACTATTGGTGATTGAAGAGAACAAGTATTTCACTTGGAACTATGGGCATTCACTCCAAGTAATTCTGCAATCCCGCCCAAAAAAGACCTAGTCCCTAGAGCAACCCGCACGAAGTTACTAGCTGCGCGATCAAATAAGCATCTGCATACCAACATTACGAGCCCAAAAACCCTAAGATTATACCATGACACAAAACGCTCCAACAAAACACAGCAAGGTAGAAGCTAAAACACAAGTACACAAGGACTAAACGAACTCCCAGAACCCTAAAAGCAGCGGACGCCGATGCGGCACCGTGAGCACAGATGTACGGGCTCGCGCCGCGCGGGCGCAGCACTATGAGCGCGAAACGGTGGGGCGCTTCAAGCGAAACGGAGGGGCCGCTCGGTCATATGCGAAACGGAGCAGCAGGCAGCGGGATCGCAGCGACCTAACGCGCCACGATTTACACCGCGAGTAGAGCAACACTGGGAGAGCCGAGCCACCAGGAGGATGAAGAGAGAGGGGAGAGGCATAGGTAAGTGCCGCACCTGAGGGGTCGTCAGCGTCGGCGGGGTCGAGGGGCTCGGAATGGTGGGAGGCCATCCCGATCCCCTCACGATCGCTCGCAGGGGGAGAGAGGCAGGAGGCGGGCGCACCGGCGACGTTGAGGAACAAGGACGAAAAGGGAACACGAGGGGTGCGCCGTGCGCGGCTGCGCCTACTCGGCTATAGCTAATAGTCGCCGCGCCGGTGCTGCGGAAGTGAGGCGACGGTTACCGCTAGCAGCTGTCGGCTGGGCTTGGGCCTGTTCATTTATTGCGTGAACTCCACTGGCAGCCCAATCTGCGATGATGATGCCCTGATGCTATTGCACTCCCTCAACTAACAATTTACTGTGGTAAGGCTATCCACACTCGTACCATTCTAAATATTCTTTTTTATAGCAAAATTCTTTACCCTATATTATTATATTGACTCTATATCTTAATCATATACCAACTACTATATGTATAATATTATTTTTTCCTATTCTTTTTCTTTTCTTACTCAACTACCTCCTGTTTATTGTACTGATGTTGTACGGCGAGTAGAAGGTTAGTAAACTCTGGGAATAACGTTTCTTGTGCTCGCTCTAATTCTGCATACACGGCTGCAGCATTTACCTACTGCATACAGCATACTGCATATGTAATTGCATGATCATAGCGTTTGTTTTGGCGTTTGTGACTGCGGCTAGCCTAAACTCACTTTTTCTTTCGAACTCCATAATCAGATATCTGACTCACAAGACCATTCAAATTACTTCCTGCTATAGTTTCATAGTTTCAAGTAGTTTTAAAAACGGTTTTGTCTCTTTCTTATTTTTAGTTAAATCTAGTAAATACTTGATATAAGACTATTAAAACATAGAAAACATCTCTATATTTCTAAAAATTTTGAAAAAAAAAATCCTAGAGCAGAAGCTTTCAAAAAATAGAACTATATTCCAAACATCCAAAAAAGTTTCAAACATTATAATCGATGCCTCAGCGTGTTTTGAAAACTTTTCACAAAACATTTTGACTAAACTTATTTAATTTTGGCAAAGTTTATAGAAAATACATCAAAATGTATAATGTCTGTTGACGGGAAAAGGTGGCCAAGATATGTGAAGGACTTTATAACTACGTTCCTAATGTCATAACAATCTAGAAAAAATATTTGGATCGTCACATTTAAATTCCGCTCGACAAAAGGAAGGTTTTAGGTTGTCTCCAGCAACGTCCTCTATATCTATCCTCTATATCTATCTCAGTCTCCTTTAAAAGATTTCATCCTTTATATATCCTTTCTCTTCAACAACATACTCTAAATCATGTCATCTATACACAAATACGTATATTAGAGATATTTTTATTTTTTATTTTTTACATATGTATTTTTCATACTCTCAAATGTATTGTACATATTTTAGTTTTGCTAAACCGGTTATTTAAAGTATTCAAATAGATAGAGGCCCGTTTAGAGAAACTCTATATATATAGAATCTAGCAGCGTCCTCTAAATTTAGAGGACCATTTAGAGGACGTTGCTGGAGAGCATGGTTTTCTATATTTAGAGTAGAGGAGGTTTTAGAGACTATTGCTTATTGCTGGAGCCAGCCTTAGGCTATCCACAACTTTGCACGATACTCTACCGAGTTGGAGTAAACTATAGGGCAAGAAAAAGACCACAACTGGATACTCTAAAATAGAGGCGGGCATGAAGAACGGCACATTCAGTTCAGCATATGTACGGCAGCCACTCTATGCATTATACCAATGAGCAGCAGCGGCAACATGTGTACGAAAAAGTTTTGATAGTTGGTATAGGGTTGAGATATGAAGTAAATATAAATGCGGAGGATTATGATATAGTGTAAAGAATTTTGCTGATAAGGATAGAATTTTTTTTTAGATAAAAATTTAGAGTTACATGAGTGCGAGCCTTAGACCTATTTACTGTAAATGGAACACGGCTAGCAGATTTCTCGTTAGGATAGTTTTTTCTGTTGTTCTGGTAACTGTAGGAGTAAACCTACATGGTTTAGAATGATTAGAAACAAACCTACATGGTCTAAAATAATTAGGAGCATAACACATAGCTCTTTAAAATTCTTACAAATGTTATCAACATTCTACAAGTGGTTCTTAGATTCTACTGACGATATCATTTAATTTATACATGTCGAAGTCTAAATTATAGATGACTTTCTCATAAATATCACCTTAGTAACACTCGCACTTATGTATTGTTATCCTTTATATAATATCTTGACCTTAAAAGTTCAAGTGCATGTCTCCTACAAATATTCAAAATCTGTATGCACACCTTTAGGGAGAGGTCACTCTATAAATCAACATCTTTGAGACTAACACTTTTGCAAGCTTATCATATGTGTAGCGGTCTCATTGAAGGAAAATAGAATCCAAAAAAAGCAATGTGGTTCAACTTTAAGAAAATTTAGTGATTAATATCATGTATATCGGTATCATGTTCATTTGGTATCATCCATATTGGTATCAAGATTCTTTAGCATCTAGGGACTGAGTACTTAATGCAAATGTTTTTTAGAATTAGCAAATTTAGTCAGAGCTAGACAATCTGCACCTAGATTCTGAATTATCTGTAGTCCATGCGAAGAACTTGTAAACCACACTATTGAAGGGCAGACAATCCATGCTGGGATCCTAGACTATCTGCGGTTGAATTTGCAGTTGCATACAGAACTATGGAGCATCTGCATTGTTCTGTTTCTCTTCACGACAAATAGTCCACTATTTGTGCCTTAGTTTTTACTGCCCACCGACACTTAAAAGGATGGGGGCATGTCCCTGGTACCTCATTTTGTGAAACACATTCTCTCTTTCCCCTTCACTCTTCCTCGAAGGTGAAAAAGACCCTATTGAAGGGAGAAGACATTGGAGGCTATCATGAACCATCCAAGTAAAACTTTAGACACTTCAATCGCTTCTCCACCGTGTCTTCTTGAGGCTTTGGCAAGTTGTTAAAAATTTGCTAGCAAAATGTGGAAGATTAGAAAGAGTAAGCGACAACATGGAGATGATGGGGATGCAAACTATGATCCCAAACAGGACCCTAAAGCTCAATCATATGTTGGAGGTGTTAATGTGTCAGTCAAACCTGAAGCTCATGGGAGAGAGGATGAGGCCATTGATATTTCTAGATGGGCTTATGAGGAGGTCCAATGGAATGCGGAAGAAACCTGCCAGTCCTGAAGGTAGGTAACTCATCTGGATCCAGATCTAGTTCATCACTGGCTATATTCTAACCCGCATGGCATCCTTTGTGGATCGAAATAGAATTTGATCACTAGTTCTATTTGAATGACCTATTTGGGAATCTCTAGATCTATGCTTATTTTTAGGAATCCCTATCAATATGGTCAGGTATGTGACACTAACATTATTCATTTTCACACTCAAGTACAATTTACTGCCTTTTGGAATCATCTATGCAAAGTGAGTCTTCACAAGCTATAAGGAAAATGGACTGTTGTCCATTTGATTAAGTGTTTTGGTGTTTTATGATCAACATAACCTTGTGGACTAATGTGTTTGGTAGTGTTTATATTTATAGTTCATATGATACAAAGTGGACTTGGACTAAGGCATTGAGGTTTAGAAGACCTACAAATATCAAGAAAAGTCCAAGACACAAGACTAGAAGCCCAAGCGAAGGATCCTGAAGAATAGGAGACTATGTGGGATATAGATATCCCCTATGTCCTCGCGACGTGGGTTGAGTTCATGGGTCGCTAAAGTGTATGAGTGAGCCGGCCAATTAAGCCTACAGGTTGGCTAACTAACTCAAACCCAAGGACGATAGAGAGCTTGCTTGAGCACCAAGGCATCGTAACAATCGTTGTCGATGAAGCAGGCGCAGAATTCTATGTCACCCATGAGCCGAAACAAGATCGCCATTGAGAGTCACCTAGAGGGGGTGAATATGTGATGCCCGCAAAACATAACTTCAAACATAAACTTTGTCCAAATTAAGAGTTAGCACAAAATAAGACCAAGTCGGAGTGAGAAGAAGAGAGAAGTTCTCTTCACTTGATTGCTCTTTCAAGATATGTAATAAACTAAGAGCAATATTGCAAGTGAAAGATAGAACTTGCATAGAGGAAGAACAATCACAAAGAAATAAAACACAATAGACACGATGATTTTTCCTGTGGTTTGGCCAAGCCTCAAATGCTTTCCTACTCCATGTCGTAATGCCCCAATGGACAAGGGTTGCACTCAACCCCTCTCAAGTGATCCAATGATTAAATTGAGTGCCACGGTCTTCCTTATATCAATTATATTCCCCTCGCAAGGAATCTCCACAAATTAGAGTCTCTTGCAGTCGCACATAGAAATCAGAGTTACAACTCAAAGAACAACACAAGAGAGAGGACAAAGTACACACATAAGAGCCAAAAGTAGCCACACAATACAAGAAACTAGATCACAAGAGCGCAATCACATAAAATTACAAGAACACCTCAGAATTGCGCTAGGATCTCACTAGAATCGCTAGAAGGTGTTGTGGCGGAGTGTTGGAATGAACTAGTGCTTTTGGTATGCTTGGGGTACTAAAGGATGTAGCCTAAGGGGTCCTTTTATAGCCCAAAGAGCCCCCATATCCGTTGCTCCTTCCATGCAAAACTTGCTGAAAATCTATTGTTCTCGGTGGCACCGGACCAGTCCTATGCGCCACATGATCGAGAATAGTAGTGCCTCCCTCAGGATCTGATTGGGTGCCTTCCTTAGCTGGCTGGCACGAGACCATTTTGATGCACCTCCAGACCAAGTGCCATGTCAGCTAGCCATTGGCCAGTGCACGTCCGCAGGAGTTAGCCATTATAGACGGTCCGATGCACCACCGAGTGGTTACTATAGAAGGTCCGGTGATTTTTATAAATAAAAATTCGAGACATCGAAGTTCAGTCGTACTTGTGGTCCGGTGCACACAGACCCGGTCTGGTGTGCCAGGTCTCCCAGTGCCTAACTTCTAGGCCTATGCAGACTCGATCTGGTGCACCACTGGACCGGTCCGGTGAGGCCCAGAACAAAACAATTAAGGCTCTTTTGAGCCTAACTTCTTCAACCTTCTTTCATTGTTTTTGGGAGCTTTCCTACCATGTATACAAACATTATTAGCATATAATCCAATTGACTAAGTGTAGAAATCTCACCTTTTACTCATCCTTTCACCAGTATTTGCAGTTTAGCTCAAACTAAGTCCTAAAGGCACTTTTATCACAGAATTGAGTTAGAGATCAAATCAAAGTGCTAAACACATAGTATTAGGCATATGCAACTTATCTAAGAGTTCAAACTTCATGGTTTTACCATTTTACCCAAAGTTGCACTTTCTCGCCTCATTTGAGTTCTTTTGGACTTAGCACCTTCAAATTGTATATAAGTGAACTTGTGATCATACGCATAGCAAACAAGTTAGTCCATGATGGTGTGTTGGACACTTAATCACCAAAATAGGTAGAAATGGCTCTCTAGCCCATTTCTCTTTCAGTCATGCAGGCAGTGTCATCCGCAGACCGGAACATACTCTGTATGTGTAGGGGTAGCGATAAGCGTCAACTTGTAAAACATAATCTCGTCGTTATATAAGACATGATAGGTACACCTACGAAATGATTCCACACACCCTTGTAGTCTGATAGAGTACTCCATTTTGTAACCTCAAACTCAGATCAATACCATCAAAACAAAGCATATGGCGTAGGGTATTACACATTCTGACGACCCAAACCTATATAAACCTTTGTGTTCCTTCGTGTTGCACATGAACCATCGAGCTAGAATCAATCTCGTCAACCACTAAAAAGCACTGTGTGATATATGTCGTAGTGTGTTGCTGGTACTAAACATCGACATCTAGCGCACCAGATAGGGGAGGCGACATCGACATCGGTTAGCTCCATGGACGTCGTCTTCAGCAACGTCATCAACTTTGTTCTGGGTGATATATTTCATTTTGGATCTATTTCCTACGTCGCCGACAAGAGCGGAACTCTACACCACGTCGCCAATGTGGGGAAAGACCGAGGGGCAAACAACTGCCACCTCGATCCGGAAGGACCATTCACTCAAGCCTGCAACAGCTCCAGTGATGACTGTGGCTAGGCTGCAACCAAACGCTGCATCATTGAGAGCACCTAGATGGGGGTGAATAGCTGATCCTGCAAAATATCACTTAAAACACAAACTTGGTCTATAATATGAGTTAGAGTAAATTAAAGCAAGATTGGTAGTAGAGAAAGAGAGATAAGTTCCTTTGACTTGATTGCTCTATCAAGATATCAATTATACTTAGAGCAATATCACAAGTGAGAAGATGGAACTAAGAAGAGAGAAAATTTGCAATAATGTAAATGGCACAAGAGACACAACAAATTTTTACCCCATGGTCCAGTCAAGTGTAATATGCTTGTCTACTCCACGTTGTGGCATCCCATTGGACGAGGGTTGCACTCAACCCCTCTCATGTGATCCAAAGATCAACTTGAGTACCACGGTTCTTCCTTATATCTTGAAATCCTGTTTGTGAGCAATGTCCACAAGTTGGAGTCTCTCACGGCTTACACAAGATGATCACAATCCAAAATCAGAGTAAGGGAGGGAGTAAGAACACACACAAGTACACAACGCAGCAACAACACGCTCGAAAGCAAAGACAAGAGCGCAACAACAAAACGACAGAGTAACAACTCAAAAATGCACTGAAATCTCTCTCGAATCACTAAACGACGTGGCCACTGTATCTCGGAGTTTTAGTGTGCACTTGTGATTCTTGGGGTAGAATGAGAGGGCACCTAGGGGCTCCTTTTATAGCCCTAAGAGGCCTAGGAGTCGTTGCCTTCTCCACAAGGAAGTTGGAAAACTTCCCTGTCTGTGGGCTCACTAGACAGTTCGGTGCGCCACTGGATTTCCAGCCAGCAATGGTGTGAATCATCTAGGTCCCTTAGTGATGTTTTGGTAATTAATGACAACCATTTATGGACTAACAATTCTTGGAGAAATAAGAATGCAGGTTGGACCATAGATAACAGAATGTCTTAGAGACTTATAAGCATTGGTTGTGGATCAAGTGAAGGCAAAGGTATAACATAGGTTTTGTTTTTTGGCGGTCACTAGGTGTTTAGAGAAAGAATTGATCGGATTAATAGGCTAGATAGCCATACTATGAAGAGCGGTCAATGACTTTGGTATGTGTAAAACTTAGTGCCTCATAGGGCATCTAGTAGTTGCATTTACATGAGGACTAACAGCGCTTCCGATTTCGAGAGTTAAAATCTTTTCAAAAGCGTGTTTGAAAAGTGGCTAAGTATTGGGGTCGGTGGATCGTCCGGTCCAGGAGGCCGGACCGTTCGTGATCCATCCAGAGGGGTCTGAAGAGTGTTCACTTCGAACTGGTCCAGTATGTTTGTACCGCAGACCATCCATAGTCCTGACCAGATAGGGTCCAAAGTTACACATGTCCCTGTGTCCTTATGCGGACTGTCTGTCCGGGGTCGGCGGACCTTCCGCAGGTGCCAAATTGGATTTGGGCAAGGACTGTGTGTTTTTGGGCGTTTGAACTACGGACCATCTGGGGCTTTAGCCTAGACAATACTAACTCTCAGACGTGGACCGTCCGGCCCTGAAGGGTGGACCATCTGCTAGTGTAAATTAACTTGGTCAGTGCTCTGGTGTTTTAAGTTGCCAGGTCTCAGACCGTCCGGCCAGGGTTGGCGGACCATCCGGGCTTGACTTTTTCTGACAGCACTGACATGTTTCAAATGGGAATTATAGCTATTACTTGTACGGCGGACCGTGCGGCCATAGGGCGCGAACTGTCCACGTGTGCGCAAAATGTGTGCTTCAAGCACATAACAGTTAGAATTGTGAGGTGAGCTATAAATAGAAGTGGAGCTCGTGTGTGAGGTCTCTCTTGGCCATTCCTAGCACACATTGAGCTCATTATGATCCTCTAACTCATTCTCTCACACTATTTGCTTGTGATTGCATTCTAGTGAGAGATTGAGTGTTCCTAGTGCATTTGCATCCATTGGTGATCTTTGAGGCACTAGGTGGTATATCAAGCAAGTGTCATTGGCTTATTACTCTTGGAGGTTGCCACCTCTTAGACAGCTCGGGTGTTGTCTCCGTTGAGCTCTCCGTGAAGATTATGGAGGAGTCACATTGTTGATTGTGGGGGGTTCGCGCCTACCTCACCGGAGCGACAAAGGCGACGCTAGTGGAACCGAGGTATTGAGTGATTCATTGTCTACTTAGCAGTAATATCAAGCCACATATTGATAGAGGAGTAAGTGAGAGCTTGAAGTCAATCTTAACGTGGATTAGGGGTGATCGGCCAATCATCGATACCACGGGATAAAACTCGGTGTCATTCTCTTCACTCCTTACTTATTACTTTGCAAGTAGTTAGTAATTTGTGTATTGTCTCTCATTTCTAGCATTTCCATAATTGTTCATCATAGTTTGCTTAATTGTCATAGCTAGAGAATTTATATCTCTTGTCGTATTGATTAAATTTCTCTTGTGTCTTTGATTCTAGTTAAAATCGTATATTCACCCTCCTCTAGCCGGTGTCCTAGATCCTACAAGTGGTATTGGAGTTGAGGACTCCATTGTTTATGGATCTAACCATCCCAGAGTTGGAGAAAATGGATAGTAACAACAATGTGCACATTTGGAAGTCACCGCATTTTGATGGGAACAATTATTTCTATTGGAAAATAAGAATGCCAATGCATCTTAAAGCAATGGGAGGAAAGATTTGGCCAATTGTCAGAGATGGATTTGTTGTATTGAAGTAAGATGAAGACAATGAAAATGTTCTAACCAATGATAAAGCCATGAATGTGTTTTATGATTCTGTAGACAACAATGAGTTCAACCGTATCAAGAATCTCTCAATCACTCATGAGATTTGGACTAAGCTAATGGAAATTCATGAAGGAACTATAATTGTGAAGAATGCAAAGCTATATGTGTGCAAAGGAAAATTTGAGCAATTTCTCATGAAGGAAGATTAAAGTGTATCCGAGATGTTCAACAGGTTAAATGAGATAATAAATGAGCTCATGGGACTCGGTTTTAATGTACCGGATGTGGATTTCACTCATAAGTTTCTTAGATCCCTTCCGGAGAAATATGACACTATTGTAACCATGTTAATAAGAAGTGATTAACCACAACTTCTCCAACCATAGTATTGGGAGAAATTCTTACTCGAGATATATTCAAGAAGTCTCAAGCCGAGGCTATGAGTTTGGTTAAGAAAGTGAAAAGTGAATCAATAGCTCTCGAAGCTAAAGCTTCCTAGGCAATTGAAAAGAAGAAAGTGATGGTGAAGAAAATGGACGTGAGAGTGATGAGGAGTTGGCTCTCTTTGTGAAAAAATCAACAAATTCATGAAGAAGAAGGGTCAACCTAGAAGAGGCCAAACATCAAGAAGAAAGTGTTTTGAGTGTGGGGAACCTGATCACATTGCCATAAATTTCCCAATAAAGAAGAAGGTCAAAGATGGAGATGATAAGAAGAAGAAATTCTACAACAAGAAGAAGGATGGCAAAGCCTATCTAGTTGAATGGGATTCGGATGCTAGCTCGGATGACTCTTCATCTAAGCTTAGTGCTGAAATCACCATCAAGGAGGCTCCTTCACTCTTATCATCTCCTCACTGTCTCATGACAAAGGGTGATGCTAAGGTAAAAATCATAGCCGATTTAAATGATATAGATGATGATGATGATGGCTATTTATATGATGATCTTGTTAGAACGTTGGTGAGACCGATGACTACATGCACAAAGAAAAAGAAAAGTTTAGGACCTTGAAGGAATTATACAAAAACCTTCAAGTGTCGTTTAAGGAGCTCAAGACCTCCCATAACAATCTAAAAGAGAATTGTGAGAAGTTTGTGGAGGCTCAAAACTCATCTATTGTGCATGAAGTTGTGGTGGTCACCGAGGATGTTGGAGTCACTTGTGACTTACTTGATAGTCCTACAAGTGAACCACAACCTACTAGCTTTATTTGTGATAAATGAAAATTTTCTCTTGTGAATGATAATATTGCTTGTGATGAATCACAAATCATTATTGAGAATGAAGCGCTGGTAGGGAAAGTGAATGATCTAACTCGTGATCTAGAGAAGGCCTATTGTGGAAAGGCTAAGTTGGATTTTATATTGGGAAGTCAACGGTGCTCACTTAATTGTGAGGGCCTTGGATATGTTCCCAAGAAAAGCAAGAATGCTTTTGTGAAGCAAAAGACCATGTTTGTGAAAGAATGCGACAAAGTGTGTCACAAGTTCCACAAGAAGGGACATATCAAGAAGAATTGTCCTAAGTTCAAGAATGTATCCTCTACTTGTTTTGAGCATTGTTATGTTCTTTCACATAATGCAAAAGGTGTTCATGCTAAATTTGTTGGCATTTTAATTGTTGGTAGCAAGAAGAAATCCATTTGGGTGCCAAAGACCTTTGTCACTAACATCCAAGGACCCAAACAAGTTTGGGTACCTAAAAGAGATTGATTTCCTTTTTGTAGGTAAACTACAAGACTGGAGGGAATCATTGGGTGTTAGATAGTGGTTGCACTTAACACATGACCATGGATATGAGGATGTTCACCCTAATGTGTGAGGAAGGTTGTTCAAATTATGATAGCATCACATTTGGAGATAATCACAAAGGAAAGGTTAAAGGTTTGGGTAAAATTGCTATCTCAAATGACCATTCCATATCAAATGTACTTTTAGTTGAATCTCTAAACTTCAACTTGCTGTCCGTAGCTCAACTATGTGATTTAGGATTTAGTTGCAATTTCGATATTGATGATGTTCTCATCTCTAGCGTTGATGGTAGCAATCTTATGTTTGAAGGTTTTAGATATGAAAATCTTTACCTTGTTGATTTTTTATCTAATGAGGCAAAGCTTACAACTTGTCTATTCTCTAAGGCTTCACTAGGTTGGTTATAACATAGGAGACTTGGTCATGTTGGTATGAGACAATTGAATCAATTAACCAAGCATGACTTAGCTCGATGTTTGAAGGATGTGAAGTTTGAAAAGAACAAATTGTGTAGCTCTTGTCAAGCCGGGAAGAAAGTGGCAAACTCTCATCCAAACAAGAGTTAAATGTTAACTCATCGGCCATTGGAATTACTTCACATGGATCTTTTTGGACCAACATCTTTTGTGAGTATTGGTGGTAATTCCTATTGCCTTGTGATTGTGGAAGATTATTCTAGATTCACTTGGGTTTATTTTCTTTGGGATAAATCTAATGTGTTTGAAACATTCAAGTTGTTTACCATATTGGCTCAAAATCAATTTGAATTTGACATAAAAAATCTAGAAGTGACAATGGGTCGGAATTCAAAAATGCTAGAATTGATGAATATTGTGATGATGAGGGTATTATACATGAATTTTCTTCCAAGTATACACCGGAACAAAATGGAATTGTTGAAAGGAAGAATAGGATTCTTATTGATATGGCTAAGTCTATGCTAGCGGAATATAATGTGTCGGATTCTTATAGGACCGAAGCCATAAACACCGCTTGCCATGCATCAAATAGGCTACATTGTCCCAAACTCTTGAAGAAATCTCCTTATGAATTTTTGATTGGTACAAAGCCAAGTATTTCATATTTTAGAGTGTTCGGTTGCAAATGCTATATTTTTAGAAAGGGAAGCTAGATTTCTAAATTTGAGAAGAAATGTGATGAGGTTTTTCTTCGTGGGTATTCATCAAATAGCAAAGCCTATAGAGTTTTCAACAAAACTCATGGTATTATTAAAGAAGCATATGATGTTGAGTTTGATGAAACAAATGGATCTCAAGATGAAAATGATAATCTTGATGCTGTTGGTGGAGTTCAGTTGAGAAATGCTATGAAAACTATGGCTATTGGTAAAATAAAGCCAAAGGAAGATGATGATGATAGTGTGGTTGTCATTCCATCCTCTTCAACTCTAAATGAGGAAACTCACCAAAGCCAAGAATGATGAAGTTGAGGATGATCATGATCAAGATATTTCAAGTCATTCGGTCCCTCCTCAAGCTTCAACTAGTAACTCTCAAATCATATCAAGAATCCATCATTCTATTGTAAAGGATCACCTAGTTAATCAAATTGTGGGTGACATTAGTAAGGGTGTTCAAACTCGCTCTCGTATTGCTTCATTTTGTGAGCATTTCTCTTTTGTATCTTGTATTGAATCTAACGGCGTAGTTGAAGCTCTACTTGATGTTGATTGGGTGAATGCAATACATGAGGAATTAAATAACTTTACCTGTAATGAAGTTTGGGAGCTAGTTGAGAGACCTAAGAACCATAATGTTATAGGTACCAAATGGGTGTTTCGTAACAAGCACAATGAAGATGGTTTGGTAGTGCGGAACAAGGCAAAATTAGTGGCACAGGGATATACTCAAATAGAAGGATTGGATTTCAGTGAGACATTTGCTCCCGTTGCAAGATTAGAAGCAATCCGGATTCTTCTTGCTTATGCTTGTGCCCATAACATCAAGCTCTACCAAATGGATGTAAAGAGTGCCTTTTTAAATGGTAAGATTATATGTGGAACAACCTCCCAGTTTTGAGGACCCCAAAAGACCTAACCACGTGTACAAGCTTTCTAAATCTCTCTATGGGCTTAAGCAAGCTCCACGTGCTTGGTATGAGAGGCTTAGGGATTTCTTGCTTTCCAAAGACTACAAAATTAGGAAGGTTGACACTACCATATTCACTAAAAGAATTAGTAAAGATTTGTTTGTTTGTCAATTTGTTTATGATATTATTTTTGGATTTACTAGTGAGTTATTTTGCGAGGAGTTTAGCAAAATGATGTCAAAGGAATTTGAAATGTCTATGATAGGAGAATTGAGTTTTTTCTCGGTCTTCAAATTAGACAATTGAAAGATGGAATTTTTGTGAGTTAATCTAAATATTTGAAAGACATGCTCAAGAAGTTTAGCTTAGAAAATGCAAAGCCAATCAAGACTCCTATGGTTATAAATGGTCATCTTGACTTGGATGAGGGAGGTACAGTTGTTGATCATAAACTTTTTCGTTCGATAATTGGTAGTTTGCTTTACATTACCAAATCTGGGCCCGATGTTATGTTTAGTGTTTGCATGTGTGCTCGGTTTCAAGCATCACCTAGATAGGTTCACTTGAAAGCCGCAAAAGAATTTTTAAGATATTTGAAGCATACCCCCAATATTGGTCTATGGATATTCGAATTCAAACTATGCGGGTTGCAAGGTTGATAGGAAGAACACCTCCGGTTGTTGTCAATTTCTTGGGAGGTCTCTTGTCTCAGGGTCCTCTAAGAAGCAAAACTCGTTGCTCTCTCTACCGCCGAGGCGGAATATATTTCGGCCGATAATTGTTGTGCTCAATTATTGTGGATAAGGCAAACTCTATTGAATTATGGGATTTCCTTCAAGAATGTTCCTCCCATGTGTGATAATGAGAGTGCGGTGAAATTGGCTACAAATCCGGTCCAACACTCAAGAACGAAGCATATTGATATAAGGCATCACTTCTTAAGAGATCATGTTGGAAAGGGGTATCTCTATTTATTCTGTTGGGACGGATGATCAATTGGCGGATATATTTACAAAACCATTGGATGAACCAAGATTTTGCAAGTTGCAAAGTGAAATAAATGTGATAGATCTTTCAAATGTGGCTTGAAGTTGAGTACACATGTATAGTATAGCATTTGGGCTCTAGAATGTGCTCTCTAAATTATTCATTGGCTATTTTGATGAATTTTTTAGTCTTGCATAATTTTAGTTGATTTATGTGAAAACTTTGATTATCCAAGTATATTATGTATATATGCATGCATACTAACCCTTGGATTGCGAGCAAAGAACCCAATTTGAAATTCGAAATCAGAAAATGGGCAAAGATTAGAAAACTGAGTGTCAGGCCGCGAACCGTTCAGGCTGTGATCGCGGATCGTCTGCCATATCATGTTCTAGACAATCTGGGAGACAACACAGACAGTCTGGGGGTTCCCAGGACGTGGACCGCCCGTCCCCCCCTGCGGGTCGTCCGCGACAGGTTGAGAACTCGAGCAGAGGCAGAACTTTGTGTCACTTACATCACTTGTCCTCTCTCACACACTCCACAACCAAAAGTGATTCTTGTCATTTGTGAGTGGACGGAGAACCAAAGTTGACCATGCACTGTCCAGGAGATTCCTTGGAGTTCATCAACCATATCTTCTTCTCGGTATTCTAAATTCTCAAGGATTTTATTCAAATATTGCATGTTCTAGGGTTTCTACAATTTTATCTCTGATCTAATTTTGGGTAGATACTTCAACAAATTGATTGGTGAAATTGCTTATGTTATTCCTTATGAACATAGTGCAAAATTTTGATTGATTTGGACTGTTAATCATGTGAAATTTTGGGATTGAACGGTTTGGGCGATTTGGGATTCTAAAATCGCCTCAAGACAGTTGCGGACCGTCCGCCAGGGTAGCGCGGACTGTCCAACCATAGTTGCGCGGACTGTCCGGCCACCTAGCGTAGTCCGTCCGCCTCCTGCAGAACAACACTTTTCAAAATCTCAGAGTTTCAAAGTGATTGACTATTGATTATTGGGGATTCTTTTATATGTTGTTGTAGTGGTGTTGGTGGTATGAAGAATAAGCTTGTAGGACGTTTTCTATCCAAGCGTCGTCGTGTGAATGACACTAATTACAACCCTGGCATTGACTCTAAGGCCCAATCATCAGCTGGGGTAGTGTTTCTTTGGATACATAGGATGCACCACATACTCATCCTGACTACCCCATTGATATCACAAGATGGACATATCCCAAGAGGAGGTTCTCTATGGCTGAGTATTCCTCCCAGAGGATAGTTAACCAATTTACTCTTCCATGTGATACCAATTTTCAGTATTTCCATACTCAATTGCAATTTGATGTTTTCTAGGGAACTCTTATGGACACCAAATTCCATAAGCATCAGGTGATTGACTAGGAATACATGATGGGTCACTCTGTCATGGAAGGCTTAATTCCCAAGTTTCAGGCATGTGGCTTATATGAGTTCATGGGGGCACAGGACTAACTACAGTGAGACGACAATTAAGCAGTTTATTGCAACAACAGATATCAATATTAAAGATCAGCTGGTTGTCTAGATGATAGGGTTTAAAAGGTATGTGGCCACCTTTGTTGAGTCTGCTACTGCAAACTGTTTGGACTATGATGTGATCTCGGCTAGGATTGATTCATATACTGAGGAGTAGTTTGAAGATTATGTATAATATTATGAGCCTGTGAGACTAGGCATCCCTAGGAGGTTTGGAGAGACTCCAGGGCTGAGGCACCATCCTGCTGTAATTAAAAAGATTGTTAGGGTAACTATTCTTCCTAAGAGTGGGGATAAGAGCAAGATCATGGACAAATTCTGGAATATCATTGATTATGTGATGAAGGGAGAAGTAATGAATGTGGTTTTGTTTATGATGAGGCAACTCAATGACCTCAAGATGGTCAAGAACCTGAACTTGGCATATGCTCCATACATCATGGCTCTGATCAAGGCTAAGACCAGATTTGAGGGGCACTGTGAGATATCTCATAATCCGTTTAGGCATTTCAAGATTGAGATTGGATTTCTCACCAGGCCTCTCACTCCCTTCCCTGATGATGAGATAGTAGCTAGGGATGATGATGATGATGCTAATCCTAAGGCAGATCCAGTGTAACATCCCAATTTTTTATCCCAAGGTTAGAAACCCTAAACTCCTAACCCCACTTTTAACTCTCTTAAGACCTCATATCATGAGCATTTCATTCACCATATGCATACATCATGACTTCTAGTAGCACTTCACATTTAATATTTCATTTTGGCACCTAGAAAGCATAAATGAATATTTGTATAGAAGATAAAAGAAATTAAGGAGCAAAGGAAAAGAGAAAATAAAAATAAAAAGGAAAACCCTCTCCCCCTCCTCGGCTGGGCCGATTCCGGCCCACTTCCTCCACCTCCCTCTCGCGCCCGCGTCCCCCCTTCGCTCACGGCCCAGCTCGGCCCAACCGCGCTCTCCCTCGCCGCGCCCTCCTCTCTCTCGCTGTCGCCTGGCCCCACCCATCAGCCACACCCGCTCTCTCTCTCACGCCCGCTCCCTCTCTGGCATGTGGGCCCCAGCCATCAATCCCTTCTCCCTCACCCGTGATCGGCATCGACGCATTCGTCGCCGGCCACCATCCGCCCCGTCTCCTCGCCATTACTCGCTCACCAGTGAAGTTTGGCACCGATTCGTCCCTGTACACTATGACCGGGTGACCGCTCGCCACCGTCTACACCGAGCCATCCCATCGCCACCATTGTGCCACCATTATCGTCGTCGTTGTGCGCCTCGCCGGTGCCCGCCAGCCTCCACCCCTCCCCATCTCCGAATGCCTATAAAAGGGCTGCCCCGAGCGCCTCATCTCCTCACATTGGCCTCAGCCATCCCTCACCCCTCCCCTGAGCTCAATCGAGCCAGCGTCGCCGCTCTCTCCCTCCGCTCCGGTGAGTTTCCCCTACCCTCTCTAGTAGCCTAAGGTCCAATTGAGTTAGCTCACAAACTTCACCACCTCTCCCCGAACACGAGGCACCACTTTCGCCCCCCCCGCTGTCATGCCCAGTGGCCTCACCGGCGATCACGCTGCCGCAGAGCTCGCCACCTCCTCGTGGTCAATCCCTCCCAAAGCGCCACCAGCCAAATTGGTCCCGCCGCCGTGTTCGCCTGGGTCTGGCCGCGCTAGCCCACCTCCCTAACCCCTGAGAACTGGAATCACGGCGAAGAACCACAGTGGAACCTCATCGGCCCTCCCCCTTTCTCTGACGCGTGGGCCCACGCTCACAGCGCCGTCCCCGCGCCCGCCCGCACCGCTTCCTCGCTCGTGGGCCGCCTGGGCCGACTTGCCCGCGCGTATGCTAATTTTTATAGTCACTTGTTGTAATAATAGTACTTTCAATTAATTATTCATTGTATATATTTTAACAAAGCATACTAGTCTCTTTATAATTCGTGTCTATTCGGTGGACCGAATAGACCGAACCGAAATTGTGAGTCTATTTGGGTTCGGTTCCTAAAATATTTTTGAAAATTTTGGTTCTCATTTTTCAGAACCCGAAATTTCACAAACCCGAATAGACCGAACCAAATTACCCTAATAGACCGAATGCCCAACCCTATTCACCCTTACCAATTGAGTGGGATGGTCAGGGACTCCCTAGTTTAGGGAAGGGCCTCAGGGGTTGGCTCAGCCGGGTTAGGTGTGAGCATGAAGGATCGTCCCCTCATATAGGGACCGGTTTGTCATCCTTCACTACCTGTACTCATGGCAAGTACAACCACTCGAGACTGTATGGCAGTCACTCAATCTGAACTTGTACGGTCCGAACCCCAGGATTATGATGGCTGGGGAGCAACGGGAGGATAAGGAAGGGGAAAGTTTTGTCCGCTTTGGGCATGGTGGTGGCCTGACTCCTTTCGATATAATCGTTAAGGTAAGGACGTGCTAGGAAGGAAAGAGTTTAGGATTCAGGTCTCATTGGCCATGGGACCGTAGAGCCGGACTAGTGGGTAAAGTGTACACCTCTGCACAGAGTTTGAAAAGCTATTTGAATAGTTCGTGTCCACTGGTATGGACGAGTCTGGTGTGGTATCACAATTAATGTTTTTGATCTTCGTAAAAAGGGCAAGTGGGTGGGTGTTTTTGGAATTAAAAGCAATGCCATGACAGTGGGAAGCTCAGTGGTGGTTGAGTGTGAAAATGTGCTACTCCTCTCTTTTGGGTAAAACATCAAGTATCGCCCTTCTCTGAAAAAGAAATGAGTGACTTTAACTCCACCTACCAAGCATGTACCATATAGGTCTCTCTCTCTCTCTCTTACGGGCGGGATGGGCTTGCGGAATACCTAGTGTATTCACCCATATTTATCTATGTTTTTTTCAGCTACTGAAGACTTATTTTCTGCTATGTTCGACTAGAAGGGGGTTGTGTATGCACCCAGTCTGCCTGTGGCTTGGGCTAGATGATCTTCCACTGTGCTATGTTTCTAGGCTCGCTAGAGCTTGTATTTTGGTATTGTAATAACTATTATTCGAGACTCTGTACTAGCCTCCTGGGACTAGTATTTGTATCACATTTGAGTCCCAAAGGATCGGGGCGCTTCATCCAGCTCAGTAGGTGCCTCGTCCTCCACCTCCATCTCAGCATGGACAATTCTGGTAGCCTGGTCCTGGATACTTTGATCCTTACTTCCAGTAGATGCAGCAAGGGCTCTAGACACATATGAATGGTCGATTTTAGGGCATGATGACACACGTGGATGGCAGATTTGATGCCATGCCAATTCACTTTGATGGCCAGTACTCTGCCCTGTACTCAAGGTTCGATGTTGTTGATGATCAGCTTGATGGGATGCACTCTCAGTTTGTCGATCTTCACACTCATATCCTAGATACCGTTCATGATCCAATCATGAGCAGAATGAACAACATGCAACAGATCTTTAAGGATAATATGGGTGCTCTATCAAGTCAATTTGAGACCCTCTCGACTAGTGATAGCATTCATTCACTTGATCAGAGGCAGCAACAACTCTAGAATGATTTTGGTCAGTTCACCTCCATTTTTGACAGTTTCAGCTCTCACTATTACAACATGTATCCGTGTCCTCCCTCGGGTACCCAGTGAGTCCCCTCCTTTCTGGCAACTGATGCCAAAGGGGGAGAGATGAAGATGAAGATGGGGATATTATAGTCAGGGGAGCTCATGTGGACATTTAGACTTTGCATGTGCATGATTATTATCTAAACTCTATGTTTCATGCATTTGTGGAACTATGTCTTGTATTGCTTGTGGACCAATGTTTGCGTTCGAACTATGTTGTTAAATTTTTATGTTTGTACTAGTTCGAAGTATCCTATGAATGGTTGATCGAGGAGTAATTAAATTTGTTGTGCTTATTACATATCATGTTATACTTGTATACCTCGATAACCATGACTGTAGGAAGATCTCTGCCAAAACTCTGATCTATTATGTGTGTGAAATCTTCAACTGGATATATCATGCACACATGTAGGGGGAGCTATTCCTACACCTTGAGTTTCTGCCCTGACTTATCTATACTTCAGATGGAACTTCAAATCGAGATAAGTCACTCGAAACTCACCTGAAATCCTTCTTATACCTAGTGTGTGAGGAAGATTTGAAAAACTGAATCTACTCTGTGTGAAATGTGTGGTGTTGTCATCAATTGCCAAAAGGGGGAGATTGTGAATCATCTAGGCCCCTTAGTGATGTTTTGGTAATTAATGACAACCATTTGTGGACTAACAATTCTTGGAGAAATAAGAATATAGGTTGGACCACAGAGAACAGAAAGTCTTGGAGACTTATAAACATTGGTTGTGGATCAGGTGAAGGCAAAGGTATAATATAGGTTTTGTTTTTTGTCGGGTCACCAGGTGTTTAGAGAAGGAATTGACCCGATTAATAGGCTAGATAACCATACTATAAAGAGGGGTCAATGACTTCGGTCTGTGTAAAACTTAGTGTCTCATAGAGCATCTAATAGTTGTATTTGCATGAGGACTAACAACACTTCCAATTTTGAGAGTTAAAATCTTTTCAAAAGCGTGTTTGAAAAGTGGCTAAGTATTGGGTCGGCGGACTGTCCGGACCAGGTGGTCGGACCGTCCGCGATCCATCCAGGGGGGTCTGAAGTGTGTTCACTTCGAACTGGTCCAGTATGTTTGTACTGCAGACCGTCCGAGCCTTAGGGCCAAACCGTCCACAGTCCTGACCAGAGAGGGTCCGAAGTTGCACATGTCCCTATGTCCTTGTGCGGATTGTCCGACCGGGTCGGCAGACCGTCTGCAAGTGCCAAATTGGATTTGAGAAGGGACCATGTGTTTTTGGGCGTTTGAACTACGAATCGTCCGGGGATAGTGGAATTAAGGTATTGAGTGATTTCTTGTCGACTTGGCTCAAAGATCAAGCCTTGTCTTGATAGAGGAGCAAATGAGAGCTTGAAGTCCACCTCAATGTGAATTAGGGGTAATCGGCAAATCACTGATACCATGGGATAAAAATTAGCGTCATTCTCTTCACTCCTTACTTATTACTTTGCAAGTAGTTAGTACTTTGTTGATTATCTCTAATTTCTAGCATTTCCATAATTGTTCATCATAGTTTACTTACTTGTTATAGCTAGATAATTTATATCTCTTGTCGTATTGATTAAATTTCTCTAGTGTCTTTGATTTTAGTTAAAACCGTCTATTCACCCCCTCTAGCTGGTGTCGTAGATCCTACAAACGGTCGCCTGGTGATCTAATTGGCATGTTTCCTTTTCCAGCATGGCACCAGACAGTCCGGTGCGCCACCGTACAAATTCCACATTGGATAGTCATTGGCGACTGGCGCCCGCTCAAAGAGAGAGCCGTTGGAGAAGATGTCCGCTGCACCAAAAAGTGCACTGTTCACTGTCCGGTGAATTTTATAAATAAAATAAAATTCTCGAGAGCGGCAGCTTCGGCCGTACGCATCACCGGACATATCAATGGATAGTCCGGTGGGTCCCAAACTGGCCCTTCTTTTGACTCTTCTTGAGAGGTTTCCTAGCACTTAGACAAACATAGTTAGCATCTAAAACAATTGACTAAGCGTAGGAACCATATCTTTTTTAATTCATTTCAAAAGGATTTGCAATATGTATAAACTCAAGTCCAAATAGTCTTTTCTCTACAAAATATGTTAGAGCCCAAACACAAGTACTAGAAACATTGTAATGGACGTATGCAACATATTTGGAAGTGCAAACTACACATTATACCATTTTACATCAAATTGCACATTGGGCTCCATGTTTGTGCTCTTTTGGACTTGGTATCTTCAATTTGCTGTCTTTACATTTGTGCTCATGCTCTTATCAAAATAGTTAGTTCAAAGTGGTGTGTTGGGCAGTTAATCGCCAAAACAACTAGAAATGGCCCGAGGGCACATTTCCCTTTCAATTTGCCCTTTTTTGTGATTTATGCCAACACACCTAAAGAAACTAAAAAAATACTAATTTAACCAGATATGAGCCATCAAGATTCAAATTGAAGTCCATACTACAAACCAATTGAATAAGTATAGGATTTAGCATATTTGGATTATTTTGCCACCACTTGGTTTGTTTCTGCAAACAAGTCCATTCTTCTAAATTCTAAGTCAAAACACTCTAGTTTTGCAAATCGTTTTAGAGACTAGTTTTGTTCAAATACCAAACTCCCCATCTTCTCACAAGAAAGATTTCTCCCCCATAAGAGAATAGTTTTGCAATCAGAGGACTCCTCTTTGCCGCGAAGAGGGCTGTGATAAAAAAGACAAGTTCAAAACACAAAACGTTTTGAAATTCACAAGTGGTGGTTGATCCAGTTGCTTTGGCCTTAATCCCCCTTTTGGCATTAAGCACAAAACGGAGAAACTAGCGACCTTAAACCTCATTGCCTCATCAAAAATAGCAAATTAAGATCAAAAGGCAATGAAGCACCAAGGGCAACTTATAACAAAGTACAATGATACCGTTATGCAGTGGAAGCCTCTTTATTTGTCCAAGTCCACCTTTTCCCTTCTAATCCACCTTTGAGACTACATCAAGACAACTCAGACAAACATATTAGTCTCAAATGGTCAAGTTGTAGCATATCCTCCCCCTAAATGTATGCATCAATGCACAAGGACTTATGAGGTCCGGGGATGATACTCTAAAACTGAGCACCAAGATAAGCAATAAAGTACAATTAAGCTTAAAGACATGATCAAAGGCATAAAGACATATGTATGCTATAAATCAATCCAAGTTCCGTGAATCTAAGACATTAAGCTCACTACGCAGCTCACAAAACCTTGATTCATCTAAAGGCTTGGTGAAGATAATGGCTAGCTGGTGATCGGTGCTAACATGGCAAATATCGATATCTCCCCTTTGCTGGTGGTCTCTCAAAAAGTAATGCTGGATGTCTATATGCTTGGTGCAGCTATGTTCAACGGGATTGTCCGCCAAACGGATCGCACTCTCATTATTACAAAGGAGTGGGACTTTGCTCACATTGTAGCCAAAGTCCTAGATGGTTTGCCTCATCCAAAGTAGTTGCACGCAACACTAGCCTGCGGCAATATACTCGGCCTCGACAGTGGATAGGGCAACAAAATTTTGTTTGTTTGAGCTCCAAGACACTAGGGACCTTCCCAGAAACTGACAAGTCCCTGATGTGCTCTTCCTATCAACCTTGCACCTGGTATAATCGAAGTCTAAGTATCCAATTAAGTCAAAGATAGACCCCTTAGGATAGGGATGGATCCGGATATTTATTCGGATGTCATTTTTTTGGTCTTCTTTCTTCGATTGTGAAGAACTAACATATAGAATTTGTTATGTAAATTTATATTCTTGTTTTTAGCATTGAGACTATTAATCTTCACAAAAAATAAACATTAAATTCATTCTATATCTTTTTAAATAATTCATATAAAATTCGGATGTCTATCCGAATACGGATTCAGATGTTTTTTCACCTTTTTTGTTGTAGGGAGAAAATAATGTACATAAAAAATTATACAAAAATTATTTTTAATACGTCATAATATTCTTAATAACCTTGCCAAAATTAACTTTAAATTCTATGTATATCTATGCTAAAATATTAGATTTGTGATACAATTCGGATGTTTTAGGAACATCCCTACCTTAGGATACAAGAGCTTGAAGTGAAGCGTATGAACTAAATATCAAAGAATTCGCTTCACGGCCACAAGGTGACATTCCTTGGGGTCGGATTGAAATCTAGCACACATGCAAACAGAATTCATAATATCCAGTCTACTTGCATAAAGATAAAGCAAGGAACCTATCATAGACCGGTATACCTTTTGATCTATGAACTTACCTCTCGTGTTGAGCTCCAAGTGTCAGTTTCTTCCCGTCGGTGTCTTGATGGGCTTTGCGTCCTTCATCCCAAACTTTTTGAGAAGATCTTCTGTATACTTCATTTGGGAGATGAAATTGCCTTCCTTGAGCTATTTTACTTGAAATCCTAGAAAGTATGTCAGCTCACCCATCATAGACACTTCAAAGTTTTGCATCATCACCCTACTAAACTCTTCACAAGACTTTTGGTTAGTAGAACCAAATATTATGTCATCGACATATATTTGACATATAAACAAATCACCATCACATGTCTTAGTGAAAAGAGTAGGACCAGCTTTCCCGAGCTTGAAAGCATTAGAAATAAGAAAATCTCTAAGGCATTCATACCATGCTCTTGGTGCTTGCTTAAGCCTATAAAGCGCCATAGAGAGCTTATACACATGGTCGGGATACTTGTCATCCTCGAAGCCATGGGGTTGCTCCACATACACCCCCTCCTTGATTGGTCCGTTGAGGAAGGCACTCTTCACGTCCATTTGAAAGAGCTTAAAGGAATGGTGAGCAACATAGGCTAATAAAATTCGAATAGACTCTAGCCTGACTACAGGAGCAAAACTCTTCTCAAAATCCAAACCTACGACTTGGGCATAACCTTTTGCCACAAGTATGGCCTTGTTTATTTTCACCACCCCATACTCATATTGCTTGTTGCGGAACACCCACTTGGCTCCCACAACGTTTTGCTTAGGACGTGGCACCAACCTCCATACTTCATTTGTCTTGAAGTTGTTGAGCACTTCTTGCATGGCTATCACCCAATCTAGATCCTACAAGGCCTTCTACCCTAAAAGGCTCAAAGAAGAGACAAAGGAGTAGTGCTCACAAAATTAGCAATACGTGAACAAGTAGTTACTCCCTTGCTGATGTCACCTAGGATTTGGTCCACCGGATGCTCCCTTTGTATGGTGGCATGAATTGATGCTAGAGGTGCCTATGGTACTTCTTCCTCCTCCTTGTCTTCTTGTTCATGCGCTCCCCTTGATCCATGCCATCTTCTTGAGGTACTTGTTCCTCATCTTGACTTAGGGGTTGTGCCATCGTTGAGGAAGAAGGTTGATCTTGTTCCTTTTGTTGTTCCTGAGGTTGCTCATCACCTATCACCATAGTCCTCATTGCGACCGTTAGAACCTCCTTTTCATCTATATCATCAAGATCAACGTTCTCCCTTGGAGAGCTGTTAGTTTCATCAAATACAACATCACAAGTGAATTCAACTAGACAAGAGGATTTGTTGAAGATCGTATATGCCTTTGTTTTTGAATCATAACCAAGTAAAAACCCTTCAACGACTTTGGGAGCAAACTTTGAATGTCAACCTCTCTTAACCGGACTTACAACACTTGAAGCATGTACGATTTCCCCTTGATTGGCTCTTGTTGGGGTAGTCCTTGCGTCCTTTCAAAGCGGTGTTGAAGTGCTTGATCACAAACGCCAATTCATCCTCATTTAGACTGACCGCTTCAATTTGCGCCACCTTGTCGGGGAGCACATCCTTGTTGGTCGTCGCTTTGAGAGCAACAGGTTGCGACTCGTAGTGTTGAGGAAGAGGTCCGTTGGTGATATCATCGACGTACCTCGCCTCCTTCCATCATGCGCCCACTCACAATTTTTTGAAGAAATTCTTCGAGCGACATTTTGGTGTACCTAGGGGTGGTAATGGATCACAATCCAAATGCCCCATCATAAAAAGTTAGGGCCCTTAAATAATTTTAGTTCAAAAATGAATAGGAATAGGGCTTGATCCTAATCTGATTTGATCCTTAAACTTTGCAGTGTTAAATCTAGAGCCCATTACTGAAAGGGAAATGTTCCCTTGGACAATTTCAATAATGTTTTGGTGATTAAGTGCCCAACACGGTTAATTAAGTTCTTATGTGCCAAGTAAAGTGAGAAGTGCAAATCAAAGAAAAATGTACGTTTCTAGACTTAGTACATTGTTTTGAGTACTAATGTGTTTTGTCTAAGTGCTAGAAATAGTGAGAAAAGAATTGGAAAAATAGTTGGCTATGTGCAGCAAACTTTAGCTCAGTCTGGCACACCGGACTGTCCGGTGGTGCACCGGACTGTCCGGTGGTGCACCGGACAGTGTCCGGTGCGCCAGGCTTGTCCGCGGTGAACTCGCCGCTCTCGGGATTCGACAGCGACGTACGACTATAATTCACCGGACTGTCCGGTGAGCCAACAGTTGCCTGAGCAACGGTCGGCCGCGCAATCTTCGCGCGACACGTGGACTGCTCCAACGGTCAGCTGGTGCACCGGACTGTCCGGTGCGCCAATCAGCTCAGAGGAGCAACGGTCGGATATGCCAAATTTGGAAGGAGATCGCGCACCGGACAGTCTACAGGACATATCCGGTGGCGCACCGGACTGTCCGGTGCGCCACTCGACAGAAGGCAAGGATAGCCTTCCATGTTGATCTCCAACGGCTCCTAGCTGCCTTGGGGCTATAAAAAAGACCCCTAGACGCATGGAGGAGTAACCTAAGCATTCACTAAGCATTCTAAGACTCTCACACTCCTCCGTGCATTTGATCGATTGTGTTAGTGATTTGAGCGCCATTAGAGTTGTGAACTCTCTGTGCTGCGTTTCGAGCTCAAGTCTTGACTTGTGTGCATGTGTGTGTTGCAGATTTGTGTGTTGTGTGTGTTGCTCTCCTAGCCTTACTCTTGTGCCTTCTTTGTGATCTTTATTGTAAGGGCGAGAGGCTCCAACTTGTGGAGATTCCTCGCAAACGGGAGAAAAACTATAAGGAAGAAAGTCGTGGTATTCAAGTTGATCATTGGATCACTTGAAAGGGGTTGAGTGCAACCCTCGTCCATTGGGACGCCACAACGTGGAAGTAGGCAAGTGTCACTTGGCCGAACCACGGGATAAAATCGCGTGTCTCTTGTGATTGTTTTCTCTGTGATTGTTTTGTCCACAAGAACTCGCCTCAAAACTACTTAGTCACACTAACACTTCTATAACTAAGTTTTGTGGCTATTTAGTGTTTAATTTTACAGGATCACCTATTCACCCCCCTCTAGGTGCTCTCAATTGGTATCAGAGCCGTACTCTTCATCTAAGGGACTAACCGCCCGAAGAGATGGATCCTAAGGGAAAGGGGATGGTGGTCAACGACAAGGAGAAGGAGTCCATCTTCAACGAGCCAAGAGATGACAAGCCCACTGACTCAGGCTCGAGTCACAAGAAGAAGGATGGGAAAAAGAAGAGGCGCATCAAGAAGATCATCTACTACGACAGCGATGCATCTTCTTCTCACCAAGAGACGACGACGACTCTTCGTCGAAAAAGAGAACGATTAATCAAAACTACTCTTTTGACTATTCTCGCATGCCATAGAATTCGAATGCACATTTACTTTCTATTCCTCTAGGAAAACCTCCACACTTTGATGGAGAGGACTACTCATTTTTGAGTCATAAAATGCGTAGTTATCTATTTTCTCTCCATCCTAGCATTTGGGAAATAGTGGAAAATGGAATGCATTTCGATAGTATGGATAACCCTGTGATTATTAATGAGCAAATCCATAAGAATGCCCAAGCTACTACTGTGTTGTTAGCATCTCTTTGCAGGGACGAGTATAGTAAAGTAAGTGGCTTGGACAACGCCAAGCAAATCTGGGACACCCTCAAGATCTCACATGAGGGAAATGATGCTACAATGATCACCAAAATGGAACTAGTGGAAGGCGAGCTAGGGAGATTCGCCATGATCAGGGGAGAAGAGCCAACACAAACCTACAACAGGCTCAAGACCCTGGTCAACAAGATTAGAAGCTATGGAAGCACAAGATGGATGGATCATGACGTCGTCCGACTCATGCTCAGGTCATTTACAGTTATTGACCCCCATCTTATGAATCTTATCCGTGAAAACCCCAGGTACACAAAGATGATGCCTGAGGAGATACTCGGAAAATTCGTGAGCGGGCGCATGATGGTAAAGGAGGCACGATATGTGGATGATGCCTTGAACGGTCCACTACCTATCTACGAGTCGTAGCCCGTTGCTCTCAAAGCAACGAGCAGCAAGGAGGCGCTACCAAGCAGGGTAGCTCAAGTGGAGGCTGCCGAACTTAATGAAGATGAGATGGCGCTTATCATCAAGCGCTTCAAGACCGCACTCAAAGGACGCAAGGAGTACCACAACAGGAATAAAACAAGGGGAAATGCTCCTGCTTCAAATGCGGTAAGACTGGTCACTTTATTGCAAACTGTCCCGATAATGATAGTGACCAGGGACAAGAAAAGAGCAGGAAGAAGGAGAAAAAGAAGAACTACAGGAAGGCAAAGGGCGAGGCGCACCTTGGAAAGGAATGGGACTCGGACTGCTCCTCTTCCGACTCCGATGACGAAGGACTCGCTGCTTCGGGCTTCAACAAATCCTCACTCTTCCCCAACAAACACCATACATGTCTTATGGCAAAGGAGAGAAAGGTATGTGTTCGGGACACACCCAAGTACACTTCATCTAGTGATGAAGAATCCTCCGACGATGAAGTAGATTACTCTAGTTTATTTAAAGGTTTAGATAGAGCTAAAGTAGAAAAAATTAACGAATTAAATGATGCTCTAAATGAAAAAGATAGATTGTTAGAAAAACAAGAGGATATTTTATATGAGGAACATGACAAATTTGTTAGTGTGCAAAAATCCCTTGCCTTAGAAATTAAGAGAAATGAAATGTTATCCTCTGAATTGTCTCTTTGCCATGAATCGGTCTCTAGTTTAAAGAGTTTAAATGATGAACTAAATGCTAAGCTATAGGAAGTCAACAAAACTAGTTCATGTGTAGAGCATGTTGTTATTTGTAATAGATATAAGGATTTTAATGTTGATGCTTGTGATGATCACCTTATTTCTATTACCAAATTAAATGATGAGGTGGCAAGTCTCAATGCTCAACTTAAGACTTGCAAAATTAATTTTTGATAAATTAAAATTTGCTAGGGATGCCTACACGTTGGTAGACACCCCTCAATTAAGGATGGGCTTGGTTTTCGAAAGAAAGCCAAGAACTTAACAAGCCAAAGGGCTCCCATTTCCAACAAGGAGAAAGGGAAGGCTCCTATGGTTAGTAATCCTCAAAGGAACCATGCTTTTATTTATGATAGGAAAATTGCTAATCGTGCTCATTATAATAGGAGTTATGATCTTGATGCTTTTAATTCACATGCTATGTTTGCCTCTAGTTCTACTTTTGTTCATGGTAGAAGTAGGCCTAGGAGAAATCATGTTGTGCATCATGTGCCTAGGAAAATGTGCAATGAATCTACTATTGTTTTCCATGCTTGCAACACTTCTTTTGTTCTTTCATGTAAGAATGCAAAAGTAAAGGCTAGGAAATTGGGATCCAAATGCAAGGGAGACAAAACCTGCATATGGTTTCCAAAAACTATTGTGACTAACCTTGTATGACCCAACAAGAGTTGGGTACCTAAAACCCAAGCTTAAATTCCTTGCAGGTTTATGCATCCGGGGGCTCAAGCTGGATTATCGACAGTGGATGCACAAACCACATGACAGGGGAGAAGAAGATGTTCACCTCCTACGTCAAGAACAAGGATTCCCAGGATACGATTATCTTTGGAGATGGGAATCAAGGCAAGGTCAAGAGTTTGGGAAAGATAGCCATCACCAACGAGCACTCCATATCAAATGTATTTCTAGTAGAGTCGGTTGGTTACAACCTTCTGTCTGTAAGTCAATTGTGTCACATTGGTTACAACTGTCTTTTTACAAATGTTGATGTATCTATCTTTA
Organism: Zea mays; assembly: GCF_902167145.1. Taxonomy (NCBI): domain Eukaryota; kingdom Viridiplantae; phylum Streptophyta; class Magnoliopsida; order Poales; family Poaceae; genus Zea; species Zea mays. The sequence continues at coordinate 141,998,559 of NC_050103.1, forward strand.
TAAGGAGTGATGGTTCATTAGCTTTTAAGGGTGTATTAGACGGCAACCTCTACTTAGTTGATTTTTCGAAAGAGGAGGCCGATCTAGATGCATGCTTAATAGCTAAGACTAGTATGGGTTGGCTGTGGCATCGCCGTCTAGCACATGTTGGGATGAAGAACCTTCATAAACTTCTAAAGGGAGAACATGTGTTAGGACTAACCAATGTTTGTTTCGAGAAAGATAGACCTTGTGTAGCTTGTCAGGTAGGTAAACAGGTGGGAAGCACTCATCACAGCAAGAATGTGATAACAACATCAAGACCACTGGAGCTTCTTCACATGGACCTCTTCCGACCCGTTGCCTACCTTAGCATTGGGGGAAGTAAGTATGGTCTTGTAATTGTTGATGATTTTTCCCGCTTCACTTGGGTGTTCTTTTTGCAGGATAAATCAGAAACCCAAGGGATCCTAAAGCGCTTTCTAAGGAGAGCTCAAAACGAATTTGAGCTTAAGGTGAAAAAGATAAGAAGCGACAACGGGTCCGAGTTCAAGAATCTGCAAATGGAGGAGTATCTTGAGGAAGAAGGCGTGAAGCACGAGTTCTCCGCTCCCTACACACCTCAGCAAAACGGTGTGGTAGAGAGGAAGAACAGGACGCTTATCGACATGGCGAGAACGATGCTTGGAGAATTCAAGACGCCCGAGCGGTTTTGGTCGGAAGCTGTGAACACAGCTTGCCACACCATAATCCGGCTCTACCTACATCGCCTTCTCAAGAATACCTCGTATGAACTCCTTACCGGTAACAAACCCAATGTTTCTTACTTTCGTGTATTTGGGAGCAAATGCTACATTTTGGTGAAGAAAGGTAGACATTTTAAATTTGCTCCCAAAGCTGTAGAAGGGTTTTTACTAGGGTATGACTCAAATACAAAGGCGTATAGGGTCTTCAACAAATCATCAGGATTAGTTGAAGTCTCTAGCAATGTTGTATTTGATGAGACTAATGGCTCTTCAAGAGAGCAAGTTGATCTTGATGACTTAGATGAAGATGATGTTCTGACGGCCTCAATGCGCACAATGGCGATAGGTGATGTGCGACCACAGGAACAACAAGAGCAAGATGAGCCATCTTCCTCCACAATGGTGCATCCTCCAACTCAAGACGGTGAACAGGTACCTCAAGAAGAGGGACAAGATCAAGGGGGAGCACAGGAAGAACAAGTGATGGAGGAAGAAGCACCATGGGTCCCTCCAACTCAAGTCCGAGCAACGATCCAACGACATCACCCTGTTGACCAGATTCTGGGTGACATAAGCAAGGGAGTAACTACTCGCTCAAGATTAGCTAACTTTTGTGAGCATTACTCATTTGTCTCTTCTATTGAGCCTTTCATGGTAGAAGAGGCCTTGCAGGATCCGGATTGGGTGTTGGCCATGCAGGAAGAGCTCAACAACTTCAAGAGAAATGAAGTTTGGAGTCTGGTGCCACGTCCAAAGAAAAATGTTGTGGGAACCAAGTGGGTGTTCCGCAATAAGCAAGACGAGCATGGGGTGGTGACAAGAAACAAGGCTCGACTTGTGGCAAAAGGTTATGCCCAAGTCGCAGGTTTGGATTTCGAGGAGACTTTTGCTCCTATGGCTAGGCTAGAGTCTATTCGAATTTTATTAGCCTATGCCGCTTACCACTCTTTCAGGCTATTTCAAATGGATGTGAAGAGTGCTTTCCTCAATGGGCCAATAAAGGAGGAGGTATACGTGGAACAACCCCTGGCTTTGAGGATGACAGGTACCCCGACCATGTGTTCAAGCTCTCTAAGGCGCTCTATGGACTTAAGAAAACCCCAAGAGCATGGTATTAATTCCTTAGAGATTTCTTAATTGCTAATGCCTTCAAGGTTGGGAAAGCTGATCCCACTATTTTTACAAAGACTTGTGATGGTGATCTTTTTGTGTGCCAAATTTATGTCGATGACATAATATTTGGTTCTACTAATCAAAAGTCTTATGAGGAGTTTAGCAGGGTGATGACACAAAAGTTTGAGATGCCGATGATGGGTGAGTTGACCTACTTCCTTGGGTTCCAAGTGAAGCAACTCAAGGACGACAACTTAATCTCCCAAACAAAGTACACATAAGATCTTCTCAAGCGGTTTGGGATAAAGGACGCCAAGCCCGCGAAGACATCAATGGGAACCGACGGGCATGTTGACCTCAACAAAGGAGGTAAGTCCGTTGATCAAAAGGCATACCGGTCTATGATAGGGTCATTACTTTATTTATGTGCAAGTAGACCAGACATTATTCTAAGTGTATGCATGTGTGCTAGATATCAATCCGACCCCAAGGAATGTCACCTTGTGGCCGTTAAGCGAATTCTTAGATATTCAGTTTCTACGCCTTGCTTCGGGATCTGATATCCAAAAGGGTCTACCTTTGACTTGATTGGATACTCAGACTCCGATTATGCCGGGTGCAAGGTTGATAGGAAGAGCACATCGGGGACGTGCCAATTTCTAGGAAGGTCCCTAGTGTCCTGGAGTTCTAAGAAACAAATATCTTTTGCCCTATCCACCGCTGAGGCCGAGTATGTTGCCGCAGGACAGTGTTGCGCGCAACTGCTTTGGATGAGGCAAACCCTCCGGGACTTTGGATACAATCTGAGCAAAGTCCCACTCCTATGTGACAATGAGAGTGCCATCTGCATGGAGGATAATCCTGTTGAACACAGCCGCACTAAGCACATAGACATCCGACATCACTTCCTGAGAGACCACCAGCAAAAGGGAGATATTGAGGTGTACCATATTAGCACCGAGAACCAGCTAGCTGATATCTTTACCAAGCCGTTGGATGAGAAAACTTTTTGTAGGTTGAGTAGTGAGCTAAATGTCTTAGATTCGCGTAACTTGGATTGATCTATAGCATACGTGTGTTCTATGCCTTTGATCATGTTACTTTATGCATTTAAATTCATTATTGTTTATTTGTGGTGTTCAAGTTGTACACGTGATCCCCGGACCTGACAAGTCCATATGCAAGTGATACACATATTAAGGGGGAGATGTGCTACAACTTGACCTTTTGAGACTAACCTGGTTGTTTGAGTATACTTGATGTAGTCTAAAAGGTGCATTGAAAGGGAAATGTGGACTTGGACGATGCAAAGACTTCCACTGCACTCCGGTATTAGTGTAATTCATTCCAAGTTCATACTTATGCTCTCATTGCCTTTTTGCTCTTAATTGGCATTTTTGGTGAGGCGATGGGGTTAAAGGGCAAAAAATGATCCCGTTTTGGTGCTTAATGCCAAAGGGGGAGAAATTAAGGCCAAAGCAAATGGATCAGCTACCACTTGTGAATTTTGAAAATAATAGAGTTAGAACTTTTGATTTGTCCAAAATACTCTTATTGCAAAATTTGATCTCTTGTGGGGGAGAATTTTTTATTATGGGAAAAAGGGGAGTTTTTGGTACTTGATCAATCTTTCCATTGGAATATCTCTTGATTTGCCCAAACAAGTGTGTTTGACTTAGAGATAGGAGAAAGGATTTGATTTACAAAAACAAACCAAGTAGTGGCAAAGAATGATCCAAATATGTCAAATCTTGTGCAAAAACAATTTGGTCCTCAATTGCATTGATGTTGCACTTCTTTTGGTTGCTTTTGGATGTGTTGGCATAAATCACCAAAAAGGGGGAGATTGAAAGGGAAATGTGCCCTTGGGCAATTTCAATAATGTTTTGGTGATTAAGTGCCCAACACGGTTAATTAAGTTATTTTGTGCCAAGTAAAGTGAGAAGTGCAAATCAAAGAAAAAGGTACGTTTCTAGACTTAGTACATTGTTTTGAGTACTAATGTGTTTTGTCTAAGTGCTAGAAACAGTGAGAAAAGAATTGGAAAAAGAGTTGGCTATGTGCAGCAAACTTCAGCTCAGTCTGGCACACCGGACTGTCCGGTGGTGCACCGGACAGTGTCCGGTGCGCCAGGCTGGTCCGTGGTGAACTCACCGCTCTCGGGATTCGACGGCGGCGTACGGCTATAATTCACCGGACTGTTCGATGGTGCACCGGACTGTCTGGTGAGACAACGGTCGCCTGAGCAACGGTCGGCCGCGCAATCTTCACGTGACACGTGGACTGCTCCAACGGTCAGCTGGTGCATCGGACAGTGTCCGATGCGCCAATCAACTCAGAGGAGCAACGGTCGGATATGCCAAATTTGGAAGGAGATCACGCACCGGAAAGTCTACAGGACCTGTCCGGTGGTGCACTGGACTGTCCGGTGCGCCACTCAACAGAAGGCAAGGATAGCCTTCCATGTTGATCTCCAACGGCTCCTAGCTGCCTTGGGGCTATAAAAAGGACCCCTAGGCGCATGGAGGAGTAACCTAAGCATTCACTAAGCATTCTAAGACTCTCACACTCCGCCTCCGCGCATTTGTTCGATTGTGTTAGTGATTTGAGCTCCGTTCGAGTTGTGAACTCTCTGTGCTGCGTTTCGAGCTCAAGTCTTGACTTGTGTGTGTGTTGCAGATTTGTGTGTTGTGTGTGTTGCTCTCCTAGCCTTACTCTTGTGCCTTCTTTGTGATCTTTATTGTAAGGGCGAGAGGCTCCAACTTGTGGAGATTCCTCGCAAACGGGAGAAAAACTATAAGGAAGAAAGTCATGGTATTCAAGTTGATCATTGGAACACTTGAAAGGGGTTGAGTGCAACCCTCGTCCATTGGGACGCCACAACGTGGAAGTAGGCAAGTGTCACTTGGCCGAACCACGGGATAAAAATCGCGTGTCTCTTGTGATTGCTTTCTCTATGATTTTTTTGTCCACAAGAACTCGCCTCAAAACTACTTAGTCGCACTAACACTTCTATAACTAAGTTTTGTGGCTATTTAGTGTTTAATTTTACAGGATCACCTATTCACCCCTCCTCTAGGTGCTCTCAATTACCACCATAGGTGTACCTGGAGTTCTCACGAATAAGGTTTACAAGATTAGGATCAATGATAGTAAATGACCTTAGCACTAGTCGCACGACATCGTGATCCGTCTATCTTGAACTTTCATAGCTTCAGATCTTGTTCACAAGGGCCTTGAGCATATTGTATGTTTCAGTTGGCTCTTCCCCTCACTTCATAGCGAACCTCCCCAGCTCGCCTTCCACCAATTCCATCTTGGTGCTCATGGTGATGTCGTTGCCCTCTTGAGAGATCTTGAGGGTGTCCCATATTTCCTTGGCGTTGTCTAAACCACTAACTTTGTTGTATTCATCCCTACACAAGGAGCTAAAAGCATAGTAGTGGCTTGGGTATTTTTGTGAATCATTTCTTGCATGTGAATATCATTGTAATTCTCATCATCACTATCTACACATTGCATTCCATTGTTAACTATGCCCCAAATGCTAGGATGAAGAGAGAATAAAGGATTGCACATTTTATGACTCCACCAAGAATAATCTTCCCCATCAAAATGAAGAGGCTTGCTAAGAGGAATAGATAGTAAATGCACATTCGAATTGTAAGGTATGCGAGTGAAAGTCGCCTAGAGGGGGGTGAATAGGGCGAAACTGAAATTTACAAAATTAATCACAACTACAAGCCGGGTTAGTGTTAGAAATATAATCGAGTCCGAGAGAGAGGGTGCAAAACAAATCGCAAGCGAATAAAGAATGTGACACGCGGATTTGTTTTACCGAGGTTCGGTTTTCGCAAACCTACTCCCCATTGAGGTGGTCACAAAGACCGGGTCTCTTTCAACCCTTTCCCTCTCTCAAACGGTCCCTCGGACTGAGTGAGCTTTTATTTTCAATCACTTGGAACACAAAGTTCCCACAAGGATCACCACACGATTGGTGTCTCTTGCCTCAATTACAAGTGAGTTTGATCTCAAGAAAGAATGAGAAAGAAAGCAATCCAAGCGCAAGAGCTCAAAAGAACACAACAAATCACTCTCACTTAACACTAAAGCTTTTGTGGAATTGGGAGAGGATTTGATCACTTGGGTGTGTCTTGTATTGAATGCCTAGCTCTTGTAAGTGGTTGGAAGGTGGAAAACTTGGATGACTTGAATGTGGGGTGGTTGGGGGTATTTATAACCCCAACCACCAAACTAGCCGTTTGGTGGAGGCTGCTGTCGCATGGCGCACCGGACAGTCCGGTGCGCCAGCCACGTCACCAGGCCGTTGGGTTCCGACCGTTGGAGCTCTGACGTGTGGGCCCGCCTGGCTGTCCGGTGGTGCACCGGACAAGTCCTGTAGACTGTTCGGTGTGCCACCCGCGCGTGCTCTGCTCCTCTGCGCGCGCTGGCGCGCATTTAATGCGTTGCAGACGACCGTTGGCGCGAAGTAGCCGTTGCTCCGCTGGCTCACCAGACAGTCTGGTGTGCACCGGACATGTCCGGTGAATTATAGCGGAGCTGAAATCCGAAGCTGGCGAGTTCAGAGTCGCTCTCCTCTGGAGCACCGGACACTGTCCGGTGTGCACCGGACATGTCCGGTGAATTATAGCGAAGCGTCTCTGAAAATTCCCGAAGGTGCGAAGTTGGGCGTCGAGTTCCCTGGTGCACCGGACACTGTCCGGTGGTGCACCGGACACTGTCCGGGGGCACACCGGACAGTCTGGTGCGCCAGACCAGGGCTGCCTTCGGTTATCCCTAGCTCTCTTTATTGAACCCATTTTTTGGTCTTTTTATTGGCTAAGTGTGAACCTTTGGCACCTGTATAACTTATAGACTAGAGCAAACTAGTTAGTCCAATTATTTGTGTTGGGCAATTCAACCACCAAAATTAATTAGGAACTAGGTGTAAGCCTAATTCCCTTTCAATATCCCCCTTTTTGGTGATTGATGCCAACACAAACCAAAGCAAATGTGGAAGTGCATAATTGAACTAGTTTGCATAATGTAAGTGCAAAGGTTACTTAGAATTTGAGCCAATATAACTACTCATAAGATATGCATGGATTGTTTCTTTAGTTTTTGACATTTTGGACCACGCTTGCACCACATGTTTTGTTTTTGCAAATTCTTTTGTAAATCCTTTTCAAAGTCCTTTTGTAATATAGTCAAAGGTAAATGAATAAGATTTTGCGAAGCATTTTCAAGATTTGAAATTTTCTCCCCCTGTTTCAAATGCTTTTCCTTTGACTAAAACAAAACTCCCCCTCAATAAATTTCTCCTCTTAGTGTTCAAGAGGGTTTTAAGATACTGATTTTGAAAATACTACTCTCTCCCCCTTTTGAACACAATGGGATACCAATTTGAAAAATCATACCAATTGAAAAACTCTTTTTAAAATTAGGGTGGTGGTGCGGTCCTTTTGCTTTGGGCTCATATTTCTCCCCCTTTGGCATAAATCGCCAAAAACGGAAGCATTAGAGCCCTTACCTAACTACTTTCTCCCCTTTGGCAAATAAAACATATGAGTGAAGATTATACCAAAGCCGGAGAAATGCTCGGAGCGACGGCGAAGGATGAGTTACGGAGTGGAAGCCTTTGTCTTCGCCGAAGACACCAATTCCCTTTCAATATACCTATGACTTGGTTTGGAATAGACTTGAAAAACACATTAGTCATAGCATATATAAAATAGACATGATCAAAGGTATGTGAATGAGCTATGTGTGCAAATCAACAAAAGAAGTTCCTAGAATCAAGAATATTTAGCTCATGCCTAAGTTTGTTAAAAGTTTGTTCATCTAGTGGCTTGGTAAAGATATCGGCTAATTGATCTTTAGTATTAATGTAGGCAATTTCGATATCTCCCTTTTGTTGGTGATCCCTTAGAAAATGATACCGAATGGCTATGTGTTTAGTGCGGCTATGCTCAACGGGATTATCCGCCATGCGGATTGCACTCTCATTATCATATAGAAGAGGAACTTTGGTTAATTTGTAACCATAGTCCCTGAGGGTTTGCCTCATCCAAAGTAGTTGCGCGCAACTATGACCTGCGGCAATGTACTTGGCTTCGGCGGTAGAAAGAGCTACGGAATTTTGCTTCTTTGAAGCCCAAGACACCAAGGATCTTCCCAAGAACTGGCAAGTCCCTGATGTGCTCTTTCTATTAATCTTACACCCTGCCCAATCGGCATCCGAATAACCAATCAAATCAAATGTGGATCCCCTAGGATACCAAAGCCCAAACTTAGGAGTATACACTAAATATCTCAAGATTCGTTTTACGGCCGTAAGGTGAGCTTCCTTAGGGTCGGCTTGGAATCTTGCACACATGCATACGGAAAGCATAATATCCGGTCAAGATGCACATAAGTAGAGTAAAGAACCTATCATCGACCGATATACCTTTTGATCCACGGACTTACCTTCCGTGTCGAGGTCGAGATACCCATTGGTTCCCATGGGTGTCTTGATGGGTTTGGCATCCTTCATCCCAAACTTGCTTAGAATGTCTTGAGTATACTTCGTTTGGCTTATGAATGTGCCCTCTTGGAGTTGCTTTACTTGAAATCCTAAGAAATACTTCAACTCCCCCATCATTGACATCTCGAATTTTTGTGTCATGATCCTACTAAACTCTTCACATGTAGATTCGTTAGTAGACCCAAATATAATATCATCAACATAAATTTGGCATACAAACAAATCATTTTCAAGTGTTTTGGTAAAGAGTGTAGGATCGGCCTTTCCAACTTTGAAGCCATTAGTGATAAGAAAATCTCTTAGGCATTCATACCATGCTCTTGGGGCTTGCTTGAGCCCATAAAGCGCCTTAGAGAGTTTGTAAACATGGTTAGGGTACTCACTATCTTCAAAGCCGGGAGGTTGCTCAACATAGACCTCTTCTTTGATTGGTCCACTGAGGAAGGCACTTTTCACGTCCATTTGATAAAGCTTGAAGCCATGGTAAATAGCATAGGCTAATAATATACGAATTGACTCAAGCCTAGCTACGGGTGCATAGGTTTCACCGAAATCCAAACCTTCGACTTGGGAGTATCCTTTGGCCACAAGTCGAGCTTTGTTCCTTGTCACCACACCATGCTCGTCTTGCTTGTTGCGGAAAACACACTTGGTTCCTACAACATTTTGATTAGGACGTGGAACCAAATGCCATACCTCATTCCTAGTGAAGTTGTTGAGCTCCTCTTGCATCGCCACTACCCAATCCGAATCTTGAAGTGCTTCCTCTACCCTGTGCGGCTCAATAGAGGAAACAAAAGAGTAATGCTCACAAAAATGTGCAACACGAGATCTAGTGGTTACCCCCTTATGAATGTCGCCGAGGATGGTGTCGACGGGGTGATCTCGTTGGATTGCTTGGTGGACTCTTGGGTGTGGCGGCCTTGGCTCTTCATCCTCCTTGTCTTGATCATTTGCATCTCCCCCTTGATCATTGCCGTCATCTTGAGGTGGCTCATTTTCTTGATCTTCTCCTTCATCAACTTGAGCCTCATCCTCATTTTGAGTTGGTGGAGATGCTTGCATGGAGGAGGATGGTTGATCTTGTGTATTTGGAGGCTCTTCGGATTCTTTAGGACACACATCCCCAATGGACATGTTCCTTAGTGCGATGCACGGAGCCTCTTCATCACCTATCTCATCAAGATCAACTTGCTCTACTTGAGAGCCGTTAGTCACATCAAACACAACGTCACAAGAAACTTCAACTTGTCCAGAGGACTTGTTAAAGACTCTATATGCCCTTGTGTTTGAATCATATCCTAGTAAAAAGCCTTCTACAGTCTTAGGAGCAAATTTAGATTTTCTACCTCTTTTAACAAGAATAAAGCATTTGCTACCGAAGACTCTAAAATATGAAATATTGGGCTTTTTACCGGTTAGGAGTTCGTAAGATGTCTTCTTGAGGATTCGGTGTAGATACAACCGGTTGATGGCGTAGCAGGCGGTGTTGACCGCCTCGGCCCAAAACCGATCCGAAGTCTTGTACTCATCAAGCATGGTTCTTGCCATGTCTAATAGAGTTCTATTCTTCCTCTCCACTACACCATTTTGTTGTGGCGTGTAGGGAGAGGAGAACTCATGCTTGATGCCCTCCTCCTCAAGGAAGCCTTCAATTTGAGAGTTCTTGAACTCCGTCCCGTTGTCGCTTCTTATTTTCTTGATCCTTAAGCCGAACTCGTTTTGGGCCCGTCTCAAGAATCCTTTTAATGTCTCTTAGGTATGAGATTTTTCCTGCAAAAAGAATACCCAAGTGAAGCGAGAATAATCATCTACAATAACTAGACAGTACTTACTCCCGCCGATGCTTATGTAAGCTATCGGGCCGAATAGATCCATGTGTAGGAGTTCCAGTGGCCTGTCAGTCGTCATGATGTTTTTGTGTGGATGGTGAGCACCAACTTGCTTTCCGGCTTGACATGCGCTACAAATCCTGTCTTTCTCAAAATGAACATTTGTTAATCCTAAAATGTGCTCTCCCTTTAGAAGCTTATGAAGATTCTTCATCCCAACATGGGCTAGTCGGCGGTGCCAGAGCCAACCCATGTTAGTCTTAGCAATTAAGCAAGTGTCGAGTTCAGCTCTATCAAAATCTACCAAGTATAGCTGACCCTCTAACACTCCCTTAAATGCTATTGAATCATCACTTCTTCTAAAGACAGTGACACCTATATCAGTAAATAGACAGTTGTAGCCCATTTGGCATAATTGAGAAACAGAAAGCAAATTGTAATCTAAAGAATCTACAAGAAAAACATTGGAAATGGAATGGTCAGGTGATATAGCAATTTTACCCAATCCTTTGACCAAACCTTGATTTCCATCCCCGAATGTGATAGCTCGTTGAGAATCTTGATTTTTCTCGTAGGAGGAGAACATCTTCTTCTCCCCTGTCATGTGGTTTGTGCACCCGCTGTCGATAATCCAACTTGAGCCCCCGGATGCATAAACCTACAAAACAAGTTTAGTTCTTGACTTTAGGTACCCAAATGGTTTTGGGTCCTTTGGCATTAGACACAAGAACTTTGGGTACCCAAACACAAGTCTTTGACCCCTTGTGCTTGCCCCCAACATACTTGGCAACTACCTTGCCGGATTTGTTAGTTAAAACATATGATGCATCAAAAGTTTTAAATGAAATGTCATGATCATTTGATGCACTAGGAGTTTTCTTCTTAGGCAACTTAGCACGGGTTGGTTGCCTAGAACTAGATGTCTCACCCTTATACATAAATGCATGGTTAGGGCCAGAGTGAGACTTCCTAGAATAAATTCTCCAAATTTTGCTCTCAGGATAACCGGCAGGGTACACAATGTAACCCTCGTTATCTTGAGGCATGGGAGCCTTGCCCTTACCAAAGTTGGACAATTTCTTAGGAGGGGCATTAAGTTTGACATTGTCCCCCTTTTGGAAGCCAATGCCATCCTTAATGCCCGGGCGTCTCTGTAACACCCTGAATTTGGGGGTATAAAATTTCTTTCCTAATATACATCAAATTCAGGTGTTACTCTCTCTTTTCCCTACTTTTCTTTTTTCTTTTCCTAATAGTGAAGAATTATTTTATTTTATACCGATTTGAAAGCCCAGTAAAGTAAAACCCTAGGGGGTGCTTTGATTGTCGCATCATGCTGGAGTGCATTTGCTTTTTGTTTAATGTATTGTCTTGGTGTGTATCCATTTATTTTGTAGCTCTTTCTTGTGTATAAATATGAATAGGAATAAAAGAAAAGAATAAAAAAAAGGGGGAAGAAAATAGAAAAAAAAGGCTTTGCTTCCCCAATCTTTTTAGCCGGCCCAGCCTCACCCCCGGCCCACTCCCGCGCGCAGGCCCAACCGGCTCCTTCCCCCCCTCCCTTTCCGCGCGGCCTAGCCGTTAGCGTGCGCCTTGCCCCCGGCCTGCCCGCAGCCCGCGCCGTGCCCCCTCCCCCCCGGCCCAATTAGCGCGCATGGCCCACTCCCCTCAAACCCTAGCGCGCCTGCCCAGCGCCACCGCCTGCGCGCGCGCTCCCAGCGCCGCTCACCTGGCCGCCAGGACACCAGCCTCCACGTCTTCGTGCTGCATCCCGCGCGCACGCACACGTCACGCGCCTCGCCCGCCTGCCCAGGCACGCTCGCCCACGCCGCACGACGCCATGCACGCTCCAACCGCGCTTCCTGTCGCCAGTTGCGCCCACGTTGTGCGGACGCACGACCGCTCATGGCCCAGCCCGCTCCGTTGTTCCTCTTCTCCGTCGAACCATCCGTCAGAGCCCCGCGCATATCTTTCTTCTGTGTAGTTTAGTCTTCTCTTCCTTCTCCATGCCCTTGCGTCAGGTACCTACCCCACCGCTGCTGCACCGTGTGCCGTGCGTGTTGCGACGTCGCTGGCGCAGCCCACCTTCACTTCGCGTCGATCTCGCGATGCCTCGCTGTGAATGTGCCCGACCCTGCACATTTGGCCTTCACCATGGCCGCGCCCGGTTTGCCTCGCTTCGGCCGCGGTGTCTATCCGTGCCCAGCGCCCACCGCACCGTTTTCCTAGACCGTTGCGCGACCGCGCCGTGATGCCACTACAGGAAACGCCTAAATTTTCGTGGGCCAAAAACCCACGAAAATAAGCCTAAACCGACGAAAATAGCCGCCGAAAATAAGTTCGACGAAAATAGGCACCTATTTTCGTCGGCTTTCTTAAGGCCGACGAAAATCAATGGTCGGCTGACTATTTTCTTCGGCCCGGTGATGGCCGACGAAAATACGTGCCAGACAATTTTCGTCGGCCTGGGTGATGGCCGACGAAAATACGTGCCAGGCTATTTTCGTCGGCCTCGGTGGTGGCCGACGAAAATAGCCTGGGAACATATTTTCGTCGGCCACCACCGAGGCCGACGAAAATTGATGGTTCCCCCCCAAAACAGATTTTTCTGCACCTATTAATAATTCACAGCAATATACACAATATCACAATTCACATATACAGATTCACAAGCCTAATACATAATTAACAAAACACATTCACATATACATAATAGTCCATAGTCCATTCAAATAAGTCTAGAGTATCCATAAGTCCAAAAGTCCATTGTCCATTCAAATACACAATTCACAAAACTCTAGTCCATAAGTCTAGAGTCCATAAGTCCATAAGCTACTCACTACTCACTACTCACTCCTCACTGATCACTCCGGCGGGCTGTGGGAGTTTTGGCCACTCCCTCCTCCGCCACCAGGAAGGTGGCCATTCCCTCCAGCACCATGGACGAGGAAGTCTTGGACGTTGACACCACCCTCCGATCCATGAGCATGTGACGCTGAACCCTGCAATTCATCAATCATTCAAATAAGGCTGTATACATATACATTGCTGTGTTTGGTCAATATTTGCATAAAACTAAACATGGAACGTCACCTGTGATCCATGGTGAGGAGGAGGTTGTGCATGCATCCACGAGTACTGTTGTGGTGGCCACCCCAGAGGTGGTGGCACCCAGCCACCCACCCCGTCGGTGGCGGTGCCATCCACGCTTGAAATGGCTGAGAGCCCGCCGGTGGCTGGGAGACCGGTGGCACCCATCCCGGGACTGGCTGCGATCCTTGGGGTGGAGGCGTCCAAGTGCCTGGAGGTGCCTGCGTCCACCCAACACCGGTCCACTGTGGCTGCGACGCTGGAGCTTGTCCTGACCACTGTCCCCATCCTTGTGCCTGCGAGCCATTTTTGATAATAAAGAAAGAGTTGCTATGGAATTGAAGTGTTCAGATAGTGTTACCTGGGGAGGGCGAAAAGCGGGCAAGTTCATATCAGGGCCGAGTCGAGTAGTCATTTCCTGCAAATGGATGCAACGTTAGAATCACAACATTATACTTTGAATTCAATGACGACACGTGATGAGATAGACGGATTACCTGAAAATAAGAAGCCATATATTGCGTCAGCTGTCCAACCTGCTCCTGCGCTGCTCGAGCCTGCTCCTGTGCTGCTCGAGCCTGCTCCTGTGCTGCCCGAGTCTCCTCCTCCAGCTGAGCCTCTCGAGCAGACCTGGAGGAGCGAGAACTCCCTCCCGAAGACGATGCCTTCCCTTGACCTATTGTCCTGTTATATTCCACAACGCCGGTGCCAAAGGCAAACCTGCATGATACACATAGTTAAGCCATTAAGTGGACACATTCTTGTTAATGAAATCGTCGAATCAAACACAAACACCTCACCTGCCATGCCTTCTACCCCCACCACTGTGGTACAACGCCGAGGCATCTAAGTTTGAATGCATCCAGTCGAAGTCAGGCCCATGGCGTTGAGTCATTTCCTCCCCATATGCATTCTTCAAAGAAAGTTGGAGTTAGACACAAAACATGCAATTTAATTCGTAAATACAAACTTGTTTACCATTTTCTCCCTTGCCGCCTCGCTGCATAGCACATCAGGGTTCGCCGGATCAGGGCCACGGTGACCACGGACGTAAACCTCCATAAAACTTGGAGCAACTCCACTTTCAGCTTCCTGCATGAAAAAGAAGAGTTAAACCATATAATTTTCATAGATGTAACATACAAGTTTGATTTATATACTTACCATGCGGCGTGCGGTACCAAGGTGTCCATCGGCGCCGTACCTGTGCCCCGGTCCTTCAGTGCCACGGTTGGCACGGTGCTTGTTGGACTCTGCAATCCACTCAGGCGACGCCCATCTCTTAGCCAACCACCTCCAGGCTTCCATGTCCTTCGCCAGCCAATCCACAACGCTCTCCAGGTACTTCTCCTCTATGAGGTAGATCTCATTGGCCCCTAATGCTTTGCTCATTTTCTGCCCCTTTATCTTCTTGTAGTAGTAGTTGACGGTCGCGATGCGAGCATTGTACATGGCATCCTTGATTATCTTATCAGCGCACTTCCGAAAGTGCCTCTTCACACGTGTCCACTGAGCCTGATCCTCCTCGATGTCATCCGGCAATTGGAACCTCCCCTACATATCAATGTAGAAGTTAAGTTAAAGTAAGATTAGGAGAAGCAATAATTCAATGAATTGCTTATATACGAAAGTAAACTCACCCAGAACTCGTCCCACACAGCCACCTGACAAGTCCTTCGTTTTTTTTCCGAACTTCCCCCTCCGCTACTGCTTTCCCCTGACTCCCCTGGCTCGACATAGTCCTTTAGACCCCAGTCAGCCCACTGCATAGCCGCGAACCTCTTGCCATTCAGCTCCACCATGCCAGGGTAGTAGAAGCGACAGAGGCTACCCAACACCGCGTTCACCTTGGGACGTCTACCTGTACCGTCCCAAGTCAAGTCTTCCCATGACCTACAAAAAATAATAAAACAAGTAAACTAGTGCAATCACGTTCACATTAAAAAATTAACACAACAGAAATAAGCCCACCATTCTCCATGCGGCCGGATGAGCCTCCTCTCGGCAGGTCTCGGACCAAGCGCATTGCTCTTCTTATACCTAAGTATACAAGTAAATTCAATATGATGAAATGTTTAGAAACTAATATCAATTAAACTAATATGCATAATAATACCTGAAGGACGTAGAACCATTTGACGCGTCGCCCGCGCTGCCTGCCCCCATTGGGTCAACCTCCTCATCCTGCTCACCCTCCTCACCCTGAGCATCCTGCTGAGGAGTCTCCTACTCACCCTCCTCACCCTGCACTTCGTCTAGACAGTCGAGAAGTTGCTGCTGCCTCTGTCGGCTCTGTGAGGTGCCCTGAAAAAGCCCACTGCCCGAGTTGTCCTCGCTGGCCGCGCTGCCCCCACTCCTCCTCGATCTTCTATGCTTGAACATGTTCAACTGTAGATAAATTAATGTCAAACCACAGTATATGAAACAAATAATATGAAAATTAATAATGTGGAAATTGGAATACATAGCTTAATTGATTAACTAAAAGAAACATACTAATCAAAAGTCATCCGCATCCGATGATGCTTCTTCGGCTCGTTGTTTATTCATACGCTCTTGATTTCGTTGGATCCTTACTGATCTTCTAACGACGACAGGTCGTTTGCGCTTTGACCTAGGTTCTTCAATTAAGTCGCTTGAATTGCAACAGAGATTTTCAAGTCCTTCTCCATTGGTCACATGGAATCGGTGAGCTATGTCTTGATTCGACGCCGCTTCTGGTTGAAAAACAGCATCATCGTTGTCCCTGCTCGTACTCACGTAGTCAGCACTCTCTGGAGCGACGACTTGTGGGTTGACTTTGATTGCAACCCACCAAGCCCTAAGGCTTGGGTGAGGATATGGTAGGTAGTACACCTGTTTTGCCTGATTTGCAAGGACAACATCGCTCATACTGCTCGGAATCCTAGAGCTATGCTTCACCTCGACATTACCATACTTGTCGACACGAGTCCCACTATGAGCATCAAACCAGTCGCACTCGAAAAATACGACTTTAAGTTCTTTGGGGCCATCGAAAATCAACTCTACAATGTTTTGAAGAACACCGTAATAGTCCACTACTTTGTCATCGTCAACATATGAACTTGCCAACACACCACTATTGGTGGTGGCTGCCAATGGTCGACTCTTCTCCAATTTCGCGGTTCGGAAGCGATATCCATTGACATCATAGTGAGTATAGTTTCGGACGGACACAGAGGTATGTGCCATTTGCTGCAAGTCCGGGTGCACAGAGTTTTTGGAAACCTATACAAGTAATTAGTATATGCATTATATCTTCCAAGTCCAAAATTCAAAGATTAAGTATGGACAATGAGAGAACGACAATTACTAACATAATTACGAAACCACTGCATGAAGTTTGGTCCACCTTTCAACCCATCACGTCGAAGATTTTCTAATTGGATGGCCGTAGGTTTACTAGTAGATTTCCAACATTCTTCATCAAACATGCTGGACATATTACAAACATGGAGATTACACACTATAGAAATTATGAGATGAGAAAATGGACGTAACTATGAGGAAAACTTACTCGAACGCCTCCTGTGTGCTGTCAATATTGCTATACATATATAGCATTAGCGTGTTCAAATCTGATGCTTCAATGTGACGTACACTCCCTTTTCCAACTGCTTTACCTGGATTCGCAAAAATTTGAAGGGTGCTTTGGGGTGATTCATTTTCGACATGAAGTCGCACTGAAGGCGCAAACACATTGTTGGCTCGAGCGAAATACCTGGTTGAGAATTGAGATATCTCCTTAAGGGCAAAAGCCTTCGCAATACACCCTTCGACTCTAGCCTTGTTCCGAACAGACGCCCTGAGCTTTTTCAACGCCCTTTCTATAGGATACATCCACCTGAATTGCACTGGTCCGCCTACCAAAGCTTCCCAAGGCAAATGCACAATTAGATGTTGCATCACATTGAAGAATCCTGGCGGGAAAACCTTTTCAAATTTACAAATAAGAATTGGAATTTCTTTCTCAAATTTCTGCATCAACCTCTTCGATACCGTCTTTGCGCATACTTCCCTATAGAAGTAACTCAACTCTGCAAATATGCTCCAAAGCTCATCCTTAAAATAGCCTCGAAACATCACGGGCATCAGCCTCTCCATAATAATATGGTAGTCATGGCTTTTCAAACCGATCAATTTACCGGTCTTCAGATTGACTGCCCGTTTCAGATTTGCCGCATACCGATCTGGAAATTTCAGATTCTTCAACCACTTAAATATTTCTTTCCTTTCATCCGGCTTGAGGCAGTAATCAGCTCGCGGCCTACTTTCATGCCCTTTATCGCTTACTTTCAACTCGAGCATCGGCCTCTTACAAATTTCAGCCATGTCTTTTCTTGCCTTCATATTATCTTTCGTTTTATCAGTCACATCGAAACATGTGCTTATGATGCTTTTAGCAACGTTACGCTCTTGGTGCATCAAGTCTATGTTGTGCGGCATGATCAAGGCTTTTGCATACGGAAGCTCCCATATTGATGAAATATGGGTCCAGTTATGGTCCTCCCCGTAGCCTTGGAACCTATCATTTTCTCCTTGCTTCAGACAAGCATGCCATGCCATTATCTGCGGTGCAGTTTGCCTCTTTGGTGGCCCATTTCTGATTTTGGCTCCACCTCTGAATGCAGTAAGCGAATTCTTGAAATCATGCTTGAATGGAGTCCAACGTCGATGAGCATCAAAGAATGACACTTTCCCACCATGCTTCAATCTGAATGCATCCGTATCATTCATACATATGGGACAACACAACCGACCATGGACACACCATCCAGACCAATCTCCATACGCCAGCAGATCATGCACTGACCACAAATAAGCAGCGCACATGGTAAACTCCTTTTCAGTATGGCTGTCATAAGCCTTCACACCTCTCCACAATTGTTTCAACTCTTCAATTAAAGGGCGAACAAACATATTCAGCTTTGGCCCTGGATGCTCGGGGCCTGGGATGACTAGTGCAAGGAACATGAACTCTTCTTTATTGACCAACTCAGGAGGAAGATTATATGGCACAATGAAGACATGCCAACACGAGTACGAGCTTGCACTGGTATTGAAAGGTGTGAATCCGTCCGTCGATAGACCAAGCCGTACACTCCTAGGGTCGTTTGCAAATTCGGGATCAAACTCGTCAAATGCCTTCCACGCATCACCGTCCGACGGATGGACCATTATGTCTGGATCAGTGACGAGACATACACCATTCTTTGGCCACGTCATATGCAGAGCTATTTCCTTGTTGAGGAACAACCTTGAAAGCCGAGGAATGATGGGCAACCGACGAAGTTGCTTAGCTGCAACCTTCGTAACTACCAATTCACCCTCATCATTTGTCACCTCGACATATCTAGAAGCTTCACAATGCTTACAACGGTCCAGTTTGTCATCCTCCTCAAAGAATAGCATGCAACTGTTGGGACACACGTCGATCTTCTCATATGTCATCCCAAGACCAGCCAACATCTTCTTTGCGAAGTACATATTCTTTGGCAACTTATGATTCTCCGGGAGAACCTCGCCCATAAGTTGGACGATGTCGTTGTAAGCACTGTTTGAAATGTTGTGCTTCGACTTTATCGCCATTAGTCTTGTGAGAGTCCCAAGAACTAACATCTGAGTGTGCTCGTGCAGTCTCTCTTCTCCCGCGGCGAGTAGCCGAAAGAATTCTTGAGCATCGCGTGGAAGCTGCCCCGGCTCCTCAGCCTTCATTTCAACCTCCCTACCAAGATCATGCAACATATCGTCCATCCTATCATGATCGTCATCAAGCTCCACCTCCGCGTCAACGTGTCTAATAGACTCTCCATGCCGGTACCATACAAGGTAGTTCGGCATAAACCCACTTTTGCAAAGGTGTTTCTCCATTTCTTCCTTCTTCTGAGGCCACTTGTTCTCGCAGCGATTGCAAGGACACTTCACTAGACGACCAGTTGCATCTTTGAAAGCGTGCTCAAGAAAAGCCTTTGTTACACCCATCCATTCATTCGAATGTGCCCCATCCTTTCTCCACCCGTCATACATCACCCTCCGATCACCGTCCATTTTAAAGGCTAAACAAAAGTCAAAGAACATCAACGATCGTCCGTGGCTTAATTAGGTGAACTCCCTATTAGGTAAAGGCCCTAAACCCACCCAAGAGTGTAGGCTGATGCTTGTGATTTATGACGTGTAGCCTACGATTGTCGCTAAATTTCGGCATCATAACCCCGCTGCTCTCCAAGCACACGCCTGAACATGGTGTGTTGGAGAACAACTGGGTTACACAACCGAAATTCCGCGTCAATCGTAAGGCACATGTCACAAATCACAAGCATCGGCTTACACTCTCAGGTTGTCCAAAATACGTGGACAATTCCGGAACGGCGAACCTCACAAGCCAATGTGACGTTCGCCGTTCCCGAACGGGTGACGCATACGGTTCGCTACGGTTAACGATTAAAATTGAGAATAATGTATACCTGAGAAATTACGAAAACAATGTATACCTGAGAATAATGTACGAGTCTAGCTAACGGTGGAGAAGGTCAAGTCGGAAGAACACCTATGTACAAAAAATATTATTGTCAGTAAAAAATTCGGCAGCACCTCCCCTATAAACTGATGTTTCTAAAACCTGCAAATAAACGACAACACGATGGTTGCCAACACAGAAAACTACACGATAGCTACATAATAAACAATATGCTGACCAGTATATGCTAAACAATATGCTACAAGTATATGCTAACTATATACTCACTAACTTTCCTTCATCAAATATACAAACAATTTCCTAACTATATAATCACTATATGGTTAGTTTAACATAATGCTATGTTAAACAATATACTTTACCATGTGCTAAGTAACTAAAAAAATTTAAAATTTTACCTGTCGGACTAGGAGGCGAGGCAGAGCTCGGTGCGGTGGAGAGAGCCGGTGCCCGAGGCGCGAGGCGAGGGCAGCGAGGCGAGGGCGGCGCGAGGCGATGGGCGCGAGGCGAGGGCGGCGCGGCGGGCGAGCGGCGAGGGCGCGAGGCGGGCGCGCGGCGGCGACGGCGGGCGCGCAGCGGGCGAGGGCGCGTGAGGACGGGCGGCGTTGCCACGAGGGAGGACGGGGGGCGGGCTACGACGGCGGCGCGGCGACGGAGGTCGGGCGGCGGCGGCGCGAAGAGAGACTGCCGAGCGAGAGAGAGAAACTGCACGCTGAGGCCGATTAACGGGCCTCTATTTTCGTCGGCCTCAGTGAGGCCGACGAAAATAGTGGTCAGTTAATGCCGTATTTTCGTCGGCCGGGAGAAGGCCGACGAAAATAATTCCTTATTTTCGTCGGACGGGAGAAAGCCGACGAAAATATTGACTTATGTTCTTCGGCCTGGCTATGACCGACGAAAATAAACCTCATTTTCGTCGGTCTCGGGGCCCACGAAAATATCGTTCCTATTTTCGTGGGCAGGCCGACGAAAATAGGTACTGGCCCACGAAAATAAGGTGTATTTTCGTCGGTTCCGAAGGCCGACGAAAATCACAATTTATTTTCGTGGGCCGACCGACGAAAATATCTAGGCCCACGAAAATTTAGGCGTTTCCTGTAGTGTGCGTGCATCAGACCGCCGCTAGTGCCGTGTCCGGCTTCCGTCACGAGCTCGCCCCGACGTCGCCCATGCCCTCGTCGGAGCACCTCACCATCCCGGTCGTCGTCGCGAGTACGAGGTGAGCCCCCTCTTCTAATCCCTCCCTCCCTCCTCTGGTTTCTCTTTTCCATCCACGCACAGCAGGCTGATGCGTGGCTGGCCCCCCCTCGTGTGGGCTCCATCGTCGGGTTGGGAGCCGCGCCTCGCCATGGTCGTCACGCTCGGCGTAACTCGTACGCGCAGCCCCTGCGCGTCCGGCCCGCAGCCCCGCCCCTGCGCAGGAAGCCTAGAGCCATTGTTCCGAGGAAGAAGGAGGTCCGTTTTGCGAAGATGCCCTCGACTGTATAGGTGATAAACGTCCATATTTACGAGTTCACATACATAATTTTGCTACACTTGAAAGTCTGCATTTATTTATACACAAGTCTGCGATATCATGCACACATTAGAATTATTATATTGTCACGTCACAACTTTTAATTATTTAATTAGTGGCTTATTCAATACTTATGATCTTCTAATTAAAACTAGATTATAGTTCATCCCGCGCGTCGTTTGTACCGATTCTGCGTCACTCGTTTTGCGCGCATTATTGTTATTGCTCGTGTAAAGTCGACTAGGTTGGTTAATTAATTATACATTAATCGTGTAGCGATCTTGTGCGCACATTAAATATATGTTGCCACGACACATGTTTTAGTTAAGTGATTGATTAGTGGTTTGTTTGAGAGTTATTAAAATAACAATTTAATTAAAAGCGGGTCTGTAATTTCAGTGATTTTATAAATATAAATGTTAATTAACTTGCGCGTCATCGTGCTGTTCGCGCGCTTAGTCGCGTTGACTCGCGCGTGCCACTCGCTGTCGTGCGCGTTGTTCCACGTGCCGTCCCCGCGCTGTTTTGCACTATGTCGCGTGTCATCACGCGTTTTTCGCACGTTGTCGCGTGCATTATTAAATTGTTTTCTCTTATGATCATTCACGTTAATTAATCACCTATGTAGTTGTTAACTACTAGAATATCAAATTAATTAAAACTAAGCAGTTGCGTTAATTTATATTTTATAAATGTCGGCTAATATAATCATGTCGAAACTAAGTATTATAGTTAATACCCATTTAGCATAAACACGAT
This sequence comes from Zea mays, assembly GCF_902167145.1. Taxonomy (NCBI): domain Eukaryota; kingdom Viridiplantae; phylum Streptophyta; class Magnoliopsida; order Poales; family Poaceae; genus Zea; species Zea mays. The sequence goes on from NC_050103.1 coordinate 142,020,619, forward strand.
ATCATTAGCGATCCTTGCGTGTCACGGATCCGTTTTATACTGTTACAGTCACGTTAATTTTGTAATAATCATTTACATGTTAGTATGGTTAATGCCGACTCAACCATTTTAAATTAATACATTCTTAGTATAAACGTGACATCAATATGTTATTCTTGAGTGCCGCGTGCCGTTTCGCGTGTTGTCGCGCGTGTCGTCGCGGGTTGTTCGCGCGTATCTCGCGTGTCGATCACGTGTGTCGCGCGTCGTCTGCGCGTGATAATAAATTGTTTTCGCTTACGAACACTCACGTTAATAATTTTAATCTGTCGAATCATATATTTTAGATACTTAACTTAAGGCTCGCTCGGTTAATATTTATTAGATTAATATTCTAATCAGATTAAATGTGTAGTGTTCACTTGGGCTTTTATAATAAATATAAACATGGATAATATTAATTTAACTACTTTCTATTTATGTAACATTCGTTTAGCATAAACATGTCACCTAGTCAGTTATTCTCGTCTGTCACGGGTGCTGTTCCGCGCGCGGTGGCGTGTTGTCTACGTGTTGTTCGTGCGTGATGTGCTCGTGGTCGCGTGCTGATTCGTGCGTCACTCGCGCTGATCGCACGTACTGTTCGTGTGCCGTAAGCGTGCTATGACGCGCATGTCCGCGCGTCGTCCGCACGTTGTCGTATTGTTTTGCGCGTCGTAAATTCACCTCGCTTAGAATCTCTCATGCTAATTATATTTGTTATTTGTTTGACAGTGGATGGTGTAGCCGGTTCAATTAAAACTAAATAGCAGTTATAATTTATATGTGGTCATGTCGAATTAAATATCCTGATTATTACTTGCGTAGCGTAAACATTACGACTTCTCGACCGTAGCTCCGCCTGTCGCGTTTCTTCTTCCTCGCATAACTGTAGAAGCGTTGTATATTTTATATTGCTCGCTTTTATAATGTTTTATCTTGTATGGTGTAATGTTCTTATGTGTATATATATGTTTGTTTGCTTTTGCCTGTTCGTCTTCGCTTCGCGTTGCGATTAGATCGCGATTCGTTTCCGAGCTTCGAGGAAATCGACGGTCAAGCATTGGCGTCCAAGTGGTCAGGTTCTTCGAGTTCTACAAGGTTGAAGACCCTGAGCATCCGTTTGGTGAAGGCAAGTGTCCTCTGACCCATTATGTCCCATTTACTTTATAATACACTGTCCCGCATACTATGAACAACCTAAGGATTTACTAGCTTTCTATTTACCTTGTTCTTGATTTACCTTTTGGGTTACTATGGTTAGCTACATGCTAGCGCTTTACTTTAATCAATGAACATGATGAAATACAATGATGATACTATGATTTTATTCTGGATATGATGATATACTTGTGGCATTTAGGGGGCTCGGGCTGTTTCCCGAGTACCTCTCCGTAAGGACCTGTTCGTTGAGAGACCACCCGGGATAACAGTGCAACCATGAGGGTGAAATGGGATGCCCTTAGCTAATTAATTAGAGGAACTAGAGGTGTAGTTGCTTCACCGTCGTGCCGTCAATGGGGTCCAGGCACAGTGCTTGCTCTGCCGAGGCTGAGTGCCGAGGTTCTTTCGTTTTGCTTTTGTTAGTCACCCTCCTGCGGGGAGAGGTACTGTGTTTATCAAACTGGAGAAACCTAACGGGCGGCTATGACCTCTAGGGAATCTTTGTAAAAGCTACGTAGTGATACCCTGCCGGACCACCTAGGAAGTGATCAATGGGGAGTCATGATCCCCGGGCAGAACGGGAATCACGGCTCATGGGTAAAGTGTGCGACCTCTGTAGAGGGTAATGAAACTGATATATCAGCCGTGCTCCCGGTTAAGAGCAGCCTTGGGATCCTCTTTGATTAGAAATACTTTGACCAGAGATGGTTGGTTTGCAGGTGGTGATGAGGATGATGGTTTTTGATTACGATTATGGTAATGGTAAGTGGTATTCTTTCCATTTGGAAAGGGTACTTTGGGTTAAGAACTTGGGTTAATGCTAAAACCTGGCCTTCTACTAGTAATAATAACCTGACCAACTAAAAGCAACTGCTCGACTTAACCCCACATAAAGCTAGTCCACTACAGCCAAACGGGACATTTGCTGAGTACGTTGATGTGTACTCACCCTTGCTTTCACAAAACACCAGGTTGCCTTTGGTGCAATCTATGCTCAGGTAAAGAAGAAGTCGTCGAGGCGGATCTCCAGGAGTTCTAGGACTTCGACGAGTTCGAGGATTAAGCTAGCGACCTCCCCCAGTCAGCTGCCTGTGGTGGGTTGTTTACGTTGGCTACGTTTCGATTCTGTGTACTTTGATTTATATTATGTAAATGGCTCTCGTCTGTAATATTATTACTTACTCTTTATTGTAATTCGAAGCATTGTGCTATGATGAGTCATTTATGTAATCGCCGTGTACGTGAATTTCTGATCCTGGCACGTACATGGTTCGCATTCGGTTTACCTTCCAAAACCGGGTGTGACATAAGTGGTATCAAAGCCTTGCTGACTGTAGGACCGCTATCCTAGAGTAGCATTGACCGTTTTAAGGACTTATTGATTATTACTTCACCTCATCCTTGATTCTGCTTCAAAATATTCTCGACTAATTCTATGTTGTGCTCTTATATGCCCCCTTGCCAAAAGTATTTTATTCTAGTATGGTCTATACTTCTCTCAATCCATTAGATCTGATCTCACTCTTGTGCTTGCGACGTCTTTATAGATGCTCCTGACCATAAACTTTTTGTCTGTTGGGATTCTTCCCACTTACGTCATTAAATTGCTACCCTTTGACTATCTTTATTCCCTTAGCATTGATATGCACATATCACTGGATTCTTCAATACTCTTGTTTCAAATACTTACATCTGAATTTCTACTGCCTACTTAAACATTTCAGTTTATATGTCCATGACCTTCCTGTCTTTTGAGACCCTTTCCTGTTCTGTTGTTAAGTCGCTATCTTTCGGCAATTTCTTGTCTCTTGGTATTGGTATGCTCATCTCCTTGAAATCTTTCATACTCTCATCTTTTTATGCTCGCCTTTATATCCCATGGTCTGGTTAAGATATTTTATTTTACATGCCCTTGACCACCCTTGTTTCTTAATGATCCATGAGCGATCATTTTATTTTGCACACCCGTGATAATCTCGTTGTTTCCTTGTAACTTCCTTCGGTAATGAATTCTTACTTCAACCATTCTATTGAAACATCCTCTATCTTACCTTGATTGTTTTCTCCACTTCGCCATTTCGCGAGTCTTGCCTTAACTCTATCCTTTGTTATGCCTTTCGTTATTATCACCTTCGCCTTTGACACCTCTATATCTTACCTTGATGCCTATATTACACTTGTGCTCCAAAACCTTCTCTCTTTTGTCTCAATTTTAAAAGTTGAAGGTCACCTATTTTCCCTTAGTTGTACCCTATTCCTTGTCGCTTGCGAGTTTTTAGCTCCACCCTTTGTTGTCTGTTACTACCTATGCATTCGTCGTCTCTCCATCTTACCTTGATGACTATCTTACGTCTGTTATTTAAAATTCCCTCCCCCATCTTGATTCGAAGGAAGTGTCTTACTTATCCCGCCCTTGGTCGGAACCTCGTCTTTGCTTGGTGTGAGTCTTATCTTAACTCTATCCTTTATGGTACTCATATCCTTTGTCTTATGCCTATTTACCTCCTCTCCTACATCCTTGTCCGTTAATACCTTTAAAAAAACCCTTGTAATATCTATTCCCTTGCCTTCTTGCTACCTTGAACCTACCCTTTGAAGCCTTCTCTTGTCCATCCCTGTTCGAGGATAGTGCCTCACCTACTTCACCATTGATGGACCCCCCTTCTTCGACGCCTTGCAAGTTTTGTCTAAAATACATCCTTGGTTGCGTGTTTGACTGTTATCACCTTAACCCTTGTCATCCCTTGATCTTTACCTTGATGCTTATCATGTACCCATATTTTAAAGCCGCCTCTCCCATTTTATTCCAAGAGTGATGTCTTACCCATCCCGCTCTTGTTCATTCCCTTTTCCTCTGTCGTGTTGCAGGTCTTGGCTTTTGCTCGATATCACCCTTACCGTCCTAATATGTAGATTTTTCCATGATGCTTATCCTATGCCTACCTTTGGAGATTTCATCTTTCCCATCTCAATTTGAGAATGGTGTGTTACCTATCTTGACCTTGGTTGCATTCTCTCCCCTGTCGGTTACAATCCTTGCTTTAGCTCCATCCTTTACAGTGCTCATGCCCCTATTCTGTATGTCTTATTATTCCCCTTGCCTTTCGATGGCCTTAGAATAGTTTCCCTTGGTAAGGAAAGACCACCATTTAATTAAATGTTACGTGTAGTAACGAGATGTTTGTTGTTGCATGCTCATGATGTTTGTCTTTGTGTTGTGTCTGATTCGCCTCTTTGTGATGAGTGTTGATGTGTTGTGGCCCTTGGTCCGCAATGGCATCTGTGTACTAGCTTAGTGCCATATAGTTAGGTAGCTGGGTGCCCTCCCTTTTCTCTCTCTAGTCCATCTATGCTTACCTTTTCTATCTATACCCTTCTCTCTTGCATATGTCCGATTGGCATCCTCCAACCTCTCTTAATCCATCAAGATCAGAGTCGACAACATCTTCACCAAGTGCATATCAACACTTCTATTAAGGGGACACCAACCAACAAGAATCAAATGGTCCAACGGAAGCGTGTGTGGGTCCTAACCCACAGGTCCAAGATATCCTCAAGAAGTGCATCAGTTGGGCTCAAGCATCTGAAGGTCAAAGCAACCAATCCGCAAGTTAAGCTTGCCGAATCAAAGTAAGCTCAAGAAAGTCGTGGACATCCAATGAACCAACCTTGTTTTCTTGCTAGCTTCTTCTTGAATCTCGGGGGCGAGATTCCTGTTAAGGGGGTTAGATCTGTAACACCCTGAATTTGGGGGTATAAAATTTCTTTCCTAATATACATCAAATTCAGGTGTTACTCTCTCTTTTCCCTACTTTTCTTTTTTCTTTTCCTAATAGTGAAGAATTATTTTATTTTATACCGATTTGAAAGCCCAGTAAAGTAAAACCCTAGGGGGTGCTTTGATTGTCGCATCATGCTGGAGTGCATTTGCTTTTTGTTTAATGTATTGTCTTGGTGTGTATCCATTTATTTTGTAGCTCTTTCTTGTGTATAAATATGAATAGGAATAAAAGAAAAGAATAAAAAAAGGGGGAAGAAAATAGAAAAAAGGCTTTGCTTCCCCAATCTTTTTAGCCGGCCTAGCCTCACCCCCGACCCACTCCCGCGCGCAGGCCCAACCGGCTCCTTTCCCCCCTCCCTTTCCGCGTGGCCCAGCCGTTAGCGTGCGCCTTGCCCCCGGCCTGCCCGCAGCCCGCGCCGTGCCCCCTCCCCCGCGGCCCAATTAGCGCGCATGGCCCACTCCCCTCAAACCCTAGCGCGCCTGCCCAGCGCCGCCGCCTGCGCGCGCGCTCCCAGCGCCGCTCGCCTGGCCGCCAGGACACCAGCCTCCACGTCTTCGTGCTGCATCCCGCGCGCACGCACACGTCGCGCGCCTCGCCCGCCTGCCCAGGCACGCTCGCCCACGCCGCACGACGCCATGCACGCTCCAACCGCGCTTCCTGCCACCAGTTGCGCCCACGTTGTGTGGACGCACGGCCGCTCATGGCCCAGCCCGCTCCGCTGTTCCTCTTCTCCGTCGAACCATCCGTCAGAGCCTCGCGCATATCTTTCTTCTGTGTAGTTTAGTCTTATCTTCCTTCTCCATGCCCTTGCGTCGGGTACCTACCCCACCGCTGCTGCACCGTGTGCCGTGCGTGTTGCGACGTCGCTGGCGCAGCCCACCTTCACTGCGCGTCGATCTCGCGATGCCTCGTTGTGAACGTGCCCGACCCTGCACATTCGGCCTTCACCATGGCCGCGCCCGGTTTGCCTCGCTTCGGCCGCGGTGTCTATCCGTGCCCAGCGCCCGCCGCACCGTTTTCCTAGACCGTTGCGCGACCGCGCCGTGATGCGTGCATCAGACCGCCGCTAGTGCCGTGTCCGGCTTCCGTCGCGAGCTCGCCCCGACGTCGCCCATGCCCTCGTCGGAGCACCTCACTGTCCCGGCCGTCGTCGCGAGTACGAGGTGAGCCCCCTCTTCTAATCCCTCCCTCCCTCCTCTGGTTTCTCTTTTCCATCCACGCACAGCAGACTGATGCGTGGCTGGGCCCCCCTCGTGTGGGCTCCATCGTCGGGTTGGGAGCCGCGCCTCGCCATGGTCGTCACGCTCGGCGTAACTCGTACGCGCAGCCCCTGCGCGTCCGGCCCGCAGCCCCGCCCCTGCGCAGGAAGCCTAGAGCCATTGTTCCGAGGAAGAAGGAGGTCCGTTTTGCGAAGATGCCCTCGACTGTATAGGTGATAAACGTCCATATTTACGAGTTCACATACATAATTTTGCTACACTTGAAAGTCTGCATTTATTTATACACAAGTCTGCGATATCATGCACACATTAGAATTATTATATTGTCACGTCACAAGTTTTAATTATTTAATTAGTGGCTTATTCAATACTTATGACCTTCTAATTAAAACTAGATTATAGTTCATCCCGCGCGTCGTTTGTACCGATTCCACGTCACGCGTTTTGCGCGCATTATTGTTATTGCTCGCGTAAAGTCGACTAGGTTGGTTAATTAATTATACATTAATCGTGTAGCGATCTTGTGCGCACATTAAATATATGTTGCCACGACACATGTTTTAGTTAAGTGATTGATTAGTGGTTTGTTTGAGAGTTATTAAAATAACAATTTAATTAAAAGCGGGTCTGTAATTTCAGTGATTTTATAAATATAAATGTTAATTAACTTGCGCGTCATCGTGTTGTTCGCTCGCTTAGTCGCATTGACTCGCGCGTGCCACGCGCTGTCGTGCGCGTTGTTCCACGTGCCGTCCGCGCGCTGTTTCGCACTATGTCGCGTGTCATCACGCGTTTTTCGCACGTTGTCGCGTGCATTATTAAATTGTTTTCTCTTATGATCATTCACGTTAATTAATCACCTATGTAGTTGTTAACTACTAGAATATCAAATTAATTAAAACTAAGCAGTTGCGTTAATTTATATTTTATAAATATCGGCTAATATAATCATGTCGAAACTAAGTATTATAGTTAATACCTATTTAGCATAAACACGATATCATTAGCGATCCTTGCGTGTCACGGATCCGTTTTATACTGTTACAGTCACGTTAATTTTGTAATAATCATTTACATGTTAGTATGGTTAATGCCGACTCAACCATTTTAAATTAATACATTCTTAGTATAAACGTGACATCAATATGTTATTCTTGAGTGCCGCGTGCCGTTTTGCGTGTTGTCGCGCGTGTCGTCGCGGGTTGTTCGCGCGTATCTCGTGTGTCGATCACGTGTGTCGCGCGTCGTCTGCGCGTGATAATAAATTGTTTTCGCTTACGAACACTCACGTTAATAATTTTAATCTGTCGAATCATATATTTTAGATACTTAACTTAAGGCTCGCTCGGTTAATATTTATTAGATTAATATTCTAATCAAATTAAATGTGTAGTGTTCACTTGGGCTTTTATAATAAATATAAACATGGATAATATTAATTTAACTACTTTCTGTTTATGTAACATTCGTTTAGCATAAACATGTCACCTAGTCGGTTATTCTCGTCTGTCGCAGGTGCTGTTCCGCGCGCGGTGGCGTGTTGTCTGCGTGTTGTTCGTGCGTGATGTGCTCGTGGTCGCGTGCTGATTCGTGCGTCACTCGCGCTGATCGCACGTACTGTTCGTGTGCCGTAAGCGTGCTATGACGCGCATGTCCGCGCGTCGTCCGCACGTTGTCGTATTGTTTTGCGCGTCGTAAATTCACCTCGCTTAGAATCTCTCATGCTAATTATATTAGTTATTTGTTTGACAGTGGATGGTGTAGCCGGTTCAATTAAAACTAAGGGGGTGTTTGGTTCTGTGGACTAAAGTTTAGCCCGGGTCACATCAAGCATTTGACTTTCAAATATGAGTATGAAATATAGACCCAACCAACTGTACTAGATTCGTCTCACTTTTTAATCTTCGGCTGAGAAATTAGTTTTATAATCCGACTACATTTAATACCCCGAACGGAGGTTCAAACATTCGATGTGATAGGGGCTAAATTTTAGCAGGGGCAAACCAAACACCCCCTAAATAGCAGTTATAATTTATATGTGGTCATGTCGAATTAAATATCCTGATTATTACTTGCGTAGCGTAAACATTACGACTTCTCGACCGTAGCTCCGCCTGTCGCGTTTCTTCTTCCTCGCATAACTGTAGAAGCGCTGTATATTTTATATTGCTCGCTTTTATAATGTTTTATCTTGTATGGGTGTAATGTTCTTATGTGTATATATATGTTTGTTTGCTTTTGCCTGTTCGTCTTCGCTTCGCGTTGCGATTAGATCGCGATTCGTTTCCGAGCTTCGAGGAAATCGACGGTCAAGCATTGGCGTCCAAGTGGTCAGGTTCTTCGAGTTCTACAAGGTTGAAGACCCTGAGCATCCGTTTGGTGAAGGCAAGTGTCCTCTGACCCATTATGTCCCATTTACTTTATAATACACTGTCCCGCATACTATGAACAACCTAAGGATTTACTAGCTTTCTATTTACCTTGTTCTTGATTTACCTTTTGGGTTACTATGGTTAGCTACATGCTAGCGCTTTACTTTAATCAATGAACATGATGAGATACAATGATGATACTATGATTTTATTCTGGATATGATGATATACTTGTGGCATTTAGGGGACTCGGGCTGTTTCCCGAGTACCTCTCCGTAAGGACCTGTTCGTTGAGAGACCACCCGGGATAACAGTGCAACCATGAGGGTGAAATGGGATGCCCTTAGCTAATTAATTAGAGGAACTAGAGGTGTAGTTGCTTCGCCGTCGTGCCGTCAATGGGGTCCAGGCACAGTGCTTGCTCTGCCGAGGCTGAGTGCCGAGGTTCTTTCGTTTTGCTTTTGTTAGTCACCCTCCTGCGGGGAGAGGTACTGTGTTTATCAAACTGGAGAAACCTAACGGGCGGCTATGACCTCTAGGGAATCTTTGTAAAAGCTACGTAGTGATACCCTGCCGGACCACCTAGGAAGTGATCAATGGGGAGTCATGATCCCCGGGCAGAACGAGAATCACGGCTCATGGGTAAAGTGTGCGACCTCTGCAGAGAGTAATGAAACTGATATATCAGTCGTGCTCCCGGTTAAGAGCAGCCTTGGGATCCTCTTTGATTAGAAATACTTTGACCAGAGATGGTTGGTTTGCAGGTGGTGATGAGGATGATGGTTTTTGATTACGATTATGGTAATGGTAAGTGGTATTCTTTCCATTTGGAAAGGGTACTTTGGGTTAAGAACTTGGGTTAATGCTAAAACCTGGCCTTCTACTAGTAATAATAACCTGACCAACTAAAAGCAACTGCTCGACTTAACCCCACATAAAGCTAGTCCACTACAGCCAAACGGGACATTTGCTGAGTACGTTGATGTGTACTCACCCTTGCTTTCACAAAACACCAGGTTGCCTTTGGTGTAATCTATGCTCAGGTAAAGAAGAAGTCGTCGAGGCGGATCTCCAGGAGTTCTAGGACTTCGACGAGTTCGAGGATTAGGCTAGCGACCTCCCCCAGTCAGCTGCCTGTGGTGGGTTGTTTACGTTGGCTACGTTTCGATTCTGTGTACTTTGATTTATATTATGTAAATGGCTCTCGTCTGTAATATTATTACTTACTCTTTATTGTAATTCGAAGCATTGTGCTATGACGAGTCATTTATGTAATCGCCGTGTATGTGAATTTCTGATCCTGGCACGTACATGGTTCGCATTCGGTTTACCTTCCAAAACCGGGTGTGACAGTCTCCCACTATAAAGCATACTACGAGCAAATTTAAATTTTTCATTTTCAAGTTCATGCTCGGCAATTTTAGCATCTAATTTTGCTATATGATCATTTTGTTGCTTAATTAATACCATATGATCATGAATAGCATCAATATCAACATCTCTACATCTAGTGCAAATAGAAGTATGTTCAACGATAGATGTAGAGGGTTTGCAAGATTTTAATTCTACAACCTTAGCATGTAATATATCATTTTACTTCTAAGGTCGGAAATGGAAGCATTGCAAACATCAAGTTCTTTAGCCTTATCTAGCAAATTTTCATTTTCATTCCTAAGGCTAGCAAGAGTAATGTTTAATTCTTCAATCTTAGCAAGCAATTTATCATTATTATTTCTAAGATTGGGAATTGAAGCATCACAAACATTTGAATCAACCTTAGCTAACAAATTAGCATTCTCATTTCTAAGGTTGTCTATAGTCTCATGGCAAGTGCTTAGCTCACTAGATAGTTTTTCACATTTTTCTACTTCTAGAACGTAAGCATTTTTAACTTTAACATGCTTCTTGTTTTCTTTAATAAGGAAGTCCTCTTGGGAGTCCAAGAGATCATCCTTCTCATGGATAGCACTAATCAATTCATTTAATTTTTCTTTTTGTTGCATGTTTAAGTTGGCAAAAAGAGTACGCAAATTATCTTCCTCATCACTAGCATTATCATCACTAGAGGACTCATATCTAGTGGAGGATTTGGATTTAACCTTCTTCTTCTTGCCGTCCTTTGCCATGAGGCACTTGTGGCCGACGTTGGGGAAGAGAAGGCCTTTGTTGATGGCGATGTTGGCGGCGTCCTCGTCGAAGGAGGAGTCGGAGGAGCTCTCGTCCGAGTACCACTCGCGGCATACATGGGCGTCGCCACCCTTCTTCTTGTAGTATTTTTTCTTCTCCTTTCTTCTCCCCTTCTTGTCGTCGCCCCTGTCACTGTCACTAGAAATAGGACATTTTGCTATAAAGTGACCGGGCTTACCACACTTGTAGCAAACTTTCTTGGAGCGGGGCTTGTAATCTTTCCCCCTCCTTTGCTTGAGGATTTGGCGGAAGCTCTTGATGACGAGCGCCATTTCCTCGTTGTCGAGCTTTGAGGCATCGATTGGTTGTCTACTTGGTGTAGACTCCTCCTTCTTCTCCTCCGTCGCCTTAAATGCGACCGGTTGTGCTTCGGATGTGGAGGGATCATCTAGCTCATTAATTTTCTTTGAGCCCTTGATCATGTACTCAAAGCTCACAAAATTCCCGATTACTTCCTCGGGAGTCATTAGTGTATATCTAGGATTACCACGAATTAATTGAACTTGAGTAGGGTTAAGGAAAATAAGTGATCTAAGAATAACCTTAACCATCTCGTGGTCATCCCACTTTTTGCTCCCGAGGTTGCGCACTTGGTTCACCAAGGTTTTGAGCCGGTTGTACATGTCTTGTGGCTCTTTCCCTTTGCGAAGTCGGAAGCGACCGAGCTCCCCCTCGATCGTCTCCCGCTTGGTGATCTTGGTTAGCTCATCTCCCTCGTGCGCGGTCTTGAGCACGTCCCAAACTTCCTTGGTGCTTTTTAATCCTTGCACCTTGTTATACTCCTCTCTACTTAGAGAGGCGAGGAGTATGGTTGTGGCTTGGGAGTTGAAGTGCTCGACTTGGGCCACCTCGTCCTCATCATAATCCTCATCCCCTACGGATGGTACCTGTACACCAAACTCAACGATATCCCATATACTTTTGTGGAGTGAGGTTAGATGAAATCGCATTAAATCACTCCACCTTGCATAATCTTCACCATCAAAAGTTGGTGGTTTGCCTAATGGGACAGAAAGTAAAGGCGTATATTTAGGAATGCGAGGATAGCGTAAGGGGATCTTACTAAACTTCTTGCGCTCATGGCGCTTAGAAGTTATGGAGGGCGCGTCAGAGCCGGAGGTGGAAGGTGATGAAGTGTCGGTCTCGTAGTAGACCACCTTCCTCATCTTCTTTTTCTTGTCGCCACTCCGATGCGACTTGTGGGAAGAGGCTTTCTTCTCCTTCCCCTTCCCTTTGTTGCGGGACTCTTCCGATGTAGCCTTCCCGTGGTTTGTAGTGGGCTTGTCGCCGGTCTCCATCTCCTTCTTGGCGTGATCTCCCGACATCACTTCGAGCGGTTAGGCTCTAATGAAGCACCGGGCTCCGATACCAATTGAAAGTCGCCTAGAGCCGGGGGGTGAATAGGGCGAAACTGAAATTTACAAAATTAATCACAACTACAAGCCGGGTTAGTGTTAGAAATATAATCGAGTCCGAGAGAGAGGGTGCAAAACAAATCGCAAGCGAATAAAGAATGTGACACGCGGATTTGTTTTACCGAGGTTCGGTTTTCGCAAACCTACTCCCCGTTGAGGTGGTCACAAAGACCGGGTCTCTTTCAACCCTTTCCCTCTCTCAAACGGTCCCTCGGACTGAGTGAGCTTTTATTTTCAATCACTTGGAACACAAAGTTCCCACAAGGATCACCACACGATTGGTGTCTCTTGCCTCAATTACAAGTGAGTTTGATCTCAAGAAAGAATGAGAAAGAAAGCAATCCAAGCGCAAGAGCTCAAAAGAACACAACAAATCACTCTCACTTAACACTAAAGCTTTTGTGGAATTGGGAGAGGATTTGATCACTTGGGTGTGTCTTGTATTGAATGCCTAGCTCTTGTAAGTGGTTGGAAGGTGGAAAACTTGGATGACTTGAATGTGGGGTGGTTGGGGGTATTTATAACCCCAACCGCCAAACTAGCCGTTTGGTGGAGGCTGCTGTCGCATGGCGCACCGGACAGTCCGGTGCGCCAGCCACGTCACCAGGCCGTTGGGTTCCGACCGTTGGAGCTCTGACGTGTGGGCCCGCCTGGCTGTCCGGTGGTGCACCGGACAAGTCCTGTAGACTGTCCGGTGTGCCACCCGCGCGTGCTCTGCTCCTCTACGCGCGCTGGCGCGCATTTAATGCGTTGCAGACGACCGTTGGCGCGAAGTAGCCGTTGCTCCGCTGGCTCACCGGACAGTCCGGTGTGCACCGGACATGTCCGGTGAATTATAGCGGATCTGAAATCCGAAGCTGGCGAGTTCAGAGTCGCTCTCCTCTGGAGCACCGGACATGTCTGGTGAATTATAGCGAAGCGCGTCTGAAAATTCCCGAAGGTGCGAAGTTGTGCATCGAGATCCCTGGTGCACCGGACACTGTCCGGGGGCACACCGGACAGTCCGGTGCGCCAGACCAGGGCTGCCTTCGGTTATCCCTAGCTCTCTTTGTTGAACCCATTTCTTGGTCTTTTTATTGGCTAAGTGTGAACCTTTGGCACCTGTATAACTTATAGACTAGAGCAAACTAGTTAGTCCAATTATTTGTGTTGGGCAATTCAACCACCAAAATTAATTAGGAACTAGGTGTAAGCCTAATTCCCTTTCAGCGAGAATAATTAAAAGATGTCTTATAATAGTTCTGCTTGATCGTCTTTTTGATGGAGGAGGAGCCATCATTATCCTTTTGAGAGGAAGAGGAGTCGCTGTAATAGTACACTATCTTCTTGATGCACTTTCTCCTCTTGTCGAACCCATAGTCAACGGTCTCTCCTCCCTTGGGTGTGTCACCGGAGGGGTTGTCCTTCTCCTTCTCCTCGGTCACCTTCACCTTCCCTTTAGGATCCATCTCTTAGGGGCGGTTAGTCTCTTGATGAAGGGAACAACTCCGATACCAATTGAGAGCACCTAGAGTGGGGTGAATAGGTGATCCTGGAAAATATCACTTAAAAGCACAAACTTGGTCTATAATACAAGTTAGAGTAAATTAAACCAAAACTGGAAGTAGAGAAAGATAGATAAGTTCCTTTCACTTGATTGCTCTATCAAGATATGAATTATACTTTGAGCAATATCACAAGTGAGAAGATGGAACTAAGAAGAGATAAAAATTGCAATAATGTAAATGGCACAAGAGCAACGATATTTTTTATCGAGTGGTTCGGTCAAGCGTAATATGCTTGCCTACTCCACGTTGTGGCATCCCAATGTATGAGAGTTGCACTCAACCCCTCTCAAGTGGTCCAAAGATCAAACTTGAGTACCACGATTCTTCCTTATAGCTCGAAATCTCATTTGTGCGGAATCTCCACAAGTTGGAGTCTCTCACGCCTTACACAAGATGATCACTATCCAAAATCAGAGTAAGGGAGGGAGTAACAACACACACACACACAAGTACACAACGCAGCAACAACATGTACGAAAGCAAAGACAAGAGCGCAACAATAAAATGACAGTAATAGCTCAGAAATGAGCTCAAATCTCTCTCGAATCACTGAACAACATGGTCGTGGAGTCTCGAAGTTGTAGTATGCACTTGTGATGCTTGGGGTACAAGGAGAGGGCGTCTAGGGGCTCCTTTTATAGCCCCAAGAGGCCTAGGAGTCGTTGCCTTCTCCACAAGGAAGCTGGAAAACTTCCCTGTCTACGGGCTGGTGCACCACCAGACGGTCTGCCTAGCAATGGTCGGTCGATGTTCTGATTGCCCGGTTTCCTTTTCCGGCATGGCACCACATAGTCCGATGCACCATCGGACAGCTGCCACATCAGCTAGCCATTGGCGGATGGCGCCCACCCACGGTGAGAGTCATTAGAGAAGATGTCTGGTGCATCGGATAATGCACGGTTCACTGTCCGGTAAACTTTATAAATAAAATTCCCTAGAGCAACATCTTCGGTCGTACACATCATCGGACATACTCACCGGACAGTCCGGTGGGTCCTAGACTTATGCAAGTTTGGCTCTTTCGAACCAACCTTCTCCAACTTCCTTTTGGGATAATAACTTGGGGTTATTGCTAAAACTTGGCTTCTATTAATAATAAATACCTGACAAACTAAAAGCGATTGCTTTGAGCTTCACCCCACATACATCTAGTCCACTTTAGCCAAACGAGACATTTGCTTAGTGTGTTGATGTGTACTCACCCTTGCTTAAACACCAAACACCAGGTTACCCTCATTGCAACCCCTGCTCAGAAGAAGATGAAGGTCATGTGGAGGTATTTCAGGAGTTTCAGGACTTCGATGAGTTCTAGAGTAGATTAGCGGCAAACCCCCAGTCAGCTGCCTATGAATACCTTATCTTTACTGTGTTTCACTTTAGCACTTTGATTACCGTTTAAGTTAATGACTATGTGGATGTCTCTGACATTGTGATGTAATAAAGTACTACTTCTTTATGCTATTATTCGAGCACTGTGCGATGATGTTCAGTTATATAAATGTTGTGTACGTAAATTTCTGATACAGGCACGTACATGGTTCGCATTCGGTTTGCCTTCCAAAATCGGGTGTGACAGGGATAAGTACTATGGCCTGATTTAATCTAATCATGGACCGTCCGGGCTATCCCGCATACCGTCCGAGGCGCGGACTGTCCGGGCCACATGGCCGGACCGTCTGGTCGTGCCCAGGTGCCAAATATGGTGCTCAACAGGAAGTAAAGTATTTTTATAGTCTTCTAGAGAATGCCACAATTTTTAATGATACCATAGTGTTTTATGCTAAAAGGTGTTTGGTTGTATTTCTGGATACTATGTTTTCAAAACCATTATATTCTATATACCATGGTATTTTTGGAGTATTGAAAACTCCACTTCAATCTAAAGTTTTCATGGCATGACTAGCTTTTGCCTAAACCATGGTTTATAATGTTGTATCTAAACATGTTTATCAAAAACCGTTGTATTTTTGGAGCTTACCAAAACTACGACATTGTCATGACAATTGCAAAATATAGCATTGTAAAGCCATGGTTTTGAGAAACATTGTTGCCAAACATGCCCTTAGTTATAGGCTAGTGGATTAGTTTGGAACCGAGATTGAATAGCTCTTTTGTAGTATAGATAGCAACACTTAATTAAAACCATAGTTGCACCTTGGGTTCTTTGCATGGATTTTGACTATGAAAAAAATAGAGTTCATATATAACTCCTTTAGCTTATTCTAAGGAGGGGATGCAGTCGTCTCATCAAATAACTTTGTGCAATACATATGTACATAAACTGAGTTGTATGGCGCATAAAGTTTTATGATAGATAAAGCTTCTTGATCCAACTCTCAATCACTGCCAGACATTATAGCAGGTTTAGCAGCCAAAGCTTTGTGAGCACCAAGTTATGTAACAACAACTTTCATCTGAATCTGCCACATGGGAAGACTGATTTTCCCCGTCAATTTTCTCAATATCAAATTTGGAAGACATTGTAAAAGATAAATTACAAGATAATAACAGATGAAATAAAACACGCTGTAAATAATCTGGTATGCTTCTAGGTTTAATTAGCAGAGGAATCTAGTAAAATAGTTAGCAGGAGGAATCCAATCATACAGTGACTTCTTGGGTAAAATCGATCGGAGAAAAAAAGATATTCGGTAAGATTAATTTCTCTTCGATCCATGCGTTGACTCTAATCTACTGATCTAGTATAAAATTGCATGCGCGCGGCAGCGCAAAGACTGGCATGCAGACGGCAGAAGGCGGGCGCAGTCGGCCGTGCAAGCGCGTAGAGCAGAGCAGAGATTTCTCAATAATGTAACGATAGGAGTCGCGCAAATTTGTTTCCATCTAGTCTATTCCTCTCAATTTGGCTCTGTATACACTATACCACCTGTTAGAGTTAGGATGTTATAGACACGAGATTTGTGTGAAAAACTCTTCCAATATAAAAGAAAAAAACTATTGAAGACAAATCTATCTGATGATAGAGGGTATAAGTACAGGAGTATCTATGTTTATAAATATGTGAAGTTTTTTTTAGGCACATCTAACGTTTACGTGTTTACCGGCTTGTGTAGTTGTGTTCGTGGAACACAAGGAAAAGAAAGGAATCGTGCAAACCATACATAGAACTACGTACTAGGCTGAACATAACATACATGGCATTAATTAATCGTGTTACACTGCTACAGATAGATTAATAATGTTAAATACTTAGCAAGAAGTCAAAAACAGAGGAGAGGCAGGATAGGCAACCAGTGGATCCACGAAAAGACGGAAGTCTCCATCTCCCTTCCGCGCACGCCAACCACACGACTCATTCCACTCACTCAAAGCTAATAAATTGCATCAAGCGCGCAATAATTGACCGACCAGAAAAGAAATCTGAGCAATAGCTTATGTATGTATGTATGTATACGTCTAAAATAAGCGCATGCTTTGAGAAAGAACAAATCGATTAAAACAGCAGCTGCTACTGCTGTAATACATAGAAACAAAATACCGTAAAAGTCATATGCATAGCCGGATTAAAGCAGCACCGCGGCGAATAAACCGACAACAGCAACCACGCACGCCCTGCCGTTTATCACTTGAACGATGGATTTGCCTTTACCATTTTGGTCTGAAACAACCCCTTGGGTTACATCTCATCAATACACATGACTGATTGGTGCTATCAGATCACCAACAACAACATCTAGCAAAGCCAACCAAGAAGAAAAATGGAAACACACACACTCTCTCTGATATATATACTGTATGCATGTACTCACCATGAATCCAGGATGATGATATGATATATCAAGCAAACATGCAGAGCCAAAACCATGGAGTATATATACTTTGAGGATCAGGACCACCCGTAGACGAGGTTTAGGTAGCGGTCCTTGATCCACTTGAAGCTCTTGCGGAAGGAGCCCTTCATCTTGCCCTCCACGCCGTACGCCTTGTACGCCGCCACCCGGCGCTTGCGCTCCATGTCCGGGTCCGCCAGCGCCAGCCACCGCCGCTTCGACTTGCTCCGCTTCATCTCTTCCCCCGCCCCCGCCCCCGCCCCGCCGTACTCGTACTGGTACGCGTAGGACGACGTCCCCATCCCGCTGCCGCCGGCGCTGTAGGAGTAGGACCGGAAGTCCGGCCGCGCGCCGCCTCCGTCGTAGTACGGCTCGATCTGCATGCGCCCGCCCGCGTACGACTTGGATCGGTCCATGGCTACCAGGCAGCAGGCTATGGGCGGTCGAGGCAGAGGAGGGGAAGAGAGGCCCTGATGACGGCTGGGTTGTTGGGACGACGAAGCAGAGTAGAAATGGAGGTGGAGGCTGCGCGCGGTGGTTGCGAATATGTGCGCCACTCGATTTGATTGGATGGAATGAAATGGAAAGGCGGAGTCGTATCCTGCTGTCGTGTGTATCCAATTCCAAGCGCGCAGTTTTGTCAACTGTCTCGTGTTCAAATATTGCCAGTTGACGTGAGATTTTTTTTTTCTCCTCAAATAATCCTAGATCTTTTTCCTCTTCCGATGAGTTCTACTCAGAAAAAATACAATTCTAAACGTAGTGTTGTGTTTTAATATTTTAAAATTAACCAATTATTATATATAAAAGTATTAATATTTATAAGATCAAATTAATACCATTAGATTAAAATTAATTTAAAATCATAAATATGAATACTCTTTATTATGCACTTAAATTTAGTGGAAACCACGGTATCTGATATATAATCTATAGTTTTATTTTCTACAGTACCGAGGGAAGTATCTTATCTTAGAAGAAAAAAATGCGACATGTTTTCAAATAATGTAGAGGCGCCGGCTGTACGAGTGTTGTTGATGTGCTGACTTGATTTAGGGCGTGTTTGTTTGAGATTATAATCTATCTAGATTATATAATCTAACAACTTTTGAACTAAGAGTTAGTTCAAAAATTGTTGGATTATATAATCTAGGTGGATTATGATCCCAAACAAACACCCCCTTAATTTGATTTGAAGCGGGGCAAGGCAAATTGTTGCCGTGGCAGACTCGCAGCGGCAGTGGTATACATGTGCTGCTGACGTATTAGACCGTCTCCAGCAGTTTATCCAAAGTTTATCACAAAAATATTGTTTTGCACTATTCTGAATTGTAGATTGTATTGTTCGCATAGTAAAGTTTAAATATAAATATGGGGATGAATAATCTGTTAGAGATAGCCTTAGACTGATTGATTTGTTCGTGGTCGGCTGGCTGACGCGGATAGTATTCTGAAGCGTGATAGGTTGCAAGGAGGACTTATTACGCGGATAGTATTATGAAGTGTGATATGGTTAGGTTGCAAGGAGGACTTATTTTTTTTAGCTTTTTAAATATTTATATTTAGTTCTCTACACATTTTAATTTTGCTTTGATCATAGATTCAACGTTATGGATCACAACATCGAGGTATCATCGATGTATCATGTCTTGACGTCATGACTCACGACCTCAAGCTGTTTGGCGTGGCATCGATCGTAACGGTAACCTCGCGCTAACTTAGCACCGAACTTAACACCACAACTTCATCTAGTTCTTTCTTTATTTTTTTCTCTCACACACATTCTCTCTTTTTGTGAGCGTCTTTGTGCATGCTTGTCGGTGGCTCGTCTGGCCACTGTCACCCTGTCATCCCCGCGCCTTTCCATCGTGGGCGACATCCCCCATCTTGCAGCACCGCCTCCTAGCCAGATCGCTTGTCCACCCACCTCCCTGCATGTCATCCTCTATGTAGGCGACATCCTCATCACCACAATGGGCCACCTTCGTGTTGCCACCTGGTTGTCCTATGCCTCCCTGCTTCAGTCGATCGTCCACCTCCTTTCCATTCCGCCCACTCGCCTATCGGCCTCCTTGTCGTGTTTGCCCACCCACCTCCACATTGTGGTTGTCCGTGATGAACATAGAGGTGAAGAATTTACAAACTCAATAATCAACAAGCGCCATGGCCTTGTAGCTCTCCCTCCCAATTTTGTTCTAGTGAAATTTCTAGCCTAACAGTCCCTAGTTCACCTTTATGCTAGCCCCTAGTATACTATAAAAGTTAGATGAGATGATGTGGAATATGTTGAATATCCCATTATGTTGCTGTACTACTCTTTTTATAAAGCAAGGGAAGAGATAGGATTGCATATCGATCGTACCATGGACCCCGATCAACTGTGGTCAAATAACATCAATCTTATCATGATCATGGAGTCATACATAGTGCCATACCTTCCGTTGTGTCACAATATCGAGGATGTCCTACTGCAACAGTAGACATACCTGTTGTAGAGGCTAGTTAGGCTTGTTGTATCATGACTACTTAAGTCCACACTATTGGTATGGTGTACCTGGTAACTCATGAAAAACATGTACTTTACAATACTTCCTAGTACTCTAGTGCGCTCAAACATGGCTACAGGGTTAATGGCATCTATCGAATAGTAGTTGTTGAGTACGGTTATTGCTTATGTCGTGGCACTAATGTGCTTATCAGGCTGTAACATTGCACATCAAAGATGTTGGGAGTAGATCTTGAACATGGCATTGTGTCTTCAAAGGTCATCCTACCCTTGGGGTAGTGGTCTGCTATATTCTCTTGGCTTACAACTACTCCCATACTTAGTTGATTTAGGAACCCCTTGTCCTCTCGGGAAGCCCTAGGCCCCAAGGGGCCCTCGAGACCTGGCCATTTGAATTATTTGAGGCTAGAGACCTTAGAAATCTAAGGGCCCATAGAGGAAACTGGGTGACCAAAAGCTCAATGTAGATGTGTCTTGTTGTCAATAGTGGCCTAGGGCCTCGAGGGCCCTAGGTTTTAAGTCATTCTTATGGATGGCATTGACAAAAAGAACTCTTGCATCAAGCGGGCCAAGATCAAACCCCTAGGATGGTGGGCCCTTACCTTAGCTATAGCCATGGTAGGTCGTCAGGGCATGGATCCTAGGATCCTAGGTCAAACAATAGTCGAGTTGCATGGCAATTTCATTCAGTGGGATACTTGAAAGTGTTTTGGCATCATCAAAAGGTGTGGCCTTCCATGGGTGCTGATAGAGGCCCATGTTTGCCTCTAGATTGAAGGCTTCTAGGTGGGCCCATATTTCTTGCAAGATGTATGATAAAATAGGTTCATTGTGTGCTTGACACTTACTACACATCTCATCAATGAGGGGCACCTGCAGGTGATGTGACAACTAGGTTCGGAGGCAGACAAGAGTGCAAGGGGAAGATGAACTAGGCTACAAAAAGGAGAAAAGCTACCCACCATAGTAAAGCGAATTCATACCATGGTAATAGTCACATTCTGTGTCTACTCCCCTCTAATGAGGCATGCAGTGCCTCGAGACCAAGCACAACATTTAGCAAATAGATTTTATAACCATTGTTTCTTCAAAGAAATGAACCTTAAGTTTTGTAGATTCCAAGCGAAGCATGTTTCTCTAGTACGCATACCAGAATTGCCATGTCGCATATGATGGGAATCTCATGTGCACTAACTGTAGTGGCTCATTAGTTATCCCATATGCATCTGTCATGTCACATGATTCGCTTATCATGTGGGTTGTGAGACGCTTTGGTTCTATTTTAGGTGTAGGGAGAAAGGAACTAAGGCCATCTCCAGGAGGCCGTGTAAACAGCTGTGCAAATTATTGTTTTGCATTGTAGATTGCATTGTTCGTAGAGTGAGGTTTGAAATAGGGAGTGAGATAAGTAGTGGGATAGGGAGTCTGCTGGAGATAGTCTAAGGGATTTAAGTATGGACATGTAGTTTTACCTTTTTCTATTTCCGACCGCTCAGACTAACTTATGACAGTTTGGACAACTTTTGACCGTTCTTGCCTGACTTCTGATGGTTTAAGCTCTCAGAAGTTACTCAGTTTCCTATAGTTATGCTAGTAACCCTCCTTAACCATTCGACCACCGTGGTTGTAATCTCTGTCCTTGATTAGTTACCTCGTGAAGGAGTGCTAAACTAGGAGGGCTTGTAGAAGTTGCAGGAACTCCTTGGATGGGTTGTGCCACCTCCTTATAGCAACGTCTACCCAGTGATGACTCATACATAGACTCCTAGGGAGGATAACGGTGAATATATGGCTTTCTATTCTTATGTGATGGTAGGGTTGAACTTCCCAGTATCATGGTTCTTTCTTTGCATAGACTCTAGGTCAGAAATCTCACACCCAACATTGTTTGCACCCTCTCGACCTTCAGATACCTATACAAAGCATTTGTGGGGATGAGGACATGTGTATATGTTTTCCATCATTTCTTCATTCTTGAGAGCACCTAGAGGGGGGGTGAATAGGTGATCCTGTAACACTTCAAAATCTTAAGCCACAAAACTTGGTTAATCGTTAGCACAATAATTGCCAAGTGGCTAGATCGGAATCCTCAACAAAACACAATAACCAACAAGGATCAATCACAGAGATGACACGGTGGTTATCCCGTGGTTCGGCCAAGACCAACGCTTGCCTACTCCACGTTGTGGCGTCCCAGCGGACGAGGGTTGCAATCAACCCCTCTCAAGCGGTCCAAAGACCCACTTGAATACCATGATGTTTTGCTTTGCTTATCTTTATCCCACTTGCGAGGAATCTCCACAAATTGGAGTCTCTCGCCCTTACACTTAAAGTTCACAAAGAAGCACGGAGTAAGGGAGGGAAGCAACACACACAAATCCACAGCAAAATGCGCACACACACGGCCAAGAATCGAGCTCAAAAGACTATCTCAAAGTTCTCACTAGAACGGAGCTCGAATCACTAAGAATGACAAGCGAATGCGCAAAGACTGAGTGTGGATGATCAAGAATGCTCTAAGGTTGCTTAATACTTCTCCTCCATGCGCCTAGGGGTCCCTTTTATAGCCCCAAGGCAGCTAGGAGCCGTTGAGAGCAAATCTGGAAGGCCATTCTTGCCTTCTGTCGTTTGGCGCACCGGACAGTCCGGTGCACACCGGACACTGTCCGGTGCCCGATTTCCTTCCTTAAATAGCGAAGCCGACCGTTGCAGATTTGGGAGCCGTTGGTGCACCGGACATGTCCGGTGCACACCGGACAGTCCGGTGCCCCCTTCCGACCGTTGGCCCGGCCACGTGTCGCGCGCGGATTCCGCGGCCGACCGTTGGCCCGGCCGACCGTTGGCTTCACCGGACAGTCCGGTGAATTATAGTCGTACGTCGCCGGTAAATTTCCGAGAGCGGCCACTTCGCTCCGAGTCAGCCTGGCGCACCGGACACTGTCCGGTGCACCACCGGACAGTCCGGTGTGCCAGACTGGGTTGAGTCTTGGCTGTACACAGCCAAACCTTTTGCACCTCTTTTCTTTTCTTCTTCTTTCTGTTTCTAACACTTAGACAAGTATATTAGTACACAAAACCAATGTACTAGGGCTTAGAAACATACCTTTACTCTTGATTTGCACTTTGTCCATTCATGGGCATAGATTCACATTTAAGCACTTGTGTTGGCACTCAATCACCAAAATACTTAGAAATGGCCCAAGGGCACATTTCCCTTTCAATCTCCCCCTTTTTGGTGATTTATGCCAATACAACATAAAGCAACTAGAACAAGTGCAATATCACTTCAAATAAAACTCAAATTTATTTTGATTCAATTTTGGCATATATGGATCATCCTTTGCCACCACTAGGTTTGTTTTTGCAAATCAAACTTAAATCTCTATCTCTAAGTCAAACACACATGTCGAAGCATAAAGAGAGTCATTCCAAAAGAGATTGATCAAAGATTTCAAAAACTCCCCCTTTTTCCCATAATCGACACTTCTCCCCACAAGAGGCCAACTTTTGACAAGAGAGACAATAAAAGAGTTTTGCCAAAACAAAAAACTCTATTCTACTATTTTCAAAATCTCAAAAAACTCTATTCTACTATTTTCAAAATCTCTCAAGTGGTAGCTGATCCATTTATCGCTTTGGCCTTTATTTTCTCCCCCTTTGGCATCAAGCACCAAAACGGGATCAATCTTGGCCCTTTAACCCCATTGCCTCACCAAAATCTTCAATATGAATACAAAGGCAATAAGAGTACATGAGATGAACTTGGAATAAGTTACCCTCTCATCGGAGTGCAGTGGAAGTCTTTCATGGTCCAAGTCCACCTATTCCCTTTCAATCCTTCTTTGAGACTAAAGCATCAAACTCAAGCACATGGTTAGTCTCAAAGGGTCAAGTTGTAACACATCTCCCCCTAAACATGTGCATCACTTTGCAACGGACTTGTGAGGTCCAGGGAGTGTTTGTACAACTTGAGCACCATAACTGAGCAACAAAATGCATAAGGAACATGATCAAGGGCATAAACACATGTATGCTATAAATCAATCCAAGTTCCGCGAATCTAAGATATTGAGCTCACTACGCAGCCTGCAAAAGGTCTTCTCATCTAGAGGCTTGGTAAAGATATCGGCTAGCTGGTTCTCGGTGCTAACATGAAACACTTTGATATCTCCCTTTTGCTGGTGGTCTCTCAAAAAGTGATGCCGGATGTCAATGTGCTTTGTGCGGCTGTGCTCAACAGGATTTTCCGCTATTCGGATAGCACTCTCATTGTCACATAGGAGTGGGACTTTGCTCAGATTGTAGCCAAAGTCCCGGAGGGTTTGCCTCATCCAAAGCAGTTGCGCGCAACACTGTCCTGCGGCAACGTACTCGGCCTCAGCGGTGGATAGGGCAACGGAGGTTTGTTTCTTAGAGTTCCATGACACCAGGGACCTTCCTAAGAATTGGCACGTCCCCGATGTACTCTTCCTATCGACCTTACATCCAGCATAGTCGGAATCTGAGTACCCAATCAAGTCAAAGTTAGACCCCTTTGGATACCAGATCCCGAAGCAAGGCGTAGCGACTAAATATCGAAGAATTCGCTTCACCGCCACTAAGTGACACTCCTTAGGATCGGATTGAAATCTAGCACACATGCATACGCTAAGCATAATATCCGGTCTACTAGCACATAAATAAAGTAATGACCCTATCATTGACCGGTATGCCTTTTGATCAACGGACTTACCTCCTTTGTTGAGGTCGGTGTGTCCGTCGGTTCCCATCGGAGTCTTTGCGGGCTTGGCGTCCTTCATCCCAAACCGCTTTAGCAAGTCTTGCGTGTACTTCGTTTGGGAGATGAAGGTGCCGTCCTTGAGTTGCTTCACTTGGAACCCAAGGAAGTAGTTCAACTCGCCCATCATTGACATCTCGAATTTCTACGTCATTACCGTGGTCGGGGTACCGTTCATCCTCGAAGCCAGGGGGTTGCTCCACGTACACCTCCTCCTTGATCGATCCATTGAGGAAAGCGCTCTTCACATCCATTTGATACAACCTGAAAGAATGGTGAGCGGCATATGCTAGCAAGATACGAATGGACTCTAGCCTAGCCACAGGAGCAAAAGTCTCCTCAAAGTCCAAACCTGCGACTTGGGCATAACCTTTTGCCACAAGTCGAGCCTTGTTCCTCGTCACCACTCCGTGCTCGTCTTGTTTGTTGCGAAACACCCACTTGGTTCCCACAACATTTTGCTTAGGACGAGGCACCAGTGACCAAACTTCATTCCTTTTGAAGTTGTTGAGCTCCTCCTGCATGGCCAACACCCAGTCCGGAACTAGCAAGGCCTCTTCTACCCTGAAAGGCTCAATAGAAGAGACAAAAGAGTAATGCTCACAAAAATTAACTAATCGAGATCGAGTAGTTACTCCCTTGCTAATATCACCCAGAATTTGGTCGACGGGATGATCCCTTTGAATCATCGCTCGAACTTGGGTTGGAGGTGTCGGTTGTGCTTCTTCCTCCATCACATGATCATCTTGTGCTCCCCCTTGATCACACTCCTCTTGATGAACCTGTTCATCGTTTTGAGTTGGGGGATGCACCATTGTTGAGGAAGAAGGTTGATCTTGTTCATCTTGTTCCTGTGGCCGCACTTCTCCAATCGCCATGGTTCGTATAGCGGCCGTCGGAACATCTTCTTCATCTACATCATCACAATCAACAACTTGCTCTCTTGGAGAGCCATTAGTCTCATCAAATACAATGTCGCTAGAGACTTCAACCAAACCCGATGATTTGTTGAAGACTCTATACGCCTTTGTATTTGAGTCATAACCTAACAAAAACCCTTCTACGGCTTTGGGAGCAAATTTGGAATTCCTACCCTTCTTCACTAGAATGTAGCATTTACTCCCAAAAACACGAAAATACGATACATTAGGTTTGTTACCGGTTAGCAGCTCATACGATGTCTTCTTGAGGAGGCGGCGAAGGTAGACCCTGTTGATGGCGTGGCAAGCCGTGTTCACGGCTTCCGACCAAAAACACTCGGGGGTCTTGAATTCTCCAAGCATAGTCCTCGCCATATCTATGAGCGTCCTGTTCTTCCTCTCTACCACACCATTTTGCTGAGGTGTGTAGGGAGCGGAGAACTCGTGCTTGATCCCCTCCTCCTCAAGGAACTCTTCCACTTGAAGGTTCTTGAATTCGGACCCGTTGTCGCTCCTTATCTTCTTCACCTTGAGCTCAAACTCATTTTGAGCTCTCCTTAGGAAGCGCTTGAGGGTCCCTTGGGTTTCAGACTTATCCTGCAAAAAGAACACCCAAGTGAAGCGGGAAAAGTCATCAACAATAACTAGACCATACTTACTTCCTCCTATGCTCAGATAGGCGACGGGTCCGAAGAGGTCCATATGTAGCAGCTCCAGGGGTCTTGATGTTGTCATCACATTTTTGGTGTGATGAGAGCCTCCCACTTGTTTCCCTGCTTGACAAGCTGCACAAGGTCTATCTTTTTCGAAATGAACATTGGTTAAACCTATCACATGTTCTCCCTTTAAAAGCTTGTGGAGGTTCTTCATCCCCACATGTGCTAAGCGGCGATGCCACAGCCAGCCCATGCAAGTCTTAGCCATTAAGCATGCATCTAGACCGGCCTCTTCTTTTGCAAAATCAACTAGGTAAAGCTTGCCGTCTAGTACACCCTTAAAAGCTAGTGAACCATCACATCTTCTAAAGACAGACACATCTACATTTGTAAACAAACAGTTATATCCCATATTGCATAATTGACTAACAGATAGCAAATTATATCCAAGAGACTCTACTAAAAACACATTAGAGATAGAGTGCTCATTTGAGATTGCAATTTTACCTAACCCTTTTACCTTGCCTTGATTCCCATCACCGAATATTATTGAATCTTGGGAATCTTTGTTTTTGACATAGGAGGTGAACATCTTCTTCTCCCCCGTCATATGGTTTGTGCATCCGCTGTCAATAATCCAGCTTGAACCCCCGGATGCATAAACCTGCAAGGCAAATTTAGGCTTGGGTCTTAGGTACCCAACTCATGTTGGGTCCTGCAAGGTTAGCACAAATATCCTTAGGGACCCAAATGCAAGTTTTGTCTCCCTTGCATCTTGCCCCTAATTTTCTAGCAACTATTTTCCTATCCTTTCTACAAATAGCAAAAGAAGCATTTAAAGCATGATATATTGTAGAAGGTTCATTTACTTTCCTAGGAACATTAACAACATTTCTCCTAGGCAAATTATGAACAACATTTCTCCTACCAACATTTCTATCATGCACATAAGAAGAACTAGAAGCAAACATGGCATGAGAATCAAAGGCATTATATGCATTACAACTCCTATAAGCATTTCTAGATTGTCTCCTATCATGGTACATAAAAGCATGGTTCTTTTGCACACTACTAGCCATAGGGGCCTTTCCTTTCTCCTTGGCGGAGATGGGAGCCTTATGGCTTGTCAAGTTCTTGGCTTCCCTCTTGTAGCCAAGTCCATCCTTAATTGAGGGGTGTCTACCAATCGTGTAGGCATCCCTTGCAAATTTTAGCTTGTCAAATTCATTCTTGCTAGTCTTAAGTTGGGCATTAAGACTAGCTAATTCCTCATTTAATTTAGAAATTGAAACTAAATGATCACTACAAGCATCAATGTCAAAATCTTTACACCTATTACAAGTTTCAATAATTTCTACACAAGAATTAGATTTACTAGCTATTTCTAGTTTAGTATTTAAATCATCGTTAAAACTTTTTAACTTAGCAATAGTTTCATGACAAGAAGATAATTCACTAGAGAGCATCTCATTCCTCTTAATTTCTAGAGCAAGAGATTTCTGAGCTTCTACAAATTTATCATGTTCTTCATACAACAAATCCTCTTGCTTTTCTAACAGTATATTCCTATCATTCAAGGCATCAATCAATTCATTAATTTTGTCTACCTTAGTTCTATCTAATCCCTTGAATAAGCATGAGTAATCTATCTCATCATCATCACTAGACTCATCCTCACTTGAAGAAGCATAAGTACTAGTATTAGGAGTGCTTACTTTCTTCTCCCTTGCCATGAGGCAAGTGTGACGCTCGTTGGGGAAGAGGGATGACTTGTTGAAGGCAGTGGCGGCGAGTCCTTCATTGTCGGAGTCGGACGAGGAGCAGTCCGAATCCCACTCCTTGCCAAGATGAGCCTCGCCCTTTGCCTTCTTATAGTTCTTCTTTTTCTCCCTCTTGTTCCCTTGATCCTGATCACTATCATTGTCGGGACAGTTAGCAATAAAATGACCAAGCTTACCGCATTTGAAGCATGAGCGCTTCCCCTTGGCTTTGGTCTTGCTTGGCTGTCCCTTGCGATCTTTAAGCACCGTCTTGAATCTTTTGATGATGAGAGCCATCTCTTCATCATTAAGTCCGGCCGCCTCAATCTGTGCCACCTTGCTAGGTAGCGCCTCCTTGCTTCGTGTTGCCTTGAGAGCAAGGGGTTGCGGCTCGTTGATCGGACCATTCAAGGCGTCGTCCACGTACCTCGCCTCCTTGATCATCATTCGCCCGCTAACGAATTTCCCAAGAACTTTTTCGGGCGACATCTTGGTGTACCTGGGATTTTCACGAATATTGTTCACCAAATGAGGATCAAGAACGGTAAATGACCTTAGCATTAGGCGGACGACGTCGTGGTCCGTCCATCGCGTGCTCCCGTAGCTCCTTATTTTGTTGATAAGGGTCTTGAGCCAGTTGTATGTTTGTGTCGGCTCCTCACCCCTTATCATTGCGAACCGTCCAAGCTCGCCTTCCACCAACTCCATTTTGGTGAGCAAGGTGACGTCGTTTCCCTCATGAGAGATCTTGAGGGTGTCCCAGATCTGCTTGGCATTGTCCAAGCCGCTCACCTTGTGATACTCGTCCCTGCACAAAGAGGCTAGCAACACAGTAGTAGCTTGTGCATTTTTATGAATCTGTTCATTAATAAACACAGGGCTATCCGAGCTATCAAATTTCATTCCACTTTCCACAATCTCCCAAATGCTTGGATGGAGAGAAAATAGGTGAGTACGCATTTTGTGGCTCCAAAATCCATAGTCCTCTCCATCAAAGTGAGGGGGCTTGCCAAGTGGAATGGGGAGCAATTGAGCATTTGAACTATGCGGGATGCGCGAATAATCGAAAGAAAAGTTTGAGTTAACCGTCTTTCGTCTATCGTGGTCGTCGTCGTCCTTTTGGGAGGAGGAAGATTCGTCGCTGTCGTAGTAGACAATTTCCTTGATGCGCCTTGTCTTCTTCTTCCTCCCGTCTTTTCTTTTGTGGCCCGAGCCTGAGTCGGTGGGCTTGTCATCATTGGGCTCGTTTACGAAGGTCTCCTTCTCCTTGTCGTTGATCACCATCCCCTTGCCCTTAGGATCCATCTCTTCGGGCGGTTAGTCCCTTTCTTGAAGAGAACGGCTCTGATACCAATTGAGAGCACCTAGAGGGGGGGTGAATAGGTGATCCTGTAACACTTCAAAATCTTAAGCCACAAAACTTGGTTATTCGTTAGCACAATAATTGCCAAGTGGCTAGATCGGAATCCTCAACAAAACACAATAACCAACAAGGATCAATCACAGAGATGACACGGTGGTTATCCCGTGGTTCGGCCAAGACCAACGCTTGCCTACTCCACGTTGTGGCGTCCCAGCGGACGAGGGTTGCAATCAACCCCTCTCAAGCGGTCCAAAGACCCACTTGAATACCACGATGTTTTGCTTTGCTTATCTTTATCCCACTTGCGAGGAATCTCCACAAATTGGAGTCTCTCGCCCTTACACTTAAAGTTCACAAAGAAGCACGGAGTAAGGGAGGGAAGCAACACACACAAATCCACAGCAAAATGCGCACACACATGGCCAAGAATCGAGCTTAAAAGACTATCTCAAAGTTCTCACTAGAACGGAGCTCGAATCACTGAGAATGACAAGCGAATGCGCAAAGACTGAGTGTGGATGATCAAGAATGCTCTAAGGTTGCTTAATACTTCTCCTCCATGCGCCTAGGGGTCCCTTTTATAGCCCCAAGGCAGCTAGGAGCCGTTGAGAGCAAATCTGGAAGGCCATTCTTGCCTTCTGTCGTTTGGCGCACCGGACAGTCCGGTGCACACCGGACACTGTCCGGTGCCCAATTTCCTTCCTTAAATAGCGAAGCCGACCGTTGCAGATTTGGGAGCCATTGGTGCACCGGACAGTCCGGTGCCCCCTTCCGACCGTTGGCCCGGCCACGTGTCGCGCGCGGATTCCGCGGCCGACCGTTGGCCCGGCCGACCGTTGGCTTCACCGGACAGTCCGGTGCACACCGGACAGTCCGGTGAATTATAGTCGTACGTCGCCGGTAAATTTCCGAGAGCGGCCACTTCGCTCCGAGTCAGCCTGGCGCACCGGACACTGTCCGGTGCACCACCGGACAGTCCGGTGTGCCAGACTGGGTTGAGTCTTGGCTGTACACAGCCAAGCCTTTTGCACCTCTTTTCTTTTCTTCTTCTTTCTGTTTCTAACACTTAGACAAGTATATTAGTACACAAAACCAATGTACTAGGGCTTAGAAACATACCTTTACTCTTGATTTGCACTTTGTCCATTCATGGGCATAGATTCACATTTAAGCACTTGTGTTGGCACTCAATCACCAAAATACTTAGAAATGGCCCAAGGGCACATTTCCCTTTCAATTCTCTATGCTTTGAGTGATCGAAATTTGTTTGGGAAAGTCTACTTCTAGCTCTACTCTAGGCCCCACTATAGGACTTTGTACATGGTCACCAACTTCTCTGAGAAATGGAAACATTGACAGACTTCATGGATGTACATCATAGTCTAATTGAACATGTGCCTAAAGATGCCTACTAGGAGCTAGTGGTGGATGAGGTTTAATGGAAGGACCTTCTAGAGTTGGATAAGGATTGAGAGCCAACCCTAAGGAGGATAATGGAGCTTTCTAGCACATGACTCTCAACCATGTTGCTACTAGTGCACTTCTTCTGGCATCTGACCTCAACTGGTGCAATTTCTGCCTTGTTTGAAGACAATGTCACCTTTGAGTGTGTGGTATAAACCATTCCCTTTTGCAACATGTTGGGGCTAGGGCTCTTGACTGGCTGGCCCCTATTTATAAAGGGTCATAGAGCACGTGGGGCCATGGTCGAGGCCCTCATCGAGGACAGGAGACCTTAGGAGATGATGTTCCGAGGAAGCAGGAAGAAGTAGCCCACGAGGATGTCGACCCTAGCAACTTTAGGAGGAAGAGGGAATCTTGCATTGGTAACTCATCTTCCCCGAAGAAGCACTAACATGTGGATCGGTAAGTCCTATTCATTGTAAACTAGCATGGAGTGGACAATAGGCCTCAATAAATATTTTTGTAGTCTTCTTTTTTAATAGACTTCTTTGATATCTCTAGGTCTATAGCTATGACAAGCACCACACTAAGTGCCCCATGGACAGGGTGATTCTAGAGCCATTCTAGATGGCGCTAGCACAACCATTACTTGGCCCATGATGAGGCTCCTCATGGCATGATCATTTTCTATGATGACATGCCTAGTGTAAAAGCAACCCCAATAGTGTTAGAGGCACTAGGGCCCTTGGAACATGTCAAACCAAGGGCGACCCCTTTATTAGAAGAGGATCTAATCTCAAAAGAAACTAGGGTGCCATCCCTAGAAGAGGTGGAGGTGCTAGCCCTAGAAGTGGCGAATGAACCTGTCTTGCAAGTAGTGGAGACAATTATGCTAGGGGCTATGGAGATATAGTGTTTCCTCCATCTATTGTTCCATCAATGCAACCTAGGGGTGATGCTCCTCAACCATCTTCTATTCCTAGCATGAGGGAGGAGAATCTGAGTCGAAGGACCATCAAAGCATCTTTAATGCTGATTGGCACCCAAACCTCACCTTCTCAGAGGAAGTAAGACCCATTTGTGTTTCCTACAGTCGAGACATCATTAGGACCTAGGCTTAGAGAATGTCATTATTGACTAGATCCCAAGGCACACCCATAAGAAGTGGGGCCTCTTAGATAACCATAGTGACCACTAAGGGGTTGCCTTTGCCTCCAGACATCACCCCCCTTTCAAGCTCAAATGGTCGCTAAGGGGGTCTAAACTTAAGTACCCATCAAGTGGATATGACTCAAAGAAGAGTTGGAGGTCTTAGACTAGATGTGGTCCTGCTTTAAGGGCGACAACCTAGAGGCCCAGCTAGGTGCAACCGTTGATACCCTCTAGAAGACAAAAATGGAAGAGAACGTCCAGAAGGCAGAAGAAGAAGAAGCCTTAGCTTCCAACACATAAACATCTTAGGCCCAGGAAGAAGCTAAGGAAGTTTGGGACTGGGACATGTTTAGACAACAACAAGAGAAGGAAGGGCTTTAGATTAATGGGAATTGTATTCTCCTCATCTATACAAAATTGTTTTAGTTCTTCAATTAAAGGGCGCATGCAGATGTTTAGCTTTGGCCCTAGATGTCGAGGCTTAGAATGACAATGCAAGAAACATATATTGCTCTTTCATGGCCAACTTAGGTAGTAGATTGTACGACATGATAAACACCAGCCAACAATAGTATGGGTTGTGTTTGTATTATAAGTTGTGAAACCATTAGTCTACAGGCCAAGACGAACACTTCTATGATTGTAGCAAATTATGGATCAAAGTTGTCCAATGGCTTCCAAGCATCACCATCAGCCAAATGCACCATTATATTGTCATCATTTTGATTATTGTGTCTACCTTCCTTAAGCCACTTCATATGCATAGTCGTTTCCTTATAGAGGTACTATTATTTAAGCCTAGGAGTGATAGGTTGGTTGCAACTTTGGTTTCCATCGACTCTCCCTCATTATTTACCACTTTGATATATCTAGACTTTTCATAATGCCTACAATGCTTCATCTCTTCATCATCTTTCTAGAATAGCATATAATTGTTTAGACATGCATCAATCTTCACATATTTCAATCCAAGGCCAGCCAACAACCTTTTCATAAAATACAATTTCTTTGGTAGCTTATGATTAGGCGGGACGACCATGTCCATTAGCTTCATAAAGTCATTGAAATGTTATGCTTTGACTTTGTCTCCATAACCATAAGCTTCGTTACTATTAGCAGCACAATCATATCGGTATGGTCATGTGGTTTCTCATTTGAGGCTTCACGAAGACAATAGAACTCCTGCACTTCTTATGGTGCCTCTCTCTGTCCTTTCGAGTCAAAATCCAACTATGTACCAAGGTCGTTCAACGCCTCATGTATCATGTCATCATCATTCTATTAATCTATCTCTAGGTCAAGTTATGTCGACTCTCCATGTGCACACCACACTAGGTAGTTGGGCATAAACCCATTGTAGTAAAGATGTCACTCAATTGTCTCCTTCATATGATATTTCTCAATCTCACACTTACTACATGGACACTTCACGCCTTGTTCAGTTGCCATCGTGAATGTGTGGTTCAAATTTTTTCAGTGCTTGTTAGCGATTCTATTGAGTGTGCCCCATCCTTTCTCCACCCCTCGTACACTACCCTTTGATGGTTAGCCATTTCTAAGGCTAATCAGCAAACCATGTGAAATATTATCAATGAGTGTAGCTTAGGTGACATGGAACCAATTAGGAAATATGTCTTAAACCCATCCAAGAATAGAGGTTGTCACATGCATTTCTTAACTTGTAATACATTCCAAACGAAATTTCGGCAGCATAACTCTGCATGCTCGATAGTGGTGCGATGGAGAACAATAGAGTTATGCCTTCGAAACCTCGTTTAGATCGTAGTGCAAGTCATGAATCACATGCAACATCCTCTATTATCGGTCTGTCCAAAAACATGGATAATTCTGAAACCACGTATATCATGAATCAACATGAGATGCACGGTTTCCAAATAGGAGACGCCTAGGGTTTGCTACGACTTAGCGCTTAAACCTAAGCTTTACAAAAAATAGATAACTAATGAGAATGATATGAAATGAAACAACATTTAACAAGTGCATGTTGATACTTATAAATGAAAATTATATGATATGCAAGTATAATTAGAGGCATTAATATAATTATCTCTAATTGCAATTATGAACTATATGAATGACATGGATCATGATTATAAAATCTAATTGACTATACTTATAGACAAGAACAATAAGATTCATGATTATTAAATACAATTATCTTTAATTGCAATTAGCCAAATATTATTATAAAATATAGCAAAATGTAGTTAAGATAAACACATGTGTTTAAAGAATTTTGTTGGTTCCAGATGTGATTGATAAAATTATCTATAAACTAACCTACTCACAACCAATGAAATATTTATTCCTATTAAGAGGCTAAGGAAGGTGTTTACATGGGTGAGGCCGTGCGCCTTCCCCTGTCCTCGGTGCCCCCGTCATTAGTATGTCATCTTCTCCACGCGACACAACATGACACATGAGCCTTCACCTCCGGCCTTCACATCCACCCCACGCACGATGCCTGCCCGCGTCGCTCGCCTTCACCTCCGCCGGACCGCCCCTGTCCTTCTCCTCACCTCAGCCACCACCACCCGCTCCTGACTCTTTTCTCTCTCCCCACTCCTGCCTCCTCACGGAGCGATCCACCGACACTAGCTTCTCCTAGGACAAACTACTCCCTCAAGTGGAGCTTCCACATCGTCCTCAGTCTCGTCTTTATAGCCGTCTACTAGAAGACACTCCACCTCCTCTACATCGACTACCTCCTCACCATTGTTCGCATGGAGTTCTCCCAGATATACGACCCCACCTACGATGACATTGGGGACATCTTCCACCAGCTACATCGCGAGGTTAAGGCACGCGCCAAGGAGATGAAGAAGGCCAAGCAGGCTCTCTCAACCCCTCCACAACCAGTCCTCACCCAGAAGAACCTTGGTTCCAAGGGCTCTGGCAGTGATTCATCTCCTGAATTTAGGTTTGTCACCCTCCTCTGCCTCCTGCCTCGCCCCTCCCTTCCATGTCCACTCCATGTACACGATCGTCGGTGACCTCATTTGTACCCACCCACCTCATGCATCCCCCTTTCATGTTCATTCTCTATGTGGGGACAGATATCCCGCAGGTCCACTAGAAGGCTAGAAGGCCTCGCGAAAGACTTTGGGCCCATTATTTTGCAAGGTCATCCCTTCGTGGGCCAGGGGACGAACTGCTGGTGGAATGGATTGACGTAGGAATGGATAGACTCGGGCCTAGATGGCTCATTGGATTAAGCATTATCCACAGCATTGATCCGATTCTCCCGCGCAGCACCCTCAGACATCGGAACTAAATGAGGATAAGTCGGCAGGAATATAGGAAGATAAGTTCAGTCGGTTCACTATTACTAAGGGATATGTCGTCATCATATCCGCATGTAATGCCCCATGGTCGATTATATAAAGCCTAGGGGGCACCCCATCAAAAGGCAGGTCACTCATTAGCCATATACTCCATTCTCTAGCATCCTTCATACTAGAGAATTCTCATGTAACCCACCACATAAAAGATCCACACCAGGAAGTAGGGTATTACGCCTCTCTAAGTGGCCCAAACCTGTAGAAAATTGTCTACCGCCTCTCGTGCACCTAGCACGAACTATCGAGCTACAGTCAGCAACATTGTCCTACCCAAAAGCACCTCAAGGGGTAACCCCGGGTGCGCGGTCGGGTCCCAAACACCGACACTCTACTCCAGTGTCATCTAAAATTTTGGATTGTTCTCATTTTATTGTTGTTTCAAAGATTTCTTGCAGACATGTGCAATCCTTGAAACGATCCATGCTGCCATCAGTGAGATGAACTATGGACCTCCTTTGATATTTCCTTACAGTAATGATGTGATTGACGTTGTGGAATGAGAAGAAACTCATGTTGTTGCTGTTTTGGTTCAGGATTGGTGCCAACCACACCACTTCTTGCTTTCTTGCAATGGGGAGGGAGGGTCCACTTCATCCTAGTTGTTGTTCAGCAAATTTCCCAATGTGTGATGCTTGGATTGGATTAAAAGCTATTAGAGAGATTCCTCTTGTGCACATATATAAAAGATTTTGCTTTTGGTATGATTTATGTAACAGTGTTGTGTTTTGCTTCTTGGTGAGTTCAATCCTAGCTGATAAGTTTCAGTTAACATTTGGCAAATGTAGGTTCAGAATAGTCCATACGTGTGTGTAACATTTATAGCTCGGAGCATATATGAAATGTGAGTTGTGACCAAAAGACCTTTCATTCCGTTTTCTTTCTCTATTGTACTATTGTGTTCTCATTGTCACCAACAACTGCAAATATTGTCTAAGGTATATGGTGTGATGTCCTTACTTCTGAGCTAGCAGTTACACAATATAATTTGTCTAATCATCTTAAGGAAAAGATAAAAAAAATGTCTTTGTTTGTGAATAGTATTTTTTCTTGGAGAACAACCAGTAGAAATCTTTTTATATATATTCTTAATTAAAGTATATAGCTTAAATGGAAAGGGAACTTCACCAACTTAATTGGAAAGGACATCATCACACGATAAAGGTACAAAAGGAGGTATTGACTTTCCTATATTGAGTAATTGTACTTTGCTTTCCCTCCTATGCTGGTGTTGATCTATTTAATATGTAAGGGGGAGTAATGTTAGTGTGTTGCATTTTCCCTGCTTCATACCCTGTTGTCCCTTAACATCATCCTACATTCTTGTTTGTTTGAATTATGGTTTTGGTGTTTGATGTCAAAGGGGGAGAATTTGTGCATTAAAGCTTACCTCGACCTGAGAGGAAAGCTTATCTTAAGGGTGAAGGTGTTTTGTGTGCTAAAGGGCTCAAAGTTCAACCTTGTGATGAGGATGAGCTCACCTTGGTTAAGGTGGGGTTCCCTTGTGTTATTTTTTATCTTATGGGGGATAATGCTTTAATTTCGTTGATAATGCTTAGCATGTGCTTCTTGTTGTATTATACGGTGATAATGCATATTTGATGCTTCCGTTGCTAATCGATGCTTTAATGTTGATATCATCTTGTTTGATGAGTAGATCAATTGATATCTATGGTGCTTGATGTTTATCATGTGATAGATATTCTTCTGTTGATTATGTTCATGATGCTTTAAATTGGTATCTTTATGGTGAACAACGGTTAGGTTGATATCTTGTGTTATATCTGCTTAATTGTTGCTATATAGTGCCTTACTCTGATTGTGCATTTGTGTGTCATGTGCATCATGGTTTGATTATTTACACAATGCACCCCACGAATGATAAGTTATAATGCTTCACACTTAGCCTAAGTATGTGCTATTTGGCATTTGAGTCCAAAGTTGGGATATTCTTGTAAACACGTATTTTGGGGGCCCAACATTGACCTCAAACAAGCCAAAAGGAGCAAAATGGTGAACAAGGTTAAGTATGCAGGTTTGACTATTCAAATATGTTGCATACACCTTCTACTACGCATATGGCACTTTGTTTTTACTCTCTAACCGTGTTTGTAGAAAAAGTGTCATTTAGAGCTCTGTTTGAGGTGAAATGGAAAAGATGGGAGAAGATATAAAAAGAGGTAATCTTCTGGGACTTAGTCAATTGAATTTTACTATAAATGTGTTTGTCTAACTCACAAGAAGGTCTTCCCAAAAGTTGAAGACGAATGGAAAAGAAAGCGAAGGAAAGCACACAAGTGTGTTGCTGTCTGGGTAGCACCGGACAATTTGGTGTCCTGGGCGGCCAACTGTCCAGCCTCGAGTGTTTCAGCTAAAACTGTTGGATAGTCTAGGCCCATGCGAGGGACAGTCCGGGGCCGGTCACCGGACAGTCTAGTGGTCCTCGGAGGCAACGACTAGTTGACACGTTAGCAGCGCCAACGGGAAGATTAGAGCACCGGACAGTTCGGAACCCACAGAAGCAGAAGTGACCACTCACGGATTCGGTGACTGTTGGACAGAGACACACCGGACAGTCCAGTGCCCCCACAGATTTGGTTGTTTTTTTCCTGGATTGAGATCATTGCAAGGAAAGGGGCAATGGCTAGGGGCTCATTTGGGGCTATAAAAGGACCCCTAGACACCCTTTTGGAGAACACAAGTGCAGCAAACAAGTCTATACATCAAGTGATCATATTCTCTCTCTCTCTATCTTTTGTGTATCTCTATAGTTTGTGTAGGGGCAATGGCTAGGGGCTCTATGCTGTGTGATGTCTCTTTGCCGTTATTGTTTTTATACTTGCACTTCAATACTTATCTGTGGTATAAGTTATCTTTGAAGTGTAGGGTACTTTGAGACAAGAACTTTATTTCCGCTGTGATCTACTCGAAGTTTCTTTTATTCCACTACGATCCAGTCTTTGAGTAGAGTAATAATTTCCAGTTTCAAGTTATAATTTTTATTCGCCTATTCACCCCCTCTACGTGACATCCAGGTCCTGTTCTCGAGCAAAGGAAACTTTTAGCCTCCCTTACCAAAAATAAACAAGAGCTGCCTTTTGATTTTATTAATTTTGGTCAGCTAGTAGCTCAAGTGGGGGTTCAATCATAACCTACCTCAAGCTATGGAAGAAAATGTTTAGAATGAAGACAATGCTAGGTTGGATGAATGGCTTATAGAAGCACCACCTGCTCCAGGTCATCAACAAGAAGGCCAAGGGAACCAGCTAGAACAAGAGGAACAATTCAACTTTCATTTCTTGGGTTTGGAGGATCTACACTCATCTGACAGTTAAGTTGGAAATCTGGGCCAAGGAATAGATGTTATAATGCCATGCCCCCTCAACCTGATAGTGTAAGAAGGAGCTATGGAACCAGAATTGTCATAGTTTGATGAGCAAAACCTAGACATACTTACAGTCTTGGCATTGGAGGTCATTCCCCCAGTCATCAACTTGGGGCCAAATGAAGTTGGTGTGCATGAAGCTGTGGGGGACCATCAACCTCTTCAGGCAGCAGGCTAGGAATTTATGGATGATCAATTAAAGGTGGGTTTCATGCAAATGTTTGATACCTTCATGTTGGACTTGTCCCTGGAAGTGCATATGGCATGAAAAAGGCTTTGCATGTGGACCTCACATTTTGCTAGGTCTGAAATTGACAGAATGGTTTTAGTGCCAAAAAGTTGGGCCTCTTTCTTTATGGATCTTATTCTGAAGCCTGGGTTCTTTAAATGGGCAACAAAGTTCCTAACATCAAAAGTTGTCAAAACTTTTTTGGATCTAGGTTCAGAAATAGTCCCTTTGCTCCTCCCCAAAAAAATGTCAGTCTTTATCTGTACCAGAGGAACAAGAGGGGGAGGAGGAACCTCCTGTTAAGTATAACCAAAAAGAAAACAACACTGGTAGATATTGAAGTAAGGAGGAGTCTTAGGCTCAAGGAAAATCTGGCTAGTTTCAAACACTGCATGAATTTGAGAGGGTGTTGTATCAGTTGTAGCGATAATGTCCTCCCACCATCTCTCCAATAGTGATCAAGAAATTGGGAGAGGAGTTCTGCAAAGTCATGCCAGATGCCCTTGTTTCAGGTACCTCAGATGCTACCAAGAAGTCGGGTCGTCCCATCTAGAAGCCAACCAAAACAAGAAAGGAAGGGGATGACAAGTCAGCCAAGGGTGCTGCTTAGGGCAAAGACAAAAGCGACATGGGCCCTAAAGTGATCAGGTGATGTGTAGGGCCATGTGCTCTCATCATCGTTATGTTGATGTTGTTCTGGGAACAACTTCTTTTAGGAACTCTTATGAACTCTGTGTTAATGTCTTTAAGTTGTAGTTTTGGTTAACCAGAATGGAAGCTTTTGGGCTTGTGCACTTTTCTTTATAGGGTCGCGTGGGGCCCTAGAACCTTAGAATGGTGCAACTATTTATAATTGCAATGATGCATGAAACTAGGGATTCTCCTTTCTATTATTGTTGTATGCGACATTCTTTAGCTTGTGTTGTGCACATGTCAACATAGTTGAACATATGTTACTTTTATGGCATCTACACAAAGGCAACATAAAAAAGATTGGAAGATCCTCTCTCACAATATTAGAGGGACCAACGGGACTGAAAAATGGAACTCATTGCGTAATAAAATCAAAGAATCCCATTGTGATATAATTTGCTTGCAATAAATAGAGAGAGAGTATTTTGATAAAGCTTATCTTAGAAATTTTTGTCCAAGTCAATATGATAAATTTTATTTTCGTCCGTCGATCGGGGCCTCTAGCGGTGCAATTTATCTGGCAAGGAACTAGATTTTCTGGTGAAATGGTCTTTGAGAATGAATATGCACAAATAGTTAAGTTTCACTCCCATTTAACAAATGAGTCCAAGAAGCTCACCAGTATCTATGCTCCCTATACAACAAGTGGGAAATGGCACTTTTACAATGGTTTTCCAAACACCCGTTACCCCAGGACATGCCTTGTATTATTCTAGGAGAGTATAATTTAATTCGTAGGCCTGAGAATCGGGCAAGCTTTCACTTGGACTAATAAGCAACAGCAACCTCTGCTTGAGAAATTAGAATGGTGTTTTGTGACCCAGGAATGGTCGGTGCAGTTCCTAGGTATCCATTCCCATACTCTCACTTGTGATGTACCTAACCATGAACCTTGGATTGTGGCAATACAGACCAAAGTTCCAAGGCCTCATGTTTTTTGTTTTGAAAATTATTGGC
Organism: Zea mays; assembly: GCF_902167145.1. Classification (NCBI taxonomy): domain Eukaryota; kingdom Viridiplantae; phylum Streptophyta; class Magnoliopsida; order Poales; family Poaceae; genus Zea; species Zea mays. Next base: position 142,061,276 of record NC_050103.1, read on the forward strand.
TTCACCATGAAGAGTATGCTTCAGTCTTCCAAAATTCCTGGCACCAACCAGTTCATCAGCTAGATCCAGCAAAAAGCTCATGGCTAAACTTAAAGGAACAAGGAAAGCACTCAAAGAGTGGGAAATGGTCTACGGAATCTCAACAACATAATTGAGAATAAGTTGATCATCCAGCCTTCTAATTTTGTTGAAGAACGAATGACCTAATGACTCAGGAATGGAACTTTAGAAACTTTCTGCCACAATGAGTGCAATCACAGTTGGAACAACAAAAGGCTTATCAGAAATAAAGAGGCAATATTAAATAGGCCACTTGTGGTGACATTGGAACCAAATTCTTCCATGCCAACGCTATTGTGAAGCTCAGGCAAAACACAACTGTGACATTACGCAACCCCTCAGGCTATAAAATTTTCAGTCATGAAGAAAATCAAGGATATTGTATGAAACTTTCAAGGAAAGGCTGGGAACTTCTAATTATACCTAAATGGCTTTTGACTTAAGCACACTTCTTCAAGCCTAGTAGACCTATCATGTCTCGAAGTTCCTTTCTTCGAGGAGGAGATCAACTCTATTGTCACATCCTTGCCATCTAGAAACTCCCATGGGTTGGATGGTTTCAATACTAATTTCATGAGAAAGTGTTGGCCAAATATATCATTAGACTTTTAGGATCTCTACCGAAGTTTCTATGATGGGACAATCTGTATGCAAAGTATTAATGGGTCCTACATTACACTACTACCCAAAAAGAATTCTCGTATAAATCTCAACGACAACAAGCCCATTTTATTACTAAACTCAAGTGTTAAGCTGTTAACTAAACTGCTAGCAAACAGGCTCCAAGGGGTGATCGAGCTCACTAACTAGTATGGTTTTATCAAGGATAGATCAATTCAGGATTGTCTGGCATGGTCGTTTAAATACCTTCACCTTTGTAAGCACTCGAAAAAGGAAATGGGCATCCTGAAGCTGGACGTTGAGAAAGCTTTTGATAAAATCGAACACAAGGTCATTTACATCATCCTACAACACAAAGGCTTCCGGCCACAGTGGCTCAAGTGGATGGAAATGATTATGGAATCTGGCACATTTGTGGTGCTTATGAATGGCGTGCTTGTGAAACCATTCCAGTTCAAGAGAGGGGTTAGATAAGGTGACCCCCTCTCCCCACTCTTTTTTGTGCTGGCTATGGATCTCCTTCAACCAATAATCAATAGTGCGAAAGATTTGGAAATTCTTAAACTTCCAATTCAGCAAACATGTGGACAAGATTTTCTTATCATTCAATACGCAGACGACACTATACTGGTTTTGGAAGCATGAAAAAACAAGTATTCTTCCTAAAAATAATCTTAAATTCCTTCGCAGAATCTACAAGTCTGCACGTCAACTACCACAAGTCCAACATTTACCCCATCAACGTGCCAGCTCAGGGAATGAAGATTTTGGCTAGAACATTTCAGTGTCAAATTGGGACCTTGCCTTTCACATACCTAGGATTGCCCATGGGTCTTACTAGAATCCCTAGAGGGCTTCCTACCTCTTGTCCAAAAGATTGAAAAATAGTTGTCCTCCACCACCTTGTTTCTATCGCGGGCGGGCAGATTGCAAATAGTCAACTCGGTGTTCTCGTCACTGTCCACCTAATACATGTGTGCTCTTAGACTCCCCAAGTCTATTATCAACCAGATAGATAAATACAGAAAACACTATTTATTGAGGGGGCTGACAATAACACAAAAAAATCGCCCTAGGTTGCTTCGTCCTTAGCATGTAAACCAAAAAACCTAAGGAGGCCTAGATATCCTTCAACTTTCAACTCGCAATGAAACTCTATTGATGAAAAACTTGCATAAATTCTTCAACAGGCTCGACCTATCCTAGGTGCATCTGATCTGGGATAACCACTACAAATCCAGGAAGGTCCCTTCTGATGAAAAGATAGGATCCTTTTGGTTGAAATATGTGATGAAGAATCTGAATACTTTCAAAGGGATTTCAAATGTAACCATACAAGATGGCCGCACTATTTGAATGTGGTATGATGAGTGGAATAATAAAACACATTTCACAGAGTACCTAGAGCTGTTCTCCAATATCATGAACAAGAACACTACAATCATGCAAGTGAAGGAGATCACGCAACATTAGGACATGTTCTACCTGTCTATGTATATACAAGTTGTCGGCGTTTCGACCCCGGGGGGGTCCCTGGACCGACGAGTAAATTGTCGTTGCGTGTCCCAGCCTAGATGGGTCGGCGCAAGACAGAACACAAGGGGGAAAAAAGGGAATCGCGGCTCGTGTTGTCCTGCGCCCAGGGCGGATGCGCTTGCAGTAGGGGGTTACAAGCGTTCGCGAGGGAGAGAGAGAGAGAGCCTGTCCGTTAGCCCGTCCTCCCGCGTGGCCACCCACCCGTACGAGGGCCCTGGACCTTCCTTTTATAGATGTAAGGATGTAGCATCCCAAAAATTCAAATCTTGAAATTTTCTCAAACTCGCTCTAAATTCAAAATGAATTTCAAATTTCATTTCAAAATGTTTGTTTGCAAGTTGATATCAGCAAATAAATTATAGTGGTCTATATTCTCTCCAAAATCCTCCTCAAAATATCCTACAAATATTTCCTCAGTGACCCCCCTCAAATTCGTTCCAGAAATACTGCCCAGATATTTCCCCAGTAATCCCTCTCAAGTTCTTTCCAGAAATATTGCCCAGATATTCCACCAATATATCTCCAAGTATTTTCCTCTTGAGAAATACCTTCAGAATCATTTTTCAAGTCCCTATAAATATTTTCTTCATAACTTTCCTCATGCTCATACGTATACGTATGCCTTCGGTGTCATACGGTGAGCTCTACAAGCTAATTACACTTATACAAGACAAATACATGCTAATCTCCCACTAATCCTCTCATCCCTTCCCCTAATCCCCCCACCATGGCTATAAATAGAGGGGCAAGGGCCTCCTCTCATCCCACCCCAAGCCATTTCATGGCAACTCTCTTCCCCCCCCCCCACACACACCCACTCCATGTTCCACACAAGCACACACTAGCACAAGGATCGTTCGATCGTTCTTCGATCGTTCGTCCCCTGTTCTTAGTTTGTTCGTTCATTCGTCCGATCGTTCGATCGTTCGTCCGATCGTTCATGGTTCGTTCATCCGTTCGTCCGATCGTTCGATCGTTCGTCCGTTCGTTCGTCCAAATAATCTTTTTCCTACCGTTATGCTGCCGAAATTCCGATCGTTCGTTCGTTCGATCATTCGATCGTTCATCGTTCATTCATAGTCCCTATTCATCGTTCATCGTTCGTTCATAGTCCCTATTCATCGTTCTTCCAGATAATCTTTGTCCTGCCGTTATGCTGCCGAAATTCTGATCGTTCGTTCGTCCGATCATTCGATCGTTCGTCCGTTTGTTCGTCCAAGTAATCTTCTTCCTGCCGTTATGCTACCGAAATTCCGATCGTTCGTTCATCCGATCATTCGATCGTTCGTCCGTTCGTTCATAGTTCCTATTCATCGTTCATCGTTCGTTCATACGAACTATTTACTATCACTTTCCACCATTACTATTCACCATTACTATTCATCGTTACTATTCACATACACTATTCATCATCGTTACTATTTATCATTACTATTCATCAACATTACTATTCATCGATGATATCTATAATTACTTTTCCGTCACCACTATTCATCGTTACTATTCATCGATCATCCGATCGCCCTAAATTTCAATTACTCATCCATCATGCTGTCCAGTCCACTTAAGACCAGCCAGACCCATATTCCAGTCATACGGACTCCGGTGACTATGATTTTCCTTCCAGTAGGGAACTTCCCATCTGGTTACCCATCCGAGGTTTCTCCAAGTTGAGCATGCTTAACTTTGAGATTCCTTCGAACCAGGCTTCCAAACTCCGTTTCCAATCATTCTTGTTTCTAAATTCTTATCGAATTATTCCCTATCCAACCATGTCATCCCTTAAACATGGTTCATATTTCAGAAGACTCTCAAAATACTCTTGTCCCATATTCTACCTATAACTCTCCTGTTCATACTAAGTCGGACGATTCATTCGTCACTATTCTCACCAACAGTGAACTTCACTGTGCTACACCACATACACCCAGCTATAAATACACCCAGCTACCCTCTCCCTCTCCACACACACTCAACACCCTCAGCCAAGGCAAACACCCCACCCACTCAGTTACTCTGCTCTGCCGGCTACACGCATAGTGTCGCTTCGCCTCCAGTCCACCCTCCTGGTAAGCACCTCCGCTCCACCACTAGTAATATCACAACACCACATGACACAGATTCTACTCAAGACTCTACCCATCCATATATCGCTATTCTGACCACTATACTAAATATTTGTTGGCATACTTGCTTGTTTGTATGTTTGCTTGTTCATGTTGCATAGTTATCGGAGCGTTCGTGCCGTCTCGTGGAGGCCAGATCTACAAGTCTACACCAGGCGGTGGAGCCAGAAGCTAGTTCCGCGAGCTCCCCTTCCCCCTTCGCCGGATAAGCACGACAAGCTCACTGGATCCCTTTGATGCATAAATTACCTATGTTTTACAACCACAACCCTCAGCCTGTTATTTTATGCATAATATGATTTTGAGACAAGTTATTATGGCCACCCAGCCGCTTGACGCAATCAATCCCTAATATAATTTTTACAAATGATTTGAGGAAAGGTGTGAGTTTTCAAAAGAAAATGCTTTTCAAAATGTGTTTGATGAAGGGTTTTCACCCTTATCACCTTTGAGTAGGGATAATCAGGGACTCCCTGGTTTAGGGGAGGGCCTAAGGTGATGGCTCAGCTGGTTTAGGCGTGAGCAGAAGGATCGTCCCCTCTTATAAGGACCGGTTTGTCATCTTTCACTACCTGTACTCATGATAAGTACAACCACTCGAGACTGTGTGGGCAGTCACTCAATCTGAACTCGTACGGTCCAACCCCAGGGTTATGAAGGCTGGGGAGCACCGGGAGGATAAGGAGGGGGAATGTTTTGTCCGGTTTGGACATGGCGATGGCCTGACTCCTTCCGGTATAACCGTTAAGGTTAGGACGTGCGAGGAAGGAAAGAGATTCGGATTCGGATCTCATCGGCCATGAGATCGCAGAGCCGGACTAGTGGGTAAAGTGTACACCTCTGCGCAGAGTTTGAAAACCTATTCGAATAGTCTGTGTCCACAGGAATGGACGAGTCTGGTGTGGTATGGCAATTAGTGTTTTGTTTTAAAAAAGGGCGCTTTTGAGAAAAGTGGTTTTTAAAAGGTTCGGCGGTTGAGCCGTGAGCTATGGTGGACGGGAAGTCCAGTAGCTGTTTTTGAAAATGAAAACTAGTGGGAAACTGCTGAGATACCTAGATGGTTTAGTCCAGGGGATTTTGTTCTAATATTGAAAAACTTCCTGCTCCTTTTGGAGAGGATGCGCTTTGCAAAATACAAAATGTTTTTCAAAACAACCCTGCATAAAATATTGCTGTCTCTACAAATATCCTGAGCTCTACATATTCCATGCATTATATCTGATTTCCCCATTCCGCGGGTGAAGGTGGGCTGCTGAGTACGTTTGTACTCACCCTTGCTTATTTGTTGTTTTTCAGAAAAAGGAGATCGGGTAAGAGTTACGACTGTTCCCAACCTTGCCTGTGGCTGTTGGACCGCTGATTTGCTTCGCTGCGTATATCGGGCTGCTTCAGCCCCACTCTGATGATATGTCCCGAGTTGTGGACCAACTCTTAAAGTTGTTCGCCACCTTTGTAGGTTTGTCTCGTTTAAGCAGATTTTGTATCATCTGATGTATAAATGTGTTTACTAGCCTCCTGGGACTAGTAATTGTATCACATTTGAGTCCTAGAGGATTGGGGACGCTTCAAAGGAGAAGGCCCAGGTGTACAATGGGGGGTGTAGCAATGTGCTAATGTGTCTAGCAGAGAGGAGCCAGAGCCCTATGTACATGCCGACGTGGCTGTCGGAGAGGTGTTGGTGCCCTGTTCATGTGGTGTCGTGGCCGTCGGAGGAGCGCTCGAGCCCTGTAGAAGCACAGCTATCGGGGCTGTCGGGTCCTTGCTGACGTCTCCTTGCTTCCGTAGGGGGCTGAGAACCACCGTCATCATGGGAGCACGTGGGGTGCCATCATTACTTGTTTACCGGGGCGAGCCAGATGGGACGCCGGTCTTGTTCCCCGTAGCCTGAGCTAGCTAGGGGTAGGGTAATGATGCACCCCCTGTAACGTGGTCGGTCCGAGCCCAAGGTCGGGCGAGGTGGTGATTTCTCCGAGGTCGAGGCTGAGTCCGAGCCCTGGGTTCGGGCGAGGCGGAGACCGTCTTCCGAGGTCGAGGCTGAGTCCGAGCCCTGGGGTCGGGCGAGGCGGAGACCGTCTTCCGAGGTTGAGGCGGAGTCCGAGCCCTGGGGTCGGGCGAGGCGGAGATCGTCTTCCGAGGTCGAGGCGGGGGCCGAGCCCTGGGGTCGGGCGAGGCGGAGCTTCCTATGGCGCCTGAGGCTGGACTCGGTTGCTATCAGCGTCACCCTGGCGGGTGGCACAGCAGTCGGAGCAGGGCAGGCGACGCTGTTTTCCTGTCAGGTCAGTCAGTGGAGGGGCGAAGTGACTGCAGTCACTTTGGCCCTGTCAACTGAGGAACGCGTGTCAGGATAAGGTGTCAGGCAATCCTTGCATTGAATGCTCCTGCGATACGGTCGGTTGGCGAGGTGATCTGGCCAAGGTTGCTTCACTGCGAAGCCTACCCGAGTTGGGCCTCGGGCGAGTCGAAGGAGTGGCCGTTGCTTGAGGAGGCCCTTGGGCGAGGCGTGAATCTTCTTGGGTCTACTGTTCCTGCCCGAGGTTGGGATCGGGCGAGGCGAGGTCGTGTCCCTTGAGTGGACGGAGCTTTGACCTGTATTGCGCCCATCAGGCCTTTGCAGCTTGTGCTGATGGTGGTTACCAGCTGAGTTTAGGAGTCTTGGGGGTACCCCTAATTATGGTCCCCGACAGTAGCCCCCGAGCCTCAAAGGGAGTGTTGGTACTCGCTTGTAGGCTTTATCACACTTTTTTGCAAGGGGACCGGCCTTTCTCGGTTGCATTTTGTTCCGGTGGGTGCGCGCGAGCGCACCCGCCGGTTGTAGCCCCCGAGGCCTCGGAGGAGTGGTTTGACTCCTCCGAGGTCTTAGTGCCTTTCGTGATGCCTCGGCCGGTCTGGTTGTTCCCTCATGCGATCTGATCGTAGTCCGGGTGCATGGTCAGGTTCCAAGTTCTCGGGCTGGTATGTTGACGCTGTCAACGGTTTGGTCGGAGCCGGGTTTGCGAGAGCAGCCCCCGAGCCTCTGTACAGAGCAAGAGGACGGCCAAGGACTGACTCGGCTTTTATCATACGCCCCTTCATCGCCTTTCCGCAAGGAGGAGGGGGGAAAGCGCCATGTTGCCCTCGGAGGGCGTCGAACATGGTGTCTCCAGTGAGTTGCTAACGGGTGATCCGAGTGGACGCCCGTGCCCCGTTCGATAAGGGTCGGCTAGTGGCCCAGAGGCGCGCTCCAAAAGTACCTGCAGGTGATTTGCCGGACCCGGTCCCGTTTGATAGGGTCCGAGGGCTCGATGCCTCCCTCTGATGGGATTCCGTTACAGAATCGCTCCTGCTGGTCTCGGAAATGTCCTAGGGTACCTCGGGAGCGTAGCCCGAGCCTCGGCCATGTATCGGACGTACCCAGAGTCATCCCTCGCTCTGCGTGTTCTGAGGCGGCTGTCGAACCCTTCGGGGGGCCAGCCTTCGAACCCCTGATCAGTAGTGGGCGCGGAGCCCGAGTGGCCTGAGGCGGCTGTCGAACCCTTTCGATGGGCCAGCCTTCGAACCTCTGACCAGTAGTGGGCGCGGAGCCCGAGTGCTCTGAGGCGGCTGTCGAACCCTTCCGAGGGGCCAGCCTTTGAACCTCTGATCAGTAGTGGGCGCGGAGCCCGAGTGCTCTGGGGTGGCTGTCGAACCCTTCCGAGGGGCCAGCCTTCGAACCCCTGATCAGTAGGAGGGCTCGGGGCCCGCTTCCTTCGCACAGAAGGATCCCTTTCAGAGTATCCCCTTTCCCGATCCCTGTAGCAAGAGAGGGAAAGGGGAAGAGGAAAAGGATACGAAATTGAACGATGTGGCGCACCTTTTTTGACGCGGTCATCATGGCGAAGGTGAAGTGTTGCCCGCTTCGCCTGCCAAAGGTGTCGCCTGCCCTGCCGCGGAGTTAATGCGACGGGACGAGTGGTTCGCGGGGCAGCCGTTGCGCGAGCCGTTCGAGGGATGGAACACGGGAGCATCATCTTCACGCCGTGGGAGAGGGCTCCCCTGCTGCTCTAGGAGGGAACGTGAACCTGCAGACGATTTGACTGCTGCTTCCGCCCGCCTGCTGCCGCCATTACTGCCGGTCCATTTTTGGCCATATCGACCATCGCGCCTTCTCCCGCGGCTGACTGACACGTAACCGATGCGCTTGGTTGGCACTGTTGGGCTATGCGTAGGGTTGCCTCGAGTCACGGCACCGGTTCCGCAGTCGAGAAGGCGTGGTACTGGCGCAAGTGGCGGTGTAGTTTTTCGCACGTAGTAACCGATGCGCCGGTTACATGACGTGTGGGCCTGGGCCGCCACGCTGGATGTGTCGAAGTCGAAAGGGCGGATTTACTTCGATAGCGCGAAAGATGTTCTGGCAGAAAGACTTTTTCCGAGGAAAATTTTGATGCAGAGGGGGTTCCCCCCTTCTAGCCCCCGAGGGAGGGTCGGGCTTTGCCGAGGCAAGGCTGACCCTTCCTTGACGGTTGGACTTTATTTGTGTATGTAAAGAGAACGAGGTGTATGAACGACTTGAAAACATCTTAAGGGTAAAAGCGATGTAGCTGTCGGATGTTCCAAGCGTTGCTGTAGACCTCGCCTTGACTGTTGGCCAGCTTGTATGTTCCGGGCTTCAAAATCTTGGCGATGATGAACGGCCCTTCCCCGGGAGGGGTGAGCTTGTGGCGCCCTCGGGCGTGTTGTCATAGCCTAAGCACCAAGTCCCCCACCTGGAGGTCTCGGGACCGAACCCCTCGGGCGTGGTAGCATCGCAGAGACTGCTGATACCGCGTCGAGCGTAGTAAGGCCATGTCCTGAGCCTCTTCCAGCTGGTCCAGTGAGTCTTCTCGGCTGGTCTGGTTGCTTCGGTCGTCGTACGCCCTTGTCCTCGGGGAACCATATTCTAAGTCTGTGGGCAAGATAGCCTCGGCCCCATAGACTAGAAAAAACGGCGTGAAGCCCGTGGCTCGGCTTGGTGTCGTCCTCAGACTCTAGACCACCGAGGGGAGTTCCTTCATCCATCGCTTGCCGAACTTGTTGAGGTCGTTGTAGATCCTCGGCTTAAGTCCCTGCAGAATCATGTCGTTGGCACGCTCTACCTGCCCATTCGTCATGGGGTGAGCTATGGCGGCCCAGTCCACCCGGATGTGGTGGTCCTCGCAGAAGTCCAGGAACTTCCTGCCAGTGAACTGGGTGCCGTTGTCGGTGATGATGGAGTTCGGGACCCCAAAGCGATGGATGATGCTGGTGAAGAACGCCACCGCCTGCTCGGACCTGATGCTGTTTAGGGGTCGGACCTCGATCCACTTGGAGAATTTGTCGATGGCGACCAGCAGGTGCGTGTAGCCCCCGGGTGCCTTCTGCAAGGGACCGACGAGGTCCAGATCCCACACAGCAAACGGCCAGGTGATGGGTATTATTTGCAGGGCCTGAGCGAGCAGGTGTGTCTGCCTTGCATAGAATTGACACCCTTGGCAGGTGCGTACAATCCTAGTGGCATCGGTCACCGCGGTTGGCCAGTAGAAACCTTGTCGGAAGGCGTTTCCAACGAGGGCTCGAGGTGCTGCGTGATGACCGCAAGCCCCCGAGTGTATTTCTTGCAATAACTCCTGACCTTCAGCGATGGATATGCATCGCTGGAGGATGCCTGAGGGGCTGCGGTGGTAGAGCTCCTTTTCGTCACCCAGCAAGACGAACGACTTGGCGCGCCGCGCCAGTCACCGAGCTTCGGCTCTGTCGAGGGGTAGCTCTCCTTGGTGGAGATATTGCAGGTACGAGGTCTGCCAGTTTCGATTAGGCGCGACCCCCTTCTGCTCTTCCTCGACGCGCAGTGCCTCACCCTCGGGGGCCGAGGGTGCCTCGGGCTGGGCCGAGGCCTCCTCGGGCTCGGGCGTGTCGTTGTTTGACGCCGGGAAATGGAGGCGCAGCACGTAGCGGAGGTGCTTCCCGAGGGGTGAGATGAAGAGCAGGCCCGCACCCGCTCCTGTTTTCATCAGCGACCCGTCGAAAAACATGGTCCAGAGTTCCGGTTGGATCGGAGCTGCTGGAAGCTGGGTCTCGACCCATTTAGCCACAAAGTCCACCAAGACTTGGGACTTGATGGCCTTCCGAGGGGCGAACGAGATTGTCTCGCCCATGATCTCCACCGCCCACTTTGCAATCCTACCCGAGGCCTCTCGGCACTGGATGATCTCCCCCAGAGGGAAGGATGACACCACAGTCACCGGATGAGACTCGAAGTAGTGTCGCAACTTTCGCCGCGTCAGAATTATCGCGTACAGTATCTTCTGAATTTGCGGGTAGCGGATTTTGGTCTCGGACAGTACCTCACTGATGAAGTAGACCGGCCTCTGGACGAGTAATGCATGCCCTTCTTCTCGTCTCTCGACCACGATCGCGACGCTGACCACCTGAGTGGTTGCGGCTACGTAGATCAAGAGGGCTTCTCCGGCAGCGGGGGGCACCAAGATGGGCGCGCTTGTAAGGAGCGCCTTTAAGTTCCCGAGGGCTTCCTCGGCCTCGGGGGTCCAAGTGAAGCGCTCGATCTTCCTTAAGAGGCGATACAGGGGTAGGCCTCTTTCACCGAGGCGCGAGATGAAGCGGCTCAGAGCCGCAAGGCATCCCATGACCCTCTGTACTCCTTTCAAGTCCTTGATGGGCCCCATGTTGGTGATGGCCGCGATTTTCTGCGGGTTGGCCTCGATGCCCCGCTCGGAGACGATGAACCCCAGGAGCATGCCTCGGGGGACTCCGAAGACACACTTCCCGGGATTGAGTTTTACGCCTTTCGCCTTGAGACACTTGAATGTCGTTTCAAGGTCAGAGAGGAGGTCAGAGGCTTTCCTCGTCTTGACTATGATGTCATCGACGTAAGCCTCGACTGTTCGGCCAATGTGCTCTCCGAACACATGGTTCATACACCTTTGGTATGTCGCGCCTGTATTCCTCAAACCAAATGGCATAGTAATATAGCAGTACATGCCAAAGGGTGTGATAAAAGAGGTCGCAAGCTGGTCGGACTCTTTCATCCTGATTTGGTAATACCCTGAGTAGGCATCAAGGAATGACAAGGTTTCACACCCAGCAGTGGAATCCACGATTTGATCGATGCGAGGCAGAGGGTAGGGAATCTTTGGACATGCTTTGTTTAGACCGGTGTAGTCTACACACATCCTCCATTTCCCACCTTTCTTTTTCACAAGCACAGGGTTGGCTAGCCATTCGGGATGGAATACCTCTTTGATGAACCCTGCAACCATCAGCTTGTGGATCTCCTCGCCTATGGCTCTGCGCTTTTCTTCGTCGAATCGGCGCAGAGGCTGCTTCACGGGTCGGGCTCCAGCTCAGATATCCAGCGAGTGCTCGGCGACATCCCTCGGTATGCCAGGCATGTCCGAGGGACTCCACGCAAAAACCTTGGCGTTCGCGTGGAGAAAGTCGACGAGCACTGCTTCCTATTTGGGGTCGAGCTCGGAGCCGATCCGGACTTGCTTGGAGGCGTCGTTGCTGGGGTCGAGAGGGACGAACTTAGCTACCTCTGCAGGCTCGAAGTTGCCGGCGTGGCGCTTTGCATCTGAAACCTCCTTGGAGAGGCTCTCCAGGTCGGCGATGAGGGCCTCAACGTACTCCACGCACTCCACGTCGCATTCGTACGCGTGTCGGTACGTGGATCCGACGGTGATGACCCCGTTGGGGCCTGACATCTTGAGCTTGAGGTAGGTGTAGTTGGGGACGGCCATGAACTTGGCGTAGCATGGTCTCCCCAGCACTGCGTGGTAGGTTCCTCGGAATCCGACCACCTCGAACGTGAGGGTTTCCTTTCGGAAGTTGGAGGGAGTCCCAAAGCAGACGGGCAGATCGAGTTGCCCAAGGGGTTGAACGCGCTTCCCGGGGATGATCCCGTGAAAGGGCGCCGCACCGGCCCGGATCATGGACAGATCGATTTGCAAGAGCCCAAGGGTCTCGGCGTAGATGATGTTGAGGCTGCTGCCTCCGTCCACGAGGACCTTGGTAAGCCTGACGTTGCCGATGACGGGATCGACAACGAGCGGGTACTTCCCCGGGCTCGGCACGCGGTCGGGTTGTCGCCTTGGTCAAAGGTGATGGGCTTGTCGGACCAGTCTAGGTAGATTGGCGCTGCTACCTTCACCGAGCAGACCTCCCGGCGCTCCTGCTTGCGGTGCCGAGCTGAGGCGTTCGCCACTTGCCCACCATAGATCATGAAGCAGTCGTGGACCTCGGGGAACTCCTCTGCCTTGTGGCCCTCCTTCTTGTCATTGTCGTGGCCTTTGCCACCTTCCGCCGGGGCCCTGGCCTTATGGAAGTAGCGCCGAAGCATGACGCACTCCTCAAGGGTGTGCTTGACGGGACCCTGATGATAGGGGCACCACTCCTTGAGCATCTTGTTGAACAGGTTGGCCCCTCCGGGAGGCTTCCGAGGGTTCCTGTGCTCGGTGGCGGCGACAAGATCTGCTTCGGCGGCGTCGCGTTTCGCTTGCGGCTTCTTCTTGCCCTTCTTCTTCGCGCCGCGCTGAGCGGACGCCTCAGGGACATCTTCTTGCTGGTGTCCCTGAGGCTGCTTGTCCTTCCGGAAGATGGCCTCGACCGCCTCCTAACCAGAGGCGAACTTGATGGCGATGTCCATCAGCTCGCTCGCCCTGTTGGGAGTCTTGCGACCCAGCTTGCTCACTAGGTCACGGCAAGTGGTGCCGGCGAGGAACGCGCCGATGACATCTGAGTCGGTTATGTTGGGCAGCTCGGTGCGCTGCTTCGAAAATCGCCGGATGTAGTCCCGCAGGGATTCTTCCGGCTGCTGGCGGCAGCTTCGGAGATCCCAGGAGTTCCCAGGGCACACGTATGTACCCTGGAAGTTTCGGACGAAGGCTTTGACCAGGTCATCCTAGTTGGAGATCTGCGCAGGGGTAGATGCTCCAACCAGGCCCGGGTGGCATCGGAGAGGAACAGGGGGAGGTTGCGGATGATGAGGTTGTCATCGTCCGTCCCACCCAGCTGGCAGGCTAGCCGGTAGTCCACGAGCCACAGTTCCGGCCTTGTTTCCCCCGAGTACTTGGTGATGGTAGTCGAGGTTCGGAACCGGGTCGGGAACGGCGCCCGTCGTATGGCCCGGCTGAAAGCTTGCGGACCGGGTGGTTCTGGCGAGGGACTCCGATCCTCCCCGCTGTCGTAGCGTCCCCCACGCCTGGGGTGGTAGCCTCGGCGCACCTTCTCGTCGAGGTGGGCTCGACGGTCGCGGCGGTGGTGCTCGTTGCCGAGGTGACCCGGGGCTGCAGGCGTTGCGTCCCGTGTGCGCCCGGTGTGGACCGAGGCTTCCCGCATGAATCGGGAAGTCGCGGCGCGATGCTCCGGGGGGTACCCCTGCCTTCGGGAGGCATAGCTTTCGGCCCGTCGGACCGCGGCATTCTCCAAGAGATTCTTGAGTTCTCCCTGGATACGCCGTCCCTCGGTGGTGGATGGCTCCGGCATCGCTCGGAGTAGTATTGCTGCTGCAGCAAGGTTCTGGCTGACCCCGCTGGAAGCCGAAGGCAGCCTTGTCCTGGCATCGTCAGCGATGCAGTGCTGGACGTTCTGGGCCAGATGACGCGCTTCTCCGGCCGGTGCTCGGCCTGCCCACTCCTGCCCGATGTCCTGCCGGAGCTGCACAAGTTGTCCTGCTTCCTCGTCGAGCCTGCCCTGTATCTCGCGGATTTGCTTGAGCTGTGTGTCCTGACCCCCCACAGGGACTGGGACCACAGCTAGCTCCCGAAGGATGTCAACGCGAGGCGCATGCCTAGGGGGATCGCCGTCCTCCGGCATACCAAGGTGGTTGCCTTCGTCGAGACCCCCTAGATCGACATGGAAACATTCGCGACTTGGGCCACAGTCCTCGTCGTCAAGGCTGTGGCCACCATCGGAGTAATCGGAGAGGCAGTAATCACATGCGGTCATGAAGTCTCGCATGGCACTGGGGTTATCGAGCCTGGAGAAATACCAACCAGAGTCGGGCTCGTCATCTTCCTCAGAACCCGGGGGCCCGTAGGTCGAGACGGCCGTCAGTCGGTCCCAGGTTGACCACATATGGTACCCCGGAAGGTTAGGATATGCCTTTATGAAAGCGTCCACCGAAGCGGGGTCGCTTGGTGGGTCGAAGCTGAATCTAAAAGGCACAGGGTGGGAAACGGGCGGTACCTCCTGATCGACGGATGGTGACGAAGTCGCGTCGGGGACGGACTGCACCATTATCTCAGGTACGAGGCTAACGCCCAGCAAGTCCTTCGCGAGCGTGCTGGCATCATCCGTCCGCTCAGGGTTGGCGTGTTGCGGGGAAACGACGCTCATCTTTGTCTCAGACGCGAGATCAACACCTGACATGTCCCCCGCTGGGGCGCAGGCATCGTCGACTCGCTCGACAGCCAACGAGGTGTCGCCTCCTGCCTGGCCATGGTTGCCCCGCCTCCTCCTCCTGCGGCGGGGAAGGTGACGGGACAGGCCTGGATGCTGCTCTTCCGCCACGGGGGGAAGACGTCGTCGATTCCGCCGCCGCCGGGCGGGCTGACGGCCGCCATTGTCGTTGTCGCGCGGCGGAGGAAGGAGTACCATGTCATAGCTGCCGTCGAGGGACATAAACTCGAGACTCCCGAAACAAAGTAGCGTCCCGGACTGGAGAGGTTGCTGGAGACTACCCATGTAGAGCTTGACAGGAAGCTGTTCGTCAACACGCAGCAGGCCCCTACCTGGCGCGCCAACTGTCGGCGTTTCGACCCCAGGGGGTCCCTAGACCGACGAGTAAATCGTCGCTGCGTGTCCCAACCCAGATGGGTCGGCGCGAGACGGAACACAAGGGGGGAAAAAGGGAACCGCGGCTCGTGTTGTCCTGCGCCCAGGGCGGATGTGCTTGCAGTAGGGGGTTACAAGCGTTCGCGAGGGAGAGAGAGAGAGAGCCTGTCCGTCAGCCCGTCCTCCCACGCGGCCACCCACCCGTACGAGGGCCCTGGACCTTCCTTTTATAGATGTAAGGAGAAGGCCCAGGTGTACAATGGGGGTGTAGCAATGTGCTAACGTGTCTAGCAGAGAGGAGGCAGAGCCCTATGTACATGCCGACGTGGCTGTCGGAGAGGTGTTGGTGCCCTGTTCATGTGGTGTCGTGGCCGTCGGAGGAGCGCTCGAGCCCTGTAGAAGCACAGCTGTCAGGGCTGTCGGGTCCTTGCTGACGTCTCCTTGCTTCCGTAGGGGGCTGAGAACCGCCGTCGTCATGGGAGCACGCGGGGTGCCATCATTACTTGTTTACCGGGGCGAGCCAGATGGGACGCCGGTCTTGTTCCCCGTAGCCTGAGCTAGCTAGGGGTAGGGTAATGATGCACCCCCTGTAACGTGGTCGGTCCGAGCCCAAGGTCGGGCGAGGTGGTGATTCCTCCGAGGTCGAGGCTGAGTCCGAGCCCTGGAGTCGGGCGAGGCGGAGACCGTCTTCCGAGGTCGAGGCTGAGTCCGAGCCCTGGGGTCGGGCGAGGCGGAGACCGTCTTCCGAGGTCGAGGCAGAGTCCGAGCCCTGGGGTCGGGCGAGGCGGAGATCGTCTTCCGAGGTCGAGGCAGGGGCCGAGCCCTGGGGTCGGGCGAGGCGGAGCTTCCTATGGCGCCTGAGGCTAGACTCGGTTGCTGTCAGCCTCACCCTGGCGGGTGGCACAGCAGTCGGAGCAGGGCAGGCGGTGCTGTTTTCCTGTCAGGTCAGTCAGTGGAGGGGCGAAGTGACTGCGGTCACTTCGGCCCTGTCGACTGAGGAACGCGCGTCAGGATAAGGTGTCAGGCAATCCTTGCATTGAATGCTCTTGCGATACGGTCGGTTGGCGAGGCGATCTGGCCAAGGTTGCTTCACTGCGAAGTCTGCCCGAGCTGGGCCTCGGGCGAGTCGAATGAGTGCCTGTTGCTTGAGGAGGCCCTCGGGCGAGGCGTGAATCTTCCTGGGTCTACTGTTCCTGCCCGAGGTTGGGCTCGGGCGAGGCGAGGTCGTGTCCCTTGAGTGGACGGAGCTTTGACCTGTATTGCGCCCATCAGGCCTTTGCAACTTGTGCTGATGGTGGTTACCAGCCGAGTTTAGGAGTCTTGGGGGTACCCCTAATTATGGTCCCCGACACAAGCCTTCTCACAATTCTAGCTCTTCACTACCACTCTCCAAGCTCAATAAACATCAGAATGTTGTGACACATACAAGTGGGGCACCCCCCCAATATTCATTGCAGATAGCATACAATAATATGACAATGGTTCCCCCACACCTCTGATGTTCGCTTTATTATGGAGGTCCAAGTGTCAACCGAAGCAGAAACTTTTCTTTTGGTTGTTCTTGCATGACCGACTGAATACCAAAGCAATGCTTAAAAGGAGGAACATGGAATTGGAATCATACACATGTGAGAACTGCATCTTGCAGAAGGAGGATATTATAGCTCACCTCTTCATCAGGTGTAATTTTGCGAGGAGACACTGACAAACAATTGGATTAACACCGCCACACACCTCGAACCTACACATCGTGATCTAGTCCACCATGCGACAACATGCAAATGCCTCGACCTAAAAATAGTGGTGGTCATGTTGTGTGTGCATTTAGAAGTGTAGAAATGGCTGGATGTTTTAGAACAACCCACCAATGACCCACAATTGTTTGGCGATGTTTAGGAAAGAGATGCTTCTTATCTGTTTCAGAATGAAGCGTGTGATAATAGATGTCGTCAGGCTCTGGGTTCAAACTTGTAAATCCCCTTTATAAACTAGCGCAAAACTATAAAAATCAAATATTTTTCTATTGAATAAAGTACTGTAGGACCCCCGCAATAAGTTTTGAATACAAATTGAACAGAAAGGGATTTAATACCCTCAACCGAACAAGGTCTGAAGAGGATTCAGGTGTGTTTGGTTGCGGGACAGCCAGGACAGGGACGTCCCCTGGCGTCCTCTCTCGTCCCTCCAATTTTAAGGGATAACTGGGGACAACACTAGGATAGTCCTGTCCCAACCCCTGACCCTGAACCAAACAACCCTATTTGAGGGATCGTCCCGTCCCATCCCGTTCTGTCATTGCAACCAAACGCATTAAAAAGTGTTAGCGAGGTGCAGGGATGGAGGTAGCAGTGAGTCGTATGACCGTATGAGGCTTGAACCCCCCCTAGCGCTCTGGAGCCCATGAAGCCCCACTGAGGCCCCCTAAAACTTATAATGTTACAGTATAATGTAGAAGAGACTCATATACTGTAGTTGTTTAGTTCAGTTCCTCCTTTTTTTCTTCTTTGTAGAAATATAGATCTCGCCTTCTAGGAAGGACTCGTCGGGAGGAGAGATCCGAAGTTTGTCTTGGGATCGGCAGGCCACCTAAGACGCTTCTAGGCAACGTCGATCCAAAGAGAGGTAGAGAAATAGGTCGAGGAAAACTAATACTAAGGCTAAACTAAGGCTAAATTACTACTACTCCCAATGAATGGAAAAAACAATCCAAATAAAGTAAATACGATAAATAGGTTTGATTAGATCGATTGTGGAGTCGTTAATCAGCCATACCCTTTATTTATATAAGGGGAAGGTATGTACTGGTTACAAGTCGGTTCTTAAATAATAAATCTCATGAAGTTTATTAACAAATTCCGTAAGAAATCAGGAATCCTAGCTGATTCTATTCCTATGCGGATAGTCCACGCCGGCACGATGGAGCGTAGGTGCAGGGTCATAGGATGAGAGTTCGTGCATGTACGAATGTCTCCTGCGTGTTCAGTCTGGAATAGTTTCAATTTTCCTAAGGTGAGGTTGCCCGTGGCAGTGAATGCATGTACCAGTGCCTATGATGATTTGTAAAGAACTAATTTAAAGATAGATCTTTTGTCGAAGGTTTTTATATGAGTGGATCATGAAAAACGATAAATCGAGACAAAGAAATTTTGTTTTGGTTCAGGACTAGCATAAAAACAATATTACAATCGATGGCTATAAACAAGATATAACATATTTCGCTGTAAACCTACTCCCTAATTCTTGCTTTGAAGAACTAAAAATTCGAAGAAGTAGGTAAAGGGAAATCAAGAATTCAGATGCAGATGGATATATATAGGATCTATTCATCTCACGAAAAGAAGGATCGGGGCATCGGGCAGGTCTCTGCCGTCGTCGGCTCACCGTTTTGGATCTAGCTAGCTAGACGCATGCAAGGATTGGTAGGTCTGCATGCGCCGGGGCTTCCAACGCCGGCGAAGGAGTTGCTCCTGGTAACCGGCACCGACCGCGGTTGCCTGGGCCGATAGCCCTTCCACTTCTTGACCGTCGCGCCATCGACGCCGTCGTCGTCCTCGTCGCTGCCGCTCGGGACGCGGCACCGCTCCCCGAGGATGATCGTCTTGGTCCACAGTGTGCCTTCCTCTCCGACCTCGCCACCGCGGTGGCACCCCACGAAGACGTCGTCCTCCGCGGCGGCGGCGCCCTCCCCCGGTCCGCCGCGGCGCATCGACCGTATCCTGCCAACCCGCTCGGCAAACCGGGTGTGCTTCACCGACGACAGGCTCCGGCGCGGCGGGAACGGGTCCGGCGGCAGGAACGCGGGAGGGATGGGCCCGTGCGTCCCGACGTCGATCACCGTGACTGGGCCGACGTCAGCCCCGCGGGCCATGGCGGTGTCGCTCGGCGTCGGGGACACTTTGGCTGGTGTGGTTGCGGTTGCGACCGTGCCAACGCTGCCGGCGCCGTTGGTCTCCCTGGAAGGCACACTGCAGAGGTGGTTGGACGACGCTGAACGCGAGCCGCCGCGCCGGCGCGACGATGGCGATGAGGGCTTCCGGGAGTGCATTGTGCATAGCGCGAGGCAGATGGCGACGACGGCCGTGATCCACGCGGCGTGGAGGATCGCCGGGGAGGAGGAGGCCCTGATGATGATCGGCCTGTGCTTGGACGTAGAGGTAGGCACCATTCTTGCCATTGGAACGTGGTAGCAGTGGAAGATGCTTGATCGATCTGCAAGGCGATCAGCCTACCCGTATCACCACCGTTAATAAGTGCTGTTGATTTGTAGCACTAGTGGTAATGCAGACTCTGTCTGATGGGCATTGCATTGGGCATGGCTCAGCAGAGAAAATGGAATGGATAGTGGGGGCACTGGACTGGGTGTGGTACGTGCATAGAATGGAGAGTGGAGGGAGTTGATCCGTGAAAGGTGGCGCGCGAGTGGGCATGGTTCAGCTCTCAAGTGGTAAAACGGAAGAGACGTGATGGGTGTTGAGAAACCCCAATTACGGGTTATGTGGGCAAATACCGAATATAACCCTGAGGGCTATCGCGTCTATATATATAGAACATGTACCCCTCATATCACTAGTACAGAGAAGATCTATACTGGCGGTCGTAAACCCATTTTTAGTGTCGTTTATCGTAACCGCCAGTGCTAGGGGTCGGTAAAAATTATCATTTTTACAGGCGGGTAACTGAAGACCGCCAGTGAAAATCGATTTTCACTGGCGATCGACGTAATAAAACCGCCAGTGCAAATCGTTTCCAGGAAACATAAAACAGATTTTAAAAAGTCGATTTTTCGCGCAAAATTCGCGCGCTACGCGAATGTTAGTAATCGAACCGTCGACCTCACCCTCGATTTTTCGCGCAAAATTCGCGCGCTACGCGAATGTTAGTAATCGAACCGTCGACCTCACCCTCGCACGTATCCTCCACTACCACTCCATCTATGACATGCTTTGTGTCTAGTTTGTAATTGTTTTCTCCACATATTACAACCATTTGAGTGTAAATTGCTTATTTGAGACTCTAAACGAATTCAAATAAAAAAGTTGTCAACTACAAAGATAAATAACTTTTGAAGTTCTACAACTTTTATTTTGACACTTTTTTCATCCGAGGTAGTTTGCAAAATTTGAATTTTAAATTTGATATACTTAGATTCAATTTTTGAGAACTGAAATGAGTTCAAATAAAAAAGTTGTCAACTATAGAGTTTCATAACTTTTAGAGATCTACAACTTTTATTTTGGTGGTTTTGTCATACGAGGTCGTTTGAAAAACTCGAAAAATTAAGGATAAAAATGATTTCTAGTGACGGTTCCTTAAGAAAACCGCCACTAGAAATCGTATTTCTAGTGGCGAAGAATTTTGGAAGACTGAAGCAAACTCTTCATGGTGAAGCCAATAATTTTCAAAACAACAAACATGAGGCCTTGGAACTTTGGTCTATATTGCCACAATCCAGGGTTCATGGTCAGATACATCACAAGTGAGAGTATGGGAATGGGTACCTAGGAATTGCACATACCATTCCTAGGTCACAAAACATCATTCTAATTTCTCAAGCAGAGGTTGTTGTTGCTTATTAGTCCAAGTGAAAGCTTGCCCGATTCTCAGGCCTACAAATTAAATTAAACTCTCCTAGAATAATAAAAGGCATGTCCTGGGGTAACGAGTGATTGGAAAACCATTGTAAAAATGCTATTTTCCCACTTTGTCGGTACCCTAAATCAGGGGTACCCTCTCCTACAGCATGAAGACGCCACACCCATGCGACGTTTCCTAGCCACGCGGGGGACGGCGCCACGTGGCAAGGAAAGACAACACATCCCAGTCAGTCTGGTCCCCCACAGAAGGACACCGGACCCCTATACATATAAGTCTGGAGCCTCCGGGTAAATCCGAACCCCAGCAGGGTCCCGGAACGAGAAGGACCCTGGTATGAGCAGGGGTCCGGTGCTGACACGTGTCCGGGCCTTGCCCTCCACTTCCCGCTCAGGCGGAGACCCGCTGCTTATGGCCCATGACATAAGCAACAGGCCAAACCTGACGTGAAGACGTGCAGCCCCTGCATTTATTGAAGAAAGGACGCGCCGCCTGCCACTGCGCTGACGGGCGACGTGCCCTTTCAGTTTTACCCGAAGTAACCTGAAGAAATTCAATATTAATGCATGAAAGCCTTTTTGGCACAGAAAACATCACAAATTAGGATTTTATTAGTAAGCAATAAGACCTTGTCAGATGAATAAATGCTAGAATCACAGTCATACATTGCTCAACCAGATGTTGGCACATTGCTATTTGTCGCTGAACGACATGAAGCGAACTTTGAGATAAATGGCTAGTACCCTAGCAACACGAAGTTGCGAGTACATCGAAAGGTTATTCTGAGAAATTTTTCACTATGTTGGTGTGAAAACCATAGTGTGTTCCCGTGGAACCACTTTACTCTTTCTATCTAGGACCTCTATGCTTGTGTCGCATACATCTTTCGGAATTGTAAATACTTATAGTCACTGAATTGACTCGGGATAGTCCTTTGACAATTTGGTATACACTGTAAGCTAAATGGTAAAGGTCGGTCCTGAATGGACACATACCTAGGATTTATGTAGCCGAACTACACTGAATTCCACCCTTTGGCATGCTTACCATTATCTACCTCCGATCTACCAGAAGTGAGAAGAGTAGACAAATAACTATGAAATCTCGCATCACCACAGAGCTTGAAGCTAAATTAGACATTAACATATTCTTGGTCCTTGGAGCCAGAAGAGTCATATGTCTTGACCACTAGACTACTAGTGATGATAATTTGTGATAGAAATATGAAGATCTTGTGGAGACCTGTTGTATCCTCTCTACTCCTGATGATTTCTTCGTATGAGAGCAGTACTATCTGTTGTTGAAGACGGATCCTAGGCGGATACCAGTCTTGTTTCGTTCTTGCCAAGCAGTTATCATCATTTGTTTCATGAAAAGCTAGTTATATGGTGATTTTTCCAGATAAAATGAATTCTTGGCCTTGTCTGTTCTATTCCAAAGCTTCTCTTTTTGACGAACAACGAAGAGATCGAAATAATGCTTTATAGAACAAATTGGTATATAATATGAGGAGAAAAGTTTGTCCCGCTGGCAGCTTATATCACAAATAATTGGCTATTGTTATAAGTTCTCTCTCAAAATTATAATACCTAAAAATGTTGCATAAATTGATACCCAATTTCTAAATGGTATGAGTAATTGGGTAAATCATGGGCACTAATAAAACGAGTTGGACTATACAACTCTGCATATAAAAATCTCTGCTTGGCAGCATTGGCCTGATGCCATGCACTTTACTACCATTATATGTGCACCCATTTTTCAAATGTACTTCAAAGCACAATGCAACCAATGAATGTTCTTATGAGCACTAGACCCTAATGGTCATTTTACATGTTGATCTTAAGTCAATTAGTTGCTCCAAACGACGAATGGTGTGCATGAGCCCCTGAAGGACCCTTATGGCTAACATAGTGTTGTGCATATCAGTCTAAATATTAACGATTGACTATGTATTTGGTAATAATAACAATAAGTTTGCAGAATTGTAACCATGAAGCAACTTGTTGTTGCGTGTCTCTCTAGATGTTGAGACTAACCCTTCATGTTGAAGGACAAATATGTAGTATTCATGCCACTACACTAATCTAAGTCCAAAGCTCACTGCATAAAACCCCTATTTGTAATGTGCGTAAGATTTCTCAAATTAATCACCACAATAGCATACATTGGCCACAACTGGATGATTGTGGTTCGGGATTTTATCTGTATGCTTTTAGAATATCTCGGCAGTAGGGGGAGGAATGCCCATATAATGTAATGCCTCAATATTCTATTAAACGCA
Source organism: Zea mays (assembly GCF_902167145.1). NCBI lineage: Eukaryota > Viridiplantae > Streptophyta > Magnoliopsida > Poales > Poaceae > Zea > Zea mays. Next base: position 142,084,259 of record NC_050103.1, read on the forward strand.
CAAAATCCAAACTGAACCTGTCGTTCGGTGTGTACTCCTATGTATATGGAGTTTGCCAGAAATTGTTGAGGAGTAACCATATTGGTCTGAATGTTTCTACCTGATGTAGATGTGGATATACCCGGGATTAATATCATATCCACATTTGACTTATTGGCATTTGATCTATTCTCGGTGACGCCTGCGAATATGATCCATCAGCCTTAGTCAAAGCATATGTTCTGATTGCAGATTCACGTGGTCTGTGATAACTCTCCTCCGATTAATTCACCCTGCTGGTGATTTGCCTCACAAAGAGGTTCATCTTGATGATGAAATTCCTAGCAAAGCGCGCAATATCATTGTGCTAGGAATACGGAACAATGAATCTTTCGTTTTGGGAAATGACGGAGATCATTATTAAATGTGGGAGACAATTATGTCGACACCTATCTTGCCTCTCTAGATTGCAAAAGAATCCAAAAACAAAGTCTTAGGCATGAGTGCTTGAAGCTCTCTTATCGGGTCATTGATAAATGCAATCGAGGCTGAACCAATAATCGCAAAATGAAAGTCGCGAGCTTGAAGTTTGGACATTTATGGGCACTATTGAAATAATGTGTGGTGAATGTGATGGTTCAAGTGGTCTTGTGAGAGATCCATCCCACATATGTGTTGAATAAACACAGTTCCGCTATGTAATATATCTGGCAAATGGCATGAATTAAAATATGTAATTAATACGATTCTGAAAATCCGTCATGAGATCCTAGGAGGACTCATATCTTTGAATCATAAATATGCAACATATAAATCTCGTACCGAATAATACATTCCTGATGAATGAACACTCTCCTATGTAGAGAGAATATCTCCTAGATGAGATTATAGTTCCTTGATGGAACTTTTCTAGAAGAAATAAAGCCTGTGTTAAACACCAAAGTTTGATAATCCTTATAAAGGTATAAAGACCCATACAGACCCGAAAAGAAATAAGATGAGGTACCAAAGGACTTGAAGTTCACCGAATAAGCACATGTGCATTCCACGATCGTTACTCATGGTATTTTCCACTAGATGTGGAATTGCGGTATCCTCTTGTAACATCCCAAAAATCCTAACCTAAGTTGGAAACCCTAAACTACCCCTCTCCCCTTTTTCATCCTCTAATTCCAAGAACTCCCTTAGATTTTCTTTCATCATATGCATACACCTTGTTTGATCACAAGCATCTCACTTAGATTTTATTTTTCAGCACCTAAGATTATCTATTAAAATTAATTGTTCAAAAGAAAAAGATATAAAAATGGATAAAGGAATTAGAAAATAAAAAGAAAAAGAGAAAAGCCCTTCCCCCCTCTGCTGGGCTGAATTCAGCCCATGCCACGGCCGCTCTTCCCCCCCCCCCCCTCGCGCCCACGACTCCCTCCCCTCGGCCCATTTCCGGCCTGCTCCCACGCGCGCGCCAGCCCGCCCTGCGCTCTCTCTCTCACTGACGAGCCGTCCCCACCCGTCAGCCGCCCCATCCCTCGCCTCGCTCGCGATCACTCCCACTGGCAGTGTGGCCCCGCTTGTCAGCCGCTTCGTCGTCTTCCCCGCCGTCCCTTCATCGCGGTCACCTCCGGCCATCGCCTCCGTCCCCTTCTTCGTCTTCTCGCCGCACAGGGAAGTTTGCCACCGCTCCGTCCTCCCCCCCTCGACCAGCGTTCTCGCCGGTACCGCCCTGCCGTGGTGTCTCATCGGCGGCGCTGTGCGGCATTTATGGGCGGCGCTGTGCAAGCTCACCGGCACCGCGAAGCCCCACCGCTCCCCTTCCCTCGCGCGCCTATAAAAGGGCCGCCCCGAGCCCCTCCTTCCCTGCACCGGCCTCGACCATTCCTCTCCTCCCTCGTCCGAGCACAATTCGTGGAAAAGCCGCCGCCATCGTCTTCCTCCCCGGTGAGCCGTCCCTCTCTTCTCCCTGCCCCTCTGTTGGTCCATCAAGCGATTGCTTGGGCCCCCTAGCTTCGCCACACCGCCACGGACGCAATACACCACTCCCCCACCCCGATTTCTCGCCCAGAGCTCATCGTCGGCAACCCCGCCGTGAAGCTCTGCCGCCTCCCCGCAGACAGCCCCCTCCCGGCCCCCCTCTAGCCAAATTGAGCCCACCTCTAGGCTCGCCAGCCCCTCCCCGTGCTAAGGCACCTGCGCATGGTCCAAGAACCGGGCCACCGGCGGCGAATCGCCGCCGAGCCCACCGGCGGCCGGGTTCCCTCCCCGCGGGCGACCGGTTCGCCCCACCGTCAACCGTGACGTCGTTTTCTCCCCCCTCCGCTCTCACTGGCGTGTGGGCCCGCGGCAACGGCGTCGTCTCCTCGCGCGCCCGCGCCGTCACCCGCATTGGGCCACAGCTGGGCCGGCGCCCTCGCGCGCACGCGCGCCGCGCCTGGCTGGGCCAGATTTCTTTCCCCCGGCCCACCAGAGCTGAAACCCTTTTTCTTTTTCCTTTTTCAGCATTTTCCTCCTTTAATTAGACTCCTCAATATTTTATGCACCAAAAATTATCAAAAATAATTTCTAAGGTCACATGCAATAATAATGATAGAAAATGACACACTATAATTTGTAAATCACTGTTGATGTATTGTTTTATTGCCTGTTTTCCTAGAAGAAGCGGGGACCGTTGATCCGGAACCCGTAGCCCCGGAAGAGGGACCAGAGCCCGAACTTCCGGAAGTAGATCTTCTGTGCCAGGAAAGCTTCGACGAAGGCAAGTCCATCCTTCCCTTGATGCATAAATTACCTACTCTCTCTACCATTGCCTAGGCCGGGAATTATGGGGGAATATTGCATTGTGAGTGAGAGATGGCCCGCATTAACATATACGTTCTGATATGAAATGTGAATTGGGAAGAAGGGCAATGTGCTTCTCCAAAGCAAACCTCTTTTTGAAAAGTTATGCGATGAAGGGTACTCACCCTCATCACCTTGGGAGTGGGATGATCAAGGACTCCCTAGTTTAGGGGAGGGCCTAAGGTGTTGGCTCAGCTGGTTTAGGCGTGAGCAGAAGGATTGTCCCCTCATATAAGGACTGGCTTGTCATTTTCACTACCTGTACTCCTTTATCGTACAACCACTCGAGGCTGTGTGGGCAGTCACTCAATCCGAACTCGTGCGGTCCAACCCCAGGGTTAAGAAGGCTGGGGAGCACCGGGAGGATAAGGAGGGGGAAAGTTTTGTCCGGTTTGGACATGGTGGTGGTCTGACTCCTTCCGGATAACCGTTAAGGTTAGGACGTACGAGTAAGGAAAGAGATCCGGCATTCGGGTCTCGCGACGGTGAGATCGCAGAAACCGGGCTAGTGGGTAAAGTGTACCCCTCTGCGCAGAGTTGAAACCTATTCGAATAGTCTGTGTCCACTGGTATGGACGAGTCTGGTATGGTTTGGCAATTAGAGATTTCTCTTTGAGTTCCATGAACAGGGATGTGTGTGGGTAAACGGGTGCTGAGAAAGAAAACAGGGCCACGGGAGCGGGAAGCTCAGTGGTGGTTGAGTATTTTGCTGCTTTTAAGTCTTTGGGAGAAACCTTACAATAACTGCCTTTCTCTAAGAAAATGATGAGTGACTTCAACTCCACCAAATGAAGCATGTATATTATAGGTCTCTTTCTCTCTACGGGAGCGGGGTGGGCTTGCGGAATACCTAGTGTATTCACCCAGATTTATTTATGTTTTTCAGCAGCCGAAGACTTCTTTTCTGCTATGCTTGATTGAGGGGGGCTGTGTCTGCACCCAGTTCTGCCTGTGGCTTGGGCTAGTATATTTTCCGTCTGCGCTCCTTAATTTGGCTCTCTCGAGCTTGTACCCCGGTATTGTAATAACCTTTATTTAAACTCTGTACTATTTGAAGTAAGAAATGTGTTTACTAGCCTCCTGGGACTAGTATTTGTATCACATTTGAGTCCCAAAGGACCGGGATGCTTCAGGTGGTATCAGAGCCATAGGACTGGCCGTAGGTCGCAGCCCTGACCCTAAAACTTGCCCTAAAAAGAAAATACCTCTTACCCCAAGAAAAGTTTTCTCTCCTCTCTGAAAGGGAAATGTGCCCTTGGGCCATTTCTAAGTATTTTGGTGATTGAGTGCAAACACAAGGGCTTAAATGTGAAAATATGCTCATGGATGAACAAAGTGCAAATCACAAGTAAAGGTATGTTTCTAAGCCTTAGTACATTGGTTTTGTGTACTAATATATTTGTCTAAGTGTTAGAAACAGAAAGAAGAAGAGAAGAGAAGACTTGGCTGTGTACAGCCAAGAGGCTGTTTCGGTCTGGGGCACCGGACTGTCCGGTGGTGCACCGGACAGTGTCCGGTGCGCCAGGCTGTCCCAGCCGAAGAGGCCGCTCTCGGGTTTTTCTCCGGCGACTTCGGCTAAAATTCACCGGACTGTCCGGTGTGCACCGGACTGTCCGGTGAGCCAACGGTCGGCCGGGCCAACGGTCGGCCGCGCGATCGGCGCGCGACACGTGGCCGAGCCAACGGTCGGAAGGAAGCACCGGACTGTCCGGTGTGCACCGGACTGTCCGGTGCGCCAGATCTGCAACGGTCGGCAACGGTCGGCTTCGCCATTTAAGGAAACAAATCGGGCACCGGACAGTGTCCGGTGTGCACCGGACTGTCCGGTGCGCCCGACGACAGAAGGCAAGGATAGCCTTCCAGATATGCTCTCAACGGCTCCTAGCTGCCTTGGGGCTATAAAAGGGACCCCTAGGCGCATGGAGGAGTACACCAAGCATTCCTACAACTCTTCTAAGCACCAAGACATCAATCTCACGCATTCGTTTCATTGTGATAGCATATAGAGCTCTTGTGGAGTTGTGAACTCTTTGTGTTGCGTTGCGAGCTCTTGTTGCGACTTGTGTGCGTGTTGTTGCTCTGATTTTCGAGTCTTGTGTGCGTTGCTCATTCCCACCTTACTCCGTATTTCTTTGTGAACTCAATTGTAAGGGCGAGAGACTCCAAGTTGTGGAGATTCCTCGCAGACGGGAAAAGATCAAAGGAAAGAAAAACACCGTGGTATTCAAGTTGATCATTGGATCACTTGAGAGGAGTTGAGTGCAACTCTCGTCCGTTGGGACGCCACAACGTGGAGTAGGCAAGTTTTGTACTTGGCCGAACCACGGGATAACCACCGTGTCAACTCTGTGATTGCTTTCTTGTGGTTATCGTGTTTTGAGTTCTCTCTAGCCACTTGGCCATACTTGTGCTAACCCTTAACAAGTTTTTGTGGCTTAAGTTTTGAACTTTTACAGGATCACCTATTCACCCCCCCCCCCCTCTAGGTGCTCACAATTGGTATCAGAGCCGTTCTCTTCAAGAAAGGGACTAACCGCCCGAAGAGATGGATCCTAAGGGGAAGGGAATCGTGATCAACGATAAGGAGAAGGAGTCCTTCGTCAATGAGCCCAAAGATGACAAGCCTACCGACTCCGGCTCGGGTCATAGACGAAAGGAAGGGAAGAAGAAGAAGACGAGGCGCATCAAGGAGATCGTCTACTACGACGACAGTGATGAGTCTACATCTTCCCAAAAGGACAACGACCACATCGACTACGAGCAAAGGAAACCAGTTAATTCTAACTTTTCTTTTGACTACTCTCGTATTCCGCAAAGTTCAAATTCACATTTGCTTTCCATTCCACTCGGCAAGCCCCCACACTTTGATGGGGAGGACTACGGATTTTGGAGCCACAAAATGCGTAGTCACCTATTCTCTCTCCATCCTAGCATATGGGAGATTGTAGATAGTGGAATGCACTTTAATAGTTCGGATAGTCCTATATTCATTAATGAGCAAATCCATAAGAATGCACAAGCTACTACTGTTCTTCTAGCCTCATTGTGCAGGGATGAATATAATAAAGTGAGTGGCTTGGATAACGCCAAGCAAATCTGGGATACCCTCAAGATCTCTCATGAGGGAAATGACGCTACCTTGCTCACCAAAATGGAGTTGGTGGAGGGCGAGCTTGGACGGTTCGCGATGATAAGGGGCGAGGAGCCAACTCAAACATACAACCGGCTCAAGACCCTTGTCAACAAAATAAGGAGCTACGGAAGCACGCGATGGACGGACCACGACGTCGTCCGACTAATGCTAAGGTCCTTTACCGTTCTTGATCCTCATTTGGTGAATAATATTCGTGAGAATCCCAGGTACACCAAAATGTCGCCCGAAGAAGTCTTAGGAAAATTCGTCAGCGGGCGAATGATGATCAAGGAAGCAAGGTACGTGGACGACGCCTTGAATGGACCGATCAACGAACCACAACCTTTTGCTCTCAAAGCTACAAGAAGCAAGGAGGTGCTACCTAGCAAGGTGGCACAAATTGAGGCGGTCGGACTTAATGATGAAGAGATGGCTCTCATCATCAAACGCTTCAAGATGGTGCTAAAGGGTCACAAGGGGCAGCCAAGCAAGACCAAGACGAAAGGGAAGCGCTCATGCTTCAAGTGCGGTAAGATTGGTCATTTTATCGCTAACTGCCCCGATAATGATAGTGACCAGGAAAAGGGAAACAAGAGGGAAAAGAAGAAGCATTACAAGAAGGCAAAGGGCGAGGCACATCTAGGCAAGGAGTGGGACTCGGATTGCTCCTCTTCCGACTCCGACAATGAAGGACTCGCCGCCACCGCTTTCAACAAATCAACCCTCTTCCCCAACGAGCGTCACACATGCCTTATGGCAAAGGAGAAGAAGGTATGTACTCGCAATTCTACCTATGCTTCTTCAAGTGAGGACGAATCTAGTGATGAGGATGAAGTAGATTATTCATGTTTGTTCAAGGGCTTAGATAGATCTAAGATAGACAAAATTAATGAATTAATTGATGCCTTGAATGAAAAGAATATACTTTTAGAAAAGCAAGAGGATTTGTTGTATGAAGAACATGATAAGTTTGTAGAGGCTCAAAAATCTCTTGCATTAGAAATTAAGAGGAATGAAATGCTTGCTTGTGAAGTGTCAACATGCCATGATTCTATTTCTAACTTAAAGAGCATAAACGATGATTTAAATGCTAAACTAGTAGAAGCAAATAAATCCAACTCTTGTGTTGAACATGTTGAAATTTGCACTAGGTGTAAGGATGTTGATATTAATGCCTGTAGTGAACACTTAGTTTCCATTTCAAAATTGAGTGATGAAGTGGCTAGTCTTAATGCTCAACTTAAGACTAGCAAAAGTGATTTTGAAAAACTAAAATTTGCTAGGGATGCCTACACGGTTGGTAGACACCCCTCAATTAAGGATGGACTTGGCTTCAAGAGGGAAGCCAAGAACTTAACAAGCCATAAGGCTCCCATTCCCGCCAAGGAGAAAGGGAAGGCCCCTATGGCTACTAGTGCTAAAAGGAACCATGCATTTTTGTATCATGATAGAAGACAAACTAGAAATGTAAGTCATGATGCTTTTGATTCATATGTTTATGATTCTCATGCCATGTTTGCTCCTAGTTCCTCTTATGTGTATGATAGAAATGTTACTAGGAGAAATGTTGTTCCTAAAAGAAATGCTATTCATCATGTGCCTAGAAGGAATGTTATTCATGCTCCTAGGAAAATAGCAAATGAACCTTCTACAATTTATTGTGCTTTGAATGCTTCATTTGCAATTTGTAGAAAGGATAGAAAAGTAATTGCTAGGAAGTTAGGGGCAAAATGCAAAGGTGATAAAACTTGCATTTGGGTCCCTAAGGAAATTGTGACTAACCTTGTAGGACCCAACAAGAGTTGGGTACCTAAGTCCCAAGCCTAAATTTGCCTTGCAGGTTTATGCATCCGGGGGTTCAAGCTGGATTATCGACAGCGGATGCACAAACCATATGACGGGGGAGAAGAAGATGTTCACCTCCTACGTCAAGAATAAAGATTCCCAAGATTCAATTGTATTCGGTGATGGGAATCAAGGCAAGGTAAAAGGGTTAGGTAAAATTGCGATTTCTAATGAGCATTCTATCTCTAATGTATTTTTAGTAGAGAGTCTTGGATATAATTTGCTATCTGTTAGTCAATTATGTCATATGGGGTATAACTGTCTATTTACAAATGTAGATGTGTCTGTCTTTAGAAGAAGTGATGGCTCACTAGCTTTTAAGGGTGTATTAGACGGCAAACTTTATTTAGTTGATTTTGCAAAAGAAGAGGCCGGTCTAGATGCATGCTTAATGGCTAAGACTTGCATGGGCTGGCTGTGGCATCGCCGCTTAGCACATGTGGGGATGAAGAACCTTCACAAGCTTCTAAAGGGAGAACACGTGATAGGTTTGACTAACGTGCATTTCGAAAAAGATAGACCTTGTGCAGCTTGTCAAGCAGGTAAACAAGTGGGAGGAGCACATCACAGCAAGAACGTGATGACCACTTCAAGACCCCTGGAGCTGCTGCATATGGACCTCTTCGGACCTGTCGCCTATCTGAGCATAGGAGGGAGTAAGTATGGTTTAGTTATTGTTGATGACTTTTCCCGCTTCACTTGGGTGTTCTTTTTGCAGGATAAGTCTGAAACCCAAGGGACCCTCAAGCGCTTTCTCAGGAGAGCTCAAAATGAGTTTGAGCTCAAGGTGAAGAAGATAAGGAGCGACAACGGGTCCGAGTTCAAGAACCTTCAAGTGGAGGAGTTCCTTGAAGATGAAGGGATCAAGCACGAGTTCTCCGCTCCCTACACACCACAGCAAAATGGTGTGGTAGAGAGGAAGAACAGGACGCTCATCGACATGGCAAGGACGATGCTAGGAGAGTTCAAGACCCCCGAGTGCTTTTGGACGGAAGCCGTTAACACTGCTTGCCACGCCATCAACAGGGTCTACCTTCATCGTCTCCTCAAGAAGACGTCGTATGAGCTACTAACCGGTAACAAACCCAATGTATCGTACTTTCGTGTATTTGGGAGTAAATGCTACATTCTAGTAAAGAAGGGTAGAAATTCTAAGTTTGCTCCCAAAGCTGTAGAAGGGTTTTTATTAGGTTATGACTCAAATACAAAGGCGTATAGAGTCTTCAACAAATCATCGGGTTTGGTTGAAGTCTCTAGCGACGTTGTATTTGATGAGACTAATGGCTCTCCAAGAGAGCAAGTTGTTGATTGTGATGATGTAGATGAAGAAGATGTTCCGACGGCTGCTATACGAACCATGGCGATTGGAGAAGTGCGGCCACAGGAACAAGATGAACGAGATCAATCATCTTCCTCAACAATGGTGCAGCCCCCAACTCAAGTGGAGGCGCTTGATCAAGGGGGAGCGCAAGATGATCAAGTGATGGAGGAAGAAGCGCAACCGGCACCTCCAACCCAAGTTCGAGCGATGATTCAAAGGGATCATCCCGTCGACCAAATTCTGGGTGACATTAGCAAGGGAGTAACTACTCGATCTCGATTAGTTAATTTTTGTGAGCATTACTCCTTTGTCTCTTCTATTGAGCCTTTCAGGGTAGAAGAGGCCTTGCTAGATCCGGACTGGGTGTTGGCCATGCAAGAGGAGTTAAACAACTTCAAGCGCAATGAAGTTTGGACACTGGTGCCTCGTCCGAAGCAAAATGTTGTGGGAACCAAGTGGGTGTTCCGCAACAAACAGGACGAGCACGGGGTGGTGACGAGGAACAAGGCTCGACTTGTGGCAAAAGGTTATGCCCAAGTCGCAGGTTTGGATTTCGAGGAGACCTTTGCTCCTGTGGCTAGGCTAGAGTCAATTCGAATCTTGCTAGCATATGCCGCTCACCATTCTTTCAGGTTGTACCAAATGGATGTGAAGAGCGCTTTCCTCAACGGGCCAATCAAGGAGGAGGTGTACGTAGAGCAACCCCCTGGCTTCGAGGATGAACGGTACCCCGACCATGTGTGTAAGCTCTCTAAGGCGCTCTATGGACTTAAGCAAGCCCCAAGAGCATGGTATGAATGCCTTAGAGACTTTTTACTTGCTAATGCTTTCAAGGTTGGGAAGGCCGATCCAACTCTTTTTACAAAGACATGTGATGGTGATTTGTTTGTGTGCCAAATTTATGTCGATGACATAATATTTGGTTCTACTAACCAAAAGTCTTGTGAAGAGTTTAGCAGGGTGATGACGTAGAAATTCGAGATGTCGATGATGGGCGAGTTGAACTACTTCCTTGGGTTCCAAGTGAAGCAACTCAAGGACGGCACCTTCATCTCCCAAACGAAGTACACGCAAGATCTGCTAAAGCGGTTTGGGATGAAGGACGCCAAGCCCGCAAAGACTCCGATGGGGACCGACGGACACACCGACCTCAACAAAGGAGGTAAGTCCGTTGATCAAAAAGCATACCGGTCAATGATAGGCTCTTTGCTTTACTTATGTGCTAGTAGACCGGATATTATGCTTAGCGTATGCATGTGTGCTAGATTTCAATCCGATCCTAAGGAGTGTCACTTAGTGGCGGTGAAGCGAATTCTTAGATATTTGGTTGCTACGCCTTGCTTCGGGCTCTGGTATCCAAAGGGGTCTACCTTTGACTTAGTTGGATACTCAGACTCCGACTATGCTGGATGTAAGGTCGATAGGAAGAGTACATCGGGGACGTGCCAATTCTTAGGAAGGTCCCTGGTGTCATGGAATTCTAAGAAACAAACTTCCGTTGCCCTATCCACCGCTGAGGCCGAGTATGTTGCCGCAGGACAGTGTTGCGCGCAACTACTTTGGATGAGGCAAACCCTCCGGGACTTTGGCTACAATCTGAGCAAAGTCCCACTCCTATGTGATAATGAGAGTGCTATCCGCATGGCGGAAAATCCTGTTGAACACAGCCGCACAAAGCACATAGACATCCGGCATCACTTTTTGAGAGACCACCAGCAAAAGGGAGATATCGAAGTGTTTCATGTTAGCACCGAGAACCAGCTAGCCGATATCTTTACCAAGCCTCTAGATGAGAAGACCTTTTGCAGGCTGCGTAGTGAGCTAAATGTCTTAGATTCGCGGAACTCGGATTGAATTGTAGCATACATGTGTTTATGCATTTGATCAGGTTCATTCTGCATTTTGTTGCTTATTGTGGTGCTCAAGTTGTACCAACACTCCCTGGACCTCACAAGTCCGTTGCAAAGTGATGCACATGTTTAGGGGGAGATGTGTTACAACTTGACCATTTGAGACTAACCATTTGCTTGAGTTTGCTTGATTGAGTCTCGAAGGAGGATTGAAAGGGAAAAGGTGGACTTGGACCATGAAAGACTTCCACTGCACTCCGATGAGAGGGTAACTAACTCCAAGTTCATCTCATGAAATCTTATTGCCATTTGCTCTTAATTGAAGACTTTGGTGAGGCAATGGGGTTAAAAGGCCAAGATTGATCCCGTTTTGGTGCTTGATGCCAAAGGGGGAGAAAATAAAGGCCAAAGCAAGAAATGGATCAGCTACCACTTGAGAGATTTTGAAAATAGTAGGATAGAGTTTTTGTTTTGTCAAAAGCTTTTATTGTCTCTTATTGTCTCTATTGTCAAAAGTTGGCTTCTTGTGGGGAGAAGTATTGATTATGGGAAATAGGGGGAGTTTTTGAAATCTTTGATCAATCTCTTTTGGAATGACTCTCTTTATGCTTCAACATGTGTGTTTGACTTAGAGATAGAGATTTGAGTTTGATTTGCAAAAACAAACCAAGTGGTGGCAAAGGATGATCCATATATGCCAAAATTGAATAAAACTCAAATTTATTTTTATTTGAAGTGATTTTGCACTTGTTCTAGTTGCTTTATGTTGTGTTGGCATAAATCACCAAAAAGGGGGAGATTAAAAGGGAAATGTGCCCTTGGGCCATTTCTAAGTATTTTGGTGATTGAGTGCAAACACAAGGGCTTAAATGTGAAAATATGCTCATGGATGAACAAAGTGCAAATCACAAGTAAAGGTATGTTTCTAAGCCTTAGTACATTGGTTTTGTGTACTAATATATTTGTCTAAGTGTTAGAAACAGAAAGAAGAAGAGAAGAGAAGACTTGGCTGTGTACAGCCAAGAGGCTGTTTCGGTCTGGGGCACCGGACTGTCCGGTGGTGCACCGGACAGTGTCCGGTGGTGCACCAGACAGTGTCCGGTGCGCCAGGCTGTCCCAGCCGAAGAGGCCGCTCTCGGGTTTTTCTCCGGCGACTTCGGCTAAAATTCACCGGACTGTCCGGTGTGCACCGGACTGTCCGGTGAGCCAACGGTCGGCCGGGCCAACGGTCGGCCGCGCGATCGGCGCGCGACACGTGGCCGAGCCAACGGTCGGAAGGAAGCACCGGACTGTCCGGTGTGCACCGGACTGTCCGGTGCGCCAGATCTGCAACGGTCGGCAACAGTCGGCTTCGCCATTTAAGGAAACAAATCGGGCACCGGACAGTGTCCGGTGTGCACCGGACTGTCCGGTGCGCCCGACGACAGAAGGCAAGGATAGCCTTCCAGATATGCTCTCAACGGCTCCTAGCTGCCTTGGGGCTATAAAAGGGACCCCTAGGCGCATGGAGGAGTACACCAAGCATTCCTACAACTCTTCTAAGCACCAAGACATCAATCTCACGCATTCGTTTCATTGTGATAGCATATAGAGCTCTTGTGGAGTTGTGAACTCTTTGTGTTGCGTTGCGAGCTCTTGTTGCGACTTGTGTGCGTGTTGTTGCTCTGATTTTCGAGTCTTGTGTGCGTTGCTCATTCCCACCTTACTCCGTATTTCTTTGTGAACTCAATTGTAAGGGCGAGAGACTCCAAGTTGTGGAGATTCCTCGCAGACGGGAAAAGATCAAAGGAAAGAAAAACACCGTGGTATTCAAGTTGATCATTGGATCACTTGAGAGGAGTTGAGTGCAACTCTCGTCCGTTGGGACGCCACAACGTGGAGTAGGCAAGTTTTGTACTTGGCCGAACCACGGGATAACCACCGTGTCAACTCTGTGATTGCTTTCTTGTGGTTATCGTGTTTTGAGTTCTCTCTAGCCACTTGGCCATACTTGTGCTAACCCTTAACAAGTTTTTGTGGCTTAAGTTTTGAACTTTTACAGGATCACCTATTCACCCCCCCCCCCTCTAGGTGCTCACACTCTCCCCCGATTTTAACAAGACCCTTCTTTTCCTATTCCAGATGGAAGACTCTCTGGCCATTAGGACATCCTATTGCTCAGAGGTGGAAGGGTTCCCACATCTCTTGCGAAGTTGTGCGCTTCGCATGGGAATCCGCAAGAAGCTGGAATACGTCTGGATGGAGTATATTGAGGGCGGAATGGAGAAATGCTCTATGGCAGTCTACCTGGGAGAAAGTCGAAACTATCCAAACCATCCTTCCTTCCAAGTCACTTTTACCGGATACTGTTTCCCAGATACTTGCCAGAATGTTGCCCGAACAGCCCTCCGTCAACTGTGCCAGAACTACCACAAAGTGATCTTTGAAACCCCCCTTCGCTACTTTCCACCCAGCAACAAGAATACCCCCACCTGGAGGAAAAGACTTCAGGCCCTCTCAGGAGGAGATCCTATTGAGGATGATCCCACCATCGTCTACATGGCTGGATACCTTCACACCCTCGATAACCAATATGATGACCTCACCCTCCACTGCACCTCCCTAACCTCCCGGGTGGAAAGCCTGGAGCAAAAAGTCAGGGAACTTTCAGGGGAAAAGGTGTCCCTTCAAGAGAGCCTCTCAATAGCTGAAGGCGAGGAGACCAATACCCGTGAAGCTTACCGCACCCTAAAAATAGACTATGACAAGAAACTGAAGAAGCTCGCCCCCGCAAGAAAAATCCGCAAGAAGACCAAAAGCCAAGGATGTCAGACTGAGCAGAAGGAAGGAAACCCCCCAACCCTACCCCCTGCCGGGTTAAGGGACTCGTCCGACACCGAGGAGATGTCCCTGGCCAGCCTTGATGACCTTCTCAAGGAATTTGGGGACACTTTAGAGAAGGATTTCGGGAGTACCCTAGGTAGCACTCGTGTGTGATGAGCGTGTGGCAACAGTGTGCTGTGTTGTAAGGGCTAGATGTAATGAATAAAATAACTAGTAAAAAAATGGCATGTGCATGATAGTAACTCTTTTCCCATGGCAGATGGCTTCGGATAAAACCACGCCTACCGCCTCCGGGATTGGAGCAAGACTTCCTCTAGGAGCTGAAGGAGAGGCTGGCGGAGAAGGGGGTGAGACCCAGCTCCCCGCACCTCCGGAACTACCACTAGACCTAGCCCAATTTCTAGCCAATCAAACCCGACTCATTGAAGTCCTCACTCGAAGTCTGGAAAACCAGCGCCCAGGTGGTGGAAGGCCACAAGACAGGATGGGAGAATTTTTGAGACTCAAGCCTCCCACGTTCGCGGGGTCCAGCAATCCCCTCGATGCAGATGACTGGCTTCGCACGATCAAGAGGAAGTTGGAAGCCATCGGATGCCCCGAAAATCAGCGTGTTCAACTGGCAGCTCATCAGCTTTCAGGAATGGCTTTAGCTTGGTGGGACACTTTCAGTGAAGCCGTCAGAGATGCTACCTGGGCAGAATTCGAAGCAGCCTTCCGTGAGCACCACGTACCCCAGGGGATAGTTCAACTCAAGGAGGATGAATTCTGGGAGCTAACTCAAGGCGGGAGAACAGTCAGTGAGTATGTGCACAAGTTCACAGAGCTGGCCCGCTACGCGCCTGAGGATGTCAGTACCGAGTCCAGAAAGATGGCCCGTTTTCTGAGATGATTAAGACCCGAGCTTAAGACCATCCTCGCCAGCCAAGACTTCCACAGCTTCTCTCACCTCTCCAACAAAGCTATCCAAGTGGAAAGGGCAAAAGAGGAAGAAAAAGGGCACCTCAAGAGGAAATTCCAAGTTCTCCGAGTTCAACAGCAAGAACGTCACCAGAGAGCTCGACCCTTTGGGCTTCCACCCAGGGGACCAAGCTTCAATAAACCATCTGGACCCACTCCATCGCGCTACAGTCAGCAGAGTCAGAGCTCCCTTCAGGCACCCTCCGTTGCAAGCAACCAACCGCCAGCAAACGCCTGTTGGCACTGCGGAGACCCCAGTCACTTCAAGAACAACTGCCCTCAGTTGAAGGCATCCGGACCGACCTACTCCAACTCGGTGAATGGCCCCAAGATTCCCTCAGCACCTACCTCCAAGGCACAGCAGGACTCAGTACCAGGGCAGGGCCCGAGTTAACCACGTCGACGCTCAAGAAGCCCAGCAAGCCCCGGGAGTAGTGCTCGGTGAGTTCCTTGTTGAATTTACTCCCGCTACTGTGCTTTTTGATTCGGGAGCATCCCATTCTTTTATAGCCGCTAAGTTTGTGGAAAAACATAGCATCCCCTCTACACCCTTAGCTGTCCCCTTGGTCACCCGAACCCCGGGATCAGACCTCCTGTGCAAACTCAGGTGCTCTCAAGTCAGAATTCTTTTAAGTGGGGTAGTGTTCCTGGCAGACTTAACCATCTTGCCATCCCAAGGGATTGATGTGATACTAGGAATGGATTGGCTAGCTAAGCACAAAGGTATCATCAGTTGCGCAAGCAAAACTGTTCTTCTCACAGATCACCAAGGAAAGGCAATTTCCTGTCAAGCCCAGCCGCCAGTAAACGATCCAATGATGTTCAATCTGGCAACAGAAAATGTGTCTGTAATCGAAGAGTTTGAGGATGTATTTCCGGAAGAGTTGCCCGGGATGCCACCAGAAAGAGGGGTAGAGTTCTATATAGATCTCCTTCCTGGCACTGCGCCCATCGCAAAGAGACCATACCGCATGGCTCCCACAGAGTTAGCAGAATTAAAACTCCAAATTGCAGAGCTGCAACAAAAAGGGTACATCTGTCCCAGTTCGTCTCCCTGGGGAGCACCCGTTCTTTTCGTTACTAAAAAGGATGGAAGTATGAGAATGTGTATTGATTATCGATCCTTGAATGAAGTTACGATCAAGAATAAGTACCCTCTCCCTCGGATCGATGACCTCTTCGACCAACTGCAAGGAGCCAAATACTTCTCCAAGATAGACCTCAGGTCAGGGTATCACCAACTGAGAATCAAGGAAGCAGACATTCAGAAGACTGTATTCGTCACCAGATACGGGCAATATGAATTCACAGTGATGCCGTTTGGACTAACAAACGCACCCGCCTTTTTCATGAACCTCATGAATAAGGTATTTATGGAGGAATTGGACAAGTTTGTCATTGTCTTCATAGACGACATCCTTATTTATTCCAAGAATCGTAAGGACCATGAGCGTCACCTCCGAATCGTCCTCGGAAGACTCAGAGCACATCAACTCTATGCTAAACTCAGCAAGTGTGAGTTCTGGTTAGAGAAGATAGCTTTCCTGGGGCATATCTTGACTGTGGGAGGGATAGAAGTGGACCCATCCAAGGTAGAAGTCGTTTCAAATTGGAAACAACCATCCAACGTCAGTGAAGTACGAAGCTTTCTGGGAATGGCAGGGTATTACCGCCGCTTTATCAAGGGATTCTCCAGCATAGCAAAACCTATGACCGAACTTCTCAAAAAGGACAATAAGTTTGTGTGGACTCCCAAATGTGAGGAAAGTTTCCAGATCATCAAGGAAAAGCTTACAACCGCACCA
Organism: Zea mays; assembly: GCF_902167145.1. NCBI lineage: Eukaryota > Viridiplantae > Streptophyta > Magnoliopsida > Poales > Poaceae > Zea > Zea mays. The sequence goes on from NC_050103.1 coordinate 142,100,807, forward strand.
GTTTTGACACTGCCAGATATACACCAGGATTTTGTCATCTTCTGTGATGCTTCCAAGCAAGGCTTAGGGTGTGTCTTGATGCAAAATGAGAAAGTTATTGCTTATGCATCCCGCTTACTCAAGCCACACGAGCAGAACTACCCTACCCATGACCTAGAATTGGCAGCCATAGTGCACGCCCTAAAAATATGGAGGCATTATCTGATCGGGAACAAATGTCACATCTTCACTGATCACAAGAGTCTAAAATACATCTTCACGCAACCGGACCTCAACCTCCGTCAAAGAAGATGGCTTGAATTGATCAAGGATTATGACCTTGAAATCCACTATCACCCCGGGAAGGCCAACGTGGTAGCAGACGCCCTCAGCCAAAAACCTTTCGGGATTAAAGGAACCAACTTTCTGGAAGATTGGAAGAAAGAATCAGCTCAGCTAAATGCATGTCTGAGAGACAACGGTAGCCTGGAAGTCAAGCCAAATCTAGAAGATCTCATATGCAAGGCTCAACACCTGGACGCAGAGACAGCCAGACTTATGGAAAGAACTCGCAAGGAGCAACTTCCGGACCTTAGGACAGATGAGCAAGGAGTCCTCTGGTTCAAGAACCGCCTGTGTGTACCAGTGGGAGAGGCACGGGAAACCCTGCTCAATGAAGCCCACAACTCAGCTTACTCCATCCACCCAGGAACCACCAAAATGTACCTAGACCTCAAAGCCAGATACTAGTGGAAAGGGATGAAGAAGGAAATAGCACAGTATGTGGCCCAGTGTGACACCTGTCAGCGAACAAAGGCCGAACATCAGAAGCCTGCAGGCCTACTTCAACCCCTTTCAGTACCCGAATGGAAGTGGGAAGAAATAGGCATGGATTTCGTGACCGGACTGCCCCGAACACAGAAAAGAAATGATTCCATTTGGGTAATAATCAATCGTCTCACCAAGGTGGCCCACTTTGTTCCAGTAAAGACCACTTTTGGAGGAGCCGCCCTTGCCCGATTATACCTTAATAAGATAGTCAGGCTCCATGGCATTCCGCGGAAGATAGTATCAGATAGAGGAACGCAGTTCACTTCAAAATTTTGGAAAGGCCTCCAGCAAGCAATGGGCACCAAGCTAGATTTCAGCACCGCTTACCACCCCCAGTCAGATGGTCAAACGGAAAGAGTCAACAAAATTCTCGAAGATTTGCTAAGAGCCTGTGTGCTAACATTTGACAGGGATTGGGAGTCCAGTTTGCCGTACGCCGAATTCTCGTACAACAACAGCCATCAGGCCAGCATTAAAATGTCACCATTCGAAGCACTGTATGGAAGAAAATGCCAGACTCCCCTAATGTGGTCCAATGTAGGGGAAAGGACACTAGAAGGACCTGACTTTGTTAAAGAAGCCGAAGAGAAAGTCGCTTTGATCCGCAGGAGGTTACTTGAAGCTCAGAGTCGACAGAAGAGTTACGCAGACAATAGACGAATGGAACTCAGATTTGAGGAAGGAGATTTCGTTTATCTCAAGGTCTCCCCGATGCGTGGTGTCAAAAGGTTCCAAATGAAAGGAAAACTAGCACCACGTTTCGTCGGTCCCTACCCTATCATTTCCCGAATAGGACCCGCAGCATACCGTCTTGAGCTACCAGAGTCCATGTCAGATATTCACAATGTGTTCCATGTGTCTCAACTCCGCAAATGCCTAAAGGTACCAGAAACCCACATCGAGGCAGATGCAATTCAGATTCAAAAGGATCTGCAGTACCGGGAAAAGCCAGTGAAGATTCTCGACTCAGCAGTCAGAAGGACCCGCAACTCAGAAGTAAAACTCTGTAAGGTTCAGTGGAGCAGAGATGGAGAAGAGGAAGCCACCTAGGAAAGTGAGGACTCTCTGAGGAAGGAATACCCTTACCTTTTCTCGAGCCCCGTCTGAATCTCGAGGGCAAGATTCCTTTAAGTGGGGTAGGTTTGTAACATCCCAAAAATCCTAACCTAGGTTGGAAACCCTAAACTACCCCTCTCCCCTTTTTCATCCTCTAATTCCAAGAACTCCCTTAGATTTTCTTTCATCATATGCATACACCTTGTTTGATCACAAGCATCTCACTTAGATTTTATTTTTTAGCACCTAAGATTATCTATTAAAATTAATTGTTCAAAATAAAAAGATATAAAAATGGATAAAGGAATTAGAAAATAAAAAGAAAAAGAGAAAAGCCCTTCCCCCCTCTGTTGGGCTGAATTCAGCCCATGCCGCGGCCGCTCTTCCCCCCCCCCCCTCGCGCCCACGACTCCCTCCCCTCGGCCCATTTCTGGCCTGCTCCCGTGAGCGCGCGCCAGCCCGCCCTGCGCTCTCTCTCTCTCACTGACGAGCCGTCCCCACCCGTCAGCCGCCCCATCCCTCGCCTCGCTCGCGATCACTCCCACTGGCAGTGTGTCCCCGCTTGTCAGCCGCTTCGTCGTCTTCCCCGCCGTCCCTTCATCGCGGTCACCTCCGGCCATCGCCTCCGTCCCCTTCTCCGTCTTCTCGCCGCACAGGGAAGTTTGGCACCGCTCCTTCCTCCCCCCCTCGACCAGCGTCCTCACCGGTACCGCCCCGCCGTGGTGTCTCATCGGCGGCGTTGTGCGGCATTTATGGGCGGCGCTGTGCAAGCTCACCGGCGCCGCAAAGCCCCACCGCTCCCCTTCCCTCGCGCGCCTATAAAAGGGCCGCCCCGAGCCCCTCCTTCCCCGCACCGGCCTCGGCCATTCCTCTCCTCCCTCGTCCGAGCACAATTCGTGGAAAAGCCGCCGCCATCGTCTTCCTCCCCGGTGAGCCGTCCCTCTCTTCTCCCTGCCCCTCTGTTGGTCCATCAAGCGATTGCTTGGGCCCCCTAGCTTCGCTACACCGCCACGGACGCAATACACCACTCCCCCACCCCGATTTCTCGCCCAGAGCTCATCGTCGGCAACCCCGCCGCGAAGCTCCGCCGCCTCCCCGCAGACAGCCCCCTCCCGGCCCCCCTCTAGCCAAATTGAGCCCACCTCTAGGCTCGCCAGCCCCTCCCCGTGCTAAGGCACCTGCGCATGGTCCAAGAACCGGGCCACCGGCGGCGAATCGCCGCCGAGCCCACCGGCGGCCGGATTCCCTCCCCGCGGGCGACCGGTTCGCCCCACCGTCAACCGTGACGCCGTTTTCTCCCCCCTCCGCTCTCACTGGCGTGTGGGCCCGCGGCAACGGCGTCGTCTCCTCGCGCGCCCGCGCCGTCACCCGCATTGGGCCGCAGCTGGGCCGGCGCCCTCGCGCGCGCGCGCCGCGCCTGGCTGGGCCAGATTTCTTTCCCCCGGCCCACCAGAGCTGAAACCCTTTTTCTTTTTCCTTTTTCAGCATTTTCCTCCTTTAATTAGTCTCCTCAATATTTTATGCACCAAAAATTATCACAAATAAATTCTAAGGTCACATGCAATAATAATGATAGAAAATGACACACTATAATTTGTAAATCACTGTTGATGTATTGTTTTATTGCCTGTTTTCCTAGAAGAAGCGGGGACCGTTGATCCGGAACCCGTAGCCCCGGAAGAGGGACCAGAGCCCGAACTTCCGGAAGTAGATCTTCTGTGCCAGGAAAGCTTCGACGAAGGCAAGTCCATCCTTCCCTTGATGCATAAATTACCTACTCTCTCTACCATTGCCTAGGCCGAGAATTATGGGGGAATATTGCATTGTGAGTGAGAGATGGCCCGCATTAACATATACGTTGTGATACGAAATGTGAATTGGGAAGAAGGGCAATGTGCTTCTCCAAAGCAAACCTCTTTTTGAAAAGTTATGCGATGAAGGGTACTCACCCTCATCACCTTGGGAGTGGGATGATCAAGGACTCCCTGGTTTAGGGGAGGGCCTAAGGTGTTGGCTCAGCTGGTTTAGGCGTGAGCAGAAGGATTGTCCCCTCATATAAGGACCGGCTTGTCATTTTCACTACCTGTACTCCTTTATCGTACAACCACTCGAGACTGTGTGGGCAGTCACTCAATCCGAACTCGTGCGGTCCAACCCCAGGGTTAAGAAGGCTGGGGAGCACCGGGAGGATAAGGAGGGGGAAAGTTTTGTCCGGTTTGGACATGGTGGTGGCCTGACTCCTTCCGGATAACCGTTAAGGTTAGGACGTACGAGTAAGGAAAGAGATCCGGCATTCGGGTCTCGCGACGGTGAGATCGCAGAAACCGGGCTAGTGGGTAAAGTGTACCCCTCTGCGCAGAGTTGAAACCTATTCGAATAGTCCGTGTCCACTGGTATGGACGAGTCTGGTATGGTTTGGCAATTAGAGATTTCTCTTTGAGTTCCATGAACAGGGATGTGTGTGGGTAAACGGGTGCTGAGAAAGAAAACAGGGCCACGGGAGCGGGAAGCTCAGTGGTGGTTGAGTATTTTGCTGCTTTTAAGTCTTTGGGAGAAACCTTACAATAACTGCCTTTCTCTAAGAAAATGATGAGTGACTTCAACTCCACCAAATGAAGCATGTATATTATAGATCTCTTTCTCTCTACGGGAGCGTGGTGGGCTTGCGGAATACCTAGTGTATTCACCTAGATTTATTTATGTTTTTCAGCAGCCGAAGACTTCTTTTCTGCTATGCTTGATTGAGGGGGGTTGTGTCTGCACCCAGTTCTGCCTGTGGCTTGGGCTAGTATATTTTCCGTCTGCGCTCCTTAATTTGGCTCTCTCAAGCTTGTACCCCGGTATTGTAATAACCTTTATTTAAACTCTGTACTATTTGAAGTAAGAAATGTGTTTACTAGCCTCCTGGGACTAGTATTTGTATCACATTTGAGTCCCAAAGGATTGGGACGCTGCACCTCTATAGCCCCGATGGTAGAAACCTATAAGGTTTAGGTGTTACTGGCAAAAATATCTCCATTGTGCCAGAATGACAGACTATAACGATGTATCTGATCGATGAAAAATCCCTGATGGATTACGATCTTTGATAGACTTTTGTTAGACCATCATAGATGTTGCAATGGATGAACGCCTAGAGCGATGTGTCATATTTAGAATATGTACTATTGCAACTATATTATCCCCTAAGTCCTATAGAAGGACATGTTACTTGCTTTGCACAACTATGTATAAATTGTGGTGTAAGATAGAAAATGATAGCACCCCAACCTCATCCATTCTCGTTATTCCAGATGAACAATGAGATATATATCTTGAAGAATATACTTGAGTTATGAGGGATAACGACTTTGACATATGCCATCGTCAGGGGGAGCGAATGCTTATATTGATCACAATCGTGAGACAATAAATGTCATATTCTATGCCCTGAAGGCGTCAGCTTGATGATCAATATGTGAACCTTTATGGAAGTTTCTATCAAATATGTAGATCTAGTCGATCGAACACCACTAGTCGAAGTGGCTTATTTATGTTGATACGTGCACTTACCTCGTGTATCCTAGAAGTGAGTTGAGGTGAAGTTCCTGAAATAATCCTTGCAAGGATATGCAATCTGTTTGCTAAATCTATATGTGCATATACTTCCAGAAGAAAATGTTTTGCCATATTGATATAGTTTTGCAAGGATCAGGGGGAGCACATTTCTAAAGTTAGCCCTTGTAGAAGATTCAGTAGAATCTAGATCCGAGAGGATCGAAATCTGTCCCGATGACATCTGTTGTACTCTTTTTCCTTGGTGAGTTTTCTTGAAGTTTCTCACATGAGGTTTTTAACGAGGCAACAAAGTGCAAATGCAATTTGTATCACCATGCGCTCTTTCTCCATATTTTTCCCACTGGGTTTTTTGGAGTTTTAACGAGGCATGAGTTGGTCGCGGTATTCGCCCAAGGGGGAGTGTTGAGAAACCCTAATTACAGGTTATGTGGGCAAATACCGAATATAGCCCTGAGGGCTATCGCGTCTCTATATATAGAACATGTACCCCCTCATATGGAATAGAGAAGAGAAAGAGGCCAGAGGCCCAACCCTACATCGTGTCTATTGTGTTTCCTCTGTCGTGCTAATGGGAAGGGAGACGGGTCATCTACAGCTTCTTGCGTCTCTACTGCTGACGGGAGGGAAGGGAGCGGATCTGGTGATCCGTGGTAACGTAGTTCTCAACAATGGGAACCGAAGCATGCAGTGCACACCCCATGCTATATCTGACAACTTTTTCTTGAGGTTACACATAACGACGCTCACACCACACACATTCATCTTCCTTAGCGTCGATAAGAGCATCTCAAGTGACTAGCCAAATGACTCGCCAAACTAAATTTTAGCTACTTAATAACAAAATAACTCTACAACGACGAACTAACCATTCAACCTCTCAAGCTATGCTCTCTAAATTGGTTTGCTCACTAGCCAAACTAACTTGCCTATTGAAGAGTGTTGGATTGAGATGGTACATATAGAGTTTAATTTTTATGAAGAGGTAAATAGATAGTCAAATCTCTACTACTCTATAATCTTGCACTACAGTAACAAAGTTTATTTTTGGCAGCCAGGAGCCGCCGAAAATAAGACCCGCAAAAAAAATTAGCTGAAAATAGCTACTAGTTTTCGGCGGCCAGCACTCACCCGTTGAAAATAACCTATTTTCGGCGACCTACGTACAAGCCACCGAAAATAGGTTATTTTCGACGAGTGAGCGCTGGCCGCCGAAAACTAGTAGCTATTTTCGGCTAAATTTTTTAGGCGGCCAAGAGCCGCTGAAAATAGTCGTACAAGCCGCCGAAAATAGCGGCTGTCGGAAATTTGCCAGGCTTATTTTCGGTGACCCAGACATGGCCGCCGAAAATAAGTAATTTCAGAGAAAAAATATGAAAGAAATGAAAAAAACAGCAACTTCAACAACAATATAATCACAATAATATGATAGAAACAGTAATTCTAGAATTACACACATTTAACACAAAATATCACATTTCTAATAAATACATCACAGTTCACCAAAAATACCTTACAAGTCCATCATAATCTAATAAAAACTCACAATTCCATCACAAATAGGGGTCATTTGAGTTGTGACCACACACAGTCCATTACAATATAACACAAACTCACAATTTATCACAAGAGTCAAATCATTACATATAGGGGTCGTTTGAGTTGTGACCACTACCTCTATAAGCGAACAAGTCGTTCACAAAATCATTTATCTGGTTTGGAGTCTAAAGAAAGAAGAAGACATTAATAACTACAGTGTTTACATGACCATTATTCAAACAAATTGTTTGTCAAACTAACCACTCATGTAGTACCTCCATCCCCTCCATAAGCTCCTCCTAGTGCTGGTATCACCGGTGGTGGCGTGTTGTGGCCCATAACCCCGGATCCCTACAAAATCAAGTTTAATTAAGATTTAAAAGGTTAATACAAATGACAAGTCCAAACTAAATTGAAGCACCTGAGGTGGAGGTGCCGGAGCATGTAATCCCCTCTGAGGCATTGTAGCACCCTGTCTAATCCTCGGACCAGCGGTATTTACTCATGATAGCTCTCTAGGATCATATATCGTTCCCACAGACCAACATGAGTCTTTTGTGCGCACTTTGTCCTCACTCATGCGCACCCGAGAAAACTTTCCGGTCGGTCACCTGTTGGGGGCCTTCGGCTTCCGAAGGTCCTCAAAAACATGATTTGACAGTGTTTTCCAAGTGAAATATGCGAACAGGTATCTTCAGAGTCGGGTTACGGGTATACAAGAGTATGGTCAAGACGAAGCTTGAGTGGAACGGAAGGCGACCATGACGAAGGATAAGATGATCACGAAGCCATGCGCAGAAAAGCTTCGGCATGACAGCAGAAAAGGGAACCGACTTAAAGATGAAAATCCAAATTAGACCTCGAAGAATTACTATAAAGTTATTGATAAATGTAAAGGGCATTAATGTAATTTTGCATGGGCTGCGTCCCGTGCCTATAAATAGATAAACAGTACTCCCGTACTGTTCATGCTGATTTGGCATTCACTTTTGCGTCACACCTGTATTTTCTTTCCTTCAAGCCGAAGGTACATTTTGTAATTTATCTTTGTATACATAAATAATGCGAATAGAAATAGAATAATAATAATGTTTACAGATATTATGTTACTTTCTGCATTTTACTTGAATGTTCTCTATTTTTCATGATCATGAAGGTATATCCTTCATGACCTTCGTTCTAGATTCATTATACCCAAAGGGGAATAATGATTCGAAGGACGAAGGGCTTTTGATATTTAACATTTTATGTTGCCTTGTTCTTGATTCATAGCATTTGAGAACAAGTCCCCAACATTGGCGCCCACCTCCGGTGAACTCACTTCCATTTCTTGAGCTTTGAACTCTTTCGGCAAGCATCACCTTCGTCATGCCGCCGAAAAAAGCTTCAGCGACAGGGGCTGGTACTTTACAGCCGCTGGATCCCAATCAGGACGTCCTTTCTCTTAGAGAGGCCCGAAGCCAGAAGAGGAAGGCTGTTAGTCCAACACCCCCGGAGGATGACTTGGATCAGGAGATTCAAAACCTGGAGATCCTTCAGCAACAGGTGCAGCGCAAGAAGGAGAAGATGGCTCGTCTAGCTGACCTTCAGAGACAGATAGACGAAGCTTCTGAAGAGGTTCATCATCTTGTTCAAGATGATCAGAGCCGAAGGCCTCCACGCAGAGAGCTCCATCAGGATGGCTTCCACAATGAGGACGACTGGTATGAAGATTTCCATCATGGAAATTTTGCTTTCGATGATGCTTCTCCTCTCTCAACAGAATTGCAGGCTACACCATGGCCACAGTCTTACAAGCCACCTCAGCTCCCCATGTACGATGGTCATACAGACCCAAAGCAATTTCTGATGAGCTATGAAGCAACTATATCTTCGTATGGTGGTAATACTGCAGTCATGGCAAAGTCTTTTGTCATGGCCGTCAAGAGTGTCGCTCAGACCTGGTACTCCTCCCTTCGGCCAGGGACAATCACCTCATGGCAGAAGCTGAAGGATATGTTGATAACCAGCTTCCAAGGATTTCAGACAAAGCCAGTCACCGCTCAGGCTCTCTTCCAGTGTACCCAGGACCATGAAGAGTACCTTCAGGCGTATGTCCGAAGGTTTCTGCGCCTGAGGGCACAAGCGCCAACAGTGCCCAATGAAATTGTCATTGAGGCCATGATTAAGGGGCTTCGGCCGGGACCTTCAGCGTAGTACTTTGCCAGGAAGCCACCACAAACGTTGGAGAAGCTGCTCCAGAAGATGGACGAATACATTCGAGCTGACAATGACTTCCGCCAAAGAAGGGAGGAAGCATTCAGGTTCTCTGAAATGACCAGGGGCTTCGGAGGAAGATTCCACCCGAGGCATGTTAGGTCAATTCATAACTCTACTCAAACTGATGATCGAGGGAGCCAGCAGCAAAGGCCACAATACTCTTCACAAGCTTCGGGCCAGCAGCAAAGTTCTTTTCGGCCGCCAGCGCCAAGGGGCAGAGGCGCCAGGGGCTTCAGGGGAAGGTTTGGAGATCAGCCAAGAAAAATCTACTGCCTATTCTGTGGTGAAGACAAGGGCCATACTACCAGGATGTGCCACGTTACCATCCAGAAGCAGAAGGAGATAGCAGAAGCAGCAGCGCAACAGAGTCAGCCGAAGCAGGTCATGCATACTGCTTCGTATCATTCGCCTTATATTCCAAAATATGTAGGCAACCACCCTGCAGCTTCTGTTGCTTCGGCAAGCCAACCTCAAGCATCTTGGCAGCAACCTCCACCGCCACCGCCGACCCAGCGAGGACAGCAGCCAGAAGGGAGTCAGCACAATCACCTTCAGCGGGATTTCAGAGAGGAGTCCGAAGCTCGCATAGTCAATAGCACTGTGCCAGAGTCGAAGCACATTTATTGATAAATATCCTACCTCAACAGCAGTGTTTTTTCGCATTTTTACATTCAGTATTACCTTTTTGACAATAAGGAACAATTATGAGGAGTTTACGTGTCTTTTATTGTTTTTTAATCTTTTGTAACACTTTCGTCTCTTACCATAATAAAAATATGTCTTTTCTATAGGCTTGAGTTGCCGAAGCATACGAATTTATGGTGGCTTGAAAGACCTTCGTATTATCAAAAATTTGTTCTAATGGATATAGTACAAATTGTTCGAAACAGTAAAAAGTCGTTCCTAAGGGAGCGCAGTGTAAGTTTTCTAAACCTACAGCGAAAAACAAACGATGATTCCGCTGAAAGTAAAAGGCGAAGAAGCTCCTAAGGGAAGCTTACAGCGAAAAATAAACGCTGATTCCGCTGAAAGTAAAAGGCGAAGAAGCTCCTAAGGGAGGCTTACAGCGAAAAATAAACGCTGATTCCGCTGAAAGTAAAAGGCGAAGAAGCTCCTAAGGGAGGCTTACAGCGAAAAGTCAGCGCTGATATAAAAAAGTATGTGTGCTCTATTACAGGGACATGTATCTGCGGCACAAATATCATTTTGCATAACATAACATCATCACATCATTCTTGCATAACATAAGCATCATACATCATATTGCATGTGGAACAAGAAGGGGATACAGTGTTGATCTTCGGAGAATAATTTGGAAGAGAGAAAATCGTGCTAAGGCACAAGATAAATCGAGACGAAGTGTAGCTTCATTGAGAGGCAACACAAAACTTTTTTATACCTTCGGAGAGTATTTCACGAAGCTTGGATAATCTTCATCAGAGAAGTATGCAAAAATTTTGTGATATAATTTCGGAGAATATTTCACGAAGACTTTCTTCACGAAGCATGAAAAGAAGGGAAGGTGTTTTTTCACCGAAGGCTCAAAAAATGGTATGTATGCATAATTTCATGCATCGTAAAGAATTAAATTATAAATAGACTATATATTACATTCAAAGTTACAATATATTACACATGTTATGTTCCAAATGTTTCCACAATAACGTTTAATTCTCCTTGAGAACTACCTCTGCAGCTTCGTTCAGCAGCTGGTCAACAACCTTGTCCATAATGGCTTCGGCCATTTTTCTAACTTCATCGTCCCCCTTTGGGTGGGGGCCCGGAGATGCCTCAGCAGGTTCTGAGGGAAGAGAAGATACGACTACATTACTATTACAAACCGCGAACAAAGTCTGGAATTAAAAATTACAACACAATAAGAACCACTAATTAATACCTATTTTCCCTTCGGGCTCTGTACTTTTTTCGGCAGCTTCTGTCACTTTCCTAGCATCATGGATGCCTTTTTCACTCTTTTGAATAATTTCTTGCGCCATTTCTCGGCCGCCGTTGTCCCAGATACCAGTGAAGAATTTTCTGCCAACCATGCTTGCTTCGGCCGAGGGGTCTTTGATGTCTTCGGAGGACAAGGCAGCTTCGGACTGAGCTAAGGATTTTACATCCTCGCAACCTCTCCTCTCCAAAACAGTAGCAACTCCTCTAGCACTTGAAAAAGCGCAGATGTCACCGCGGCTATTCAGGATTTCCTCGAAGGCCTCTACTTCGTGACTAATCCATTCCATTGGACCTTCAGGATTGCCTCTTGAGAAATTCTCTTCACTAGAGAATGCGCCAACGCTGGCGAAGCTGGATTTTATCTTTTTGACGCATTCTATGGATTTAACATAGCATTTTCTCTAGGATGCACGAAGCTCCTTAACACTTATCTCTAAATGATTGGCCAATTGATCACTAAGCTCTCGTTTTGTTTCTTCAAGCACACGTTCTTCTTTAGCTCTAGCTAGCTGTTTTTGAAGATCTTTAATCTCACGTTTTTGGGCTTCGGCCTGGACCTTTGAGGCAGCTTCGTCCTTTTTTACCTTGTCTACCAATGAAAGCAGAATTTTATCCTTTTCCAGAGCTTCGTTTCTCAGTTTAATAACTTCTGATCGTAGGTTGTTGAACGCAATTTCATAGCTCTCATCTTCGGCATTCTTTTGTGCTCTCAATGCGTTGCTTAGAATTAAACCCTATATGTAAAAGAGTTGGTATAAGAATAAAAGAATGAGTTAAGTATTATAAAATTTCCAAACGCCCAATTCCCATACCTTCAGGCTATTGTACGCAAGACTATCCGCGAGATCCTCCTTCGTCATAGCACATAATCCAGCTTCGAGCTTTGGAAACCCCATACTTCTAGCCATCTCCCGACAGACGGATAATTCTTTGTTGTCTGGGAGGCAGTATAGGAAGTCATCTTCGTCTGTCCCATTGAACACTAATGCCCCCTTCGGATATTTCAATTCTCTGGCATAGTGGTTAGCTTCAAAGATTTCTTCTTCGGACAATTTCTTCCCCGAAGCATGCCGTACAATATAATCGCACATTTTGGAAGGTGCTTCGGGGGCACCAGTGTCAGTTTCTTCAACCAAATTTGGTTCTGGTACTTTTATTTCTTTGGTTGCCTCTGCAATTTTTGCTTCTTCTGCTTCCAAAGGTATTACCTTGGACGGTTCTGAAGGCCCGGTTTCAACTCCAGTCTCTTGCTTTGGAGCTTCAGCAACGGATACTTCAGCATGCGCCTCAGAAGTTTCAGCAGTCTTCTTTGGGGTTGCGCTTGGAAGTTTAATTGTTTCCAAAACATCTAACACATTAACCATTCTTTTTCTTTTTGGGGTCACTGTTGACCCCTTTTTAATTTTTGCTGCTTCAATTTCTTCTGAAGGATTTAAAATTTCTGATATTTTCACTCCCTCAGCAGATGCTTTCGCTTCTTCTGTCTTTGGTTCTTCCATCTTTTCTGTCGCTGGCACTTCGGCCATTTCTGTGACTTCTGGTAGCAGGGTTGGCTCTTTAGCCTCGATGGCCGAAGAGGTATCACCGGTGAACTCAGGCACCGTGGCTGGTTCAATATAGCGTGGCCGGTGTGTGAGAACTTTTATCCTTTTTCTCTTCGGCGTTGGCTCGCTAAGAACAGCTGTAGCTGTTTCTTTCTTAGAAGTTGTGCCTTTTCTTTTTTGCCCCCGTATTGGATAGCGATAGTCGGAGTAGACAAACCCGACTGCATCAAATACTCGGTTGAGTCTCTTCTTTTTTCGGCCTCCGAAGGCCGCTGACAATGCAGTGTCTTCGGCCTTCGAATATACCCCAAGCAATTCATCACTTACAGTCTCAATGCTCTTTAACCAATCATCATCCGGTTCAACGAACTTGTCTCCGTACTTGAATGTATACTTCAGCCTGACTAGCCCACCTTCGTCAGTTTCTTTAACAGTTTCTTTCGGCATTTCCCAATTATCTGCAAGAGGCCACACTCTGAAGGCAATGTGTTCTTGTGTTAAATCCCTTGTCCCAGTAAAAGAGCAAACAACTCCGAAGGCTCTCTGGAATTCTTCGGCTGCTTCATTCATTTCCACCTTCGGCCTTCGCAGGCCAAAGCGTTGCCAGATGGGACGCATAATGATCTTCTTTATATCTTCTCGAGATTTCAAGTCATTCTTCACATAAAACCATTCCGACATCCAGTCGCCAGGCCATCTCTTTCGAAAGGTCGGCACTGGGCAGCTTGACCCAGATCGAGAGCCGAAGCTGTAACAGCCAAAGTTGTTGTGATATTGTTCCTTACCCCAGGGTTTTGTCTCGTATAACAATTCGTGTATGTTGCAGAAGCTTTTTGCATCAGGTTCCAAGCCTTGGCTCCTCACGGCCCATACGAAGATATTCATCCTTATGATTGCTTCGGGGGTAAGTTGGTGAAGGTGGATTTCAAATATCTTTAGCACCTCTACAACAAAACTGCTCAGGGGAAATCGTAGTCCAGCTTTCAAGAAGCTTCGAAATACCACGACTTCATTTTCCTCAGGAGTTGGGCAAGTCTTTTCTCCTTCGTCGGCCCTTACAACAGATAAATCCCGGAAATATCTTCCCCTCATGCTGGCAAGATGATTCTCTTTAATACTTGATTTGCCGAAGACCGCATGGCTTGGTCGCCAAGGTCGATCTTCGAAGTCTTCGCCGCCACTATCAACATCATAGCTGTCGCTGTCACCAGTATCTTCAGATAAACCTTCCAAAATTTCTTTAGTGATCTTCTCTGTATTAGTCTTTGACATAGATTGAAGAAAACCCAGATGCATCTCTTCAGAAAGACTCAGCTTCATTTCGGCAGCAACCTTCTTCTCCTCAGACATCCCTTCGGATTTCTTGCCTCTCGCCTCCGAAGCTTAAAACTAGGGAGGCAACCAAATATTTGTGGGCAGAAAGCTATTTGAGCAGGCAAAACAGATGGCAAGAGAGCGTACCAAATAAATTGTGGCGAGCCCCTATTTATACACCCGTTATGTCGGGAACTGGAGGGTCCCGTTTGTCAATGACTGTTGCTATTCTAGCAAAGGGAAGGTGTTTTTTCGGACCCTCGGCTTAAAGCCTTCGTCCATGTCGCAATATGAATTTATCATTCCAGCAAATTAATATTGCGAGGGGCTACTGTTGGGGGCCTTCGGCTTCCGAAGGTCCTCAAAAACATGATTTGACAGTGTTTTCCAAGTGAAATATGTGAACAGGTATCTTCGGAGTCGGGTTACGGGTATACAAGAGTATGGTCAAGACGAAGCTTGAGTGGAACGGAAGGCGACCATGACGAAGGATAAGATGATCACGAAGCCATGCGCAGAAAAGCTTCGGCATGACAGCAGAAAAGGGAACCGACTTAAAGATGAAAATCCAAATTAGACCTCGAAGAATTACTATAAAGTTATTGATAAATGTAAAGGGCATTAATGTAATTTTGCACGGGCCGCGTCCCGTGCCTATAAATAGATGAACAGTACTCCCGTACTGTTCACGCTGATTTGGCATTCACTTTTGCGTCACACCTGTATTTTCTTTCCTTCAAGCCGAAGGTACATTTTGTAATTTATCTTTGTATACATAAATAATGCGAATAGAAATAGAATAATAATAATGTTTACAGATATTATGTTACTTTCTGCATTTTACTTGAATGTTCTCTATTTTTCATGATCATGAAGGTATATCCTTCATGACCTTCGTTCTAGATTCGTTATACCCAAAGGGGAATAATGATTCGAAGGACGAAGGGCTTTTGATATTTAACATTTTATGTTGCCTTGTTCTTGATTCATAGCATTTGAGAACAAGTCCCCAACATCACCCATCCCAAATTGCTCCAAACCAAGAACGCTTAACTTGGAGGTTCTTTTGAGCTAGGCTTCCGAAAAAGAAGATGCACCTTGTTGGTATGCATACTCTATTAATTCTATTAAGCCTTGGGCCAGGAAATCACCATCCCAGGGGCTAGGATATCACAATCCACCCCCCTTAGAAGACTGATGTCCTCGTCGATCAACCCCAATCCAGGAACCTCCCCTCTTGGCCATGTCTGTATGTCTAGTGTCGTCATATGCCATGTCATGTGACCACTATGGGCCCACATGCGTCATGCGCCATATACCCGAACCCCCTAACCCACACACGCCCATGAAACCGCGAGGGTCGGCTCTGATACCACTTGTAACACCCCGTCCAATCCCTGGAGCAGCGGTACTTACTCCTAGCAGCTCTCTAGGATCATATATCGTCCACACAGACCAACACGAGTCTTTTGTGCGTAGTTTGTCCTCACTCATGTGCACCCGAGAAAACTTCTCGGTCGGTCACCCATCCTAAATTGCTCCAAGCCAAGCACGCTTAACTTGGAGGTTCTTTTGAGCTAGGCTTCCAAAAAAAGATGCACCTTGTTGGTATGGATATTCTATTAAGCCTTGGGCCAGGAAATCACCATATCAGGGGCTAGGATATCACAGACATCAACGACTGAAATTGAGGGAAAACGAACGGTTGTTGTTGTGCCTACATTGGAAACCATGACTGTTGCAAATACAATATATTAGTTATAGGACAAATATACGACCGTGTTGAGAATAAATAAGACACTCATGTTCATTGCTTGTTGCGTCTGTGTGTTGTAAGCAGCCATGTACTCTGATTGTTGTTGCAGGAATGTCATTTGTTGTTGCCATAGATCTTCACGAAACCTTTCTTGATGCTCCCTCATATCATCCTCCATGCTCGAGCGTCGACTATGGCTGCTACCACAACCCGCCTGCGACGAAGAGCCGCCACGAGACCGTACCTCCGTTAAATCGATTACACCAGTAAACATAGAATATCTTGAAAAACATCAAAATTAGTTATTCGGGCATAGTTTCAATATTATTGAAAAAATTCACAAGTTCATGTCGTCCATGGGCCTTTCCTCCAATAGAATGCACAACTTCAGCATCGATGGTAGGCGCTCCTCGCCAATCATAGTCTTCTCCATACTTCCTAACCATCTTCTGCTCATAAGTCTCCAGCAATACAATATGAAGGTTCAACACACATGTAATGTATAGCTATATGGCAAGAAAACATTAATCCTAACACAAACTAACCATACGCTCAACGTCCGCTTGACTACATAGTTCATAGGAGATTTTAGTGTTTTTCGCTCTATGCCCTCGCCTATAAACATCGATTGGGCTCGGGACAACTCCAGTTTGAGCCTCCTGCAAATATATGTGTTTAAATCGATTCCAATTCTGAGTAAAATAGAATAGTACATACTCGTCATTCGCTTCGCTAACCAAATCTGTCCATCAACCCCATAGGTATGGTTGACTACGACCTCATCATCATCCACGTCCTGCTGATGGCGCTGCCTATGTCGATTCCTGTTTGACTTCTCAATCCACTCTGGCGAAGCCCATATCTCACACAAAGCCTTGTAAACCTGCGGCCAGTGTTCCATCCATAGAAGAGTTACCTGCATCTAAGCGTTAGCACAAAATTACATTCATATCTGAATGAACTGCTAAATTAAATTTTTACCTCTATGTACTGGTCCACAATCAAGTAGACATCTGAATATTGTCAAAAGTTGTTGATAGAAGAGTGACCACCAAAAATAAGAGTGACCGCCGAAAGTCATGTGCAGTGATGTTGTGTCATATTGTGGGTGTTCACACTATTGCGTCGTGCCCCCGCCTCCATGATTCGCGTCCACACAGCCAATGACGCCCGCATCCTGCCGAGGACACCAACCTCGCCCCACCATCCGCGTGTAATCCTCACCCTGGCGCCACGCTCGCTCAATGGAAGGCGCACCCGCATCTCGCCATCACTGCCATCCTCACCCCAGAGCCCGCAATCCCCTCCATCCGCGTGCAATCCTCAGCCCCGCGCCTCGCTCGGTCATGGAAGGCGTGCCCGCATCCCACAATCCCCGCCATCCTCACCCAAGCCTGCAATCCCCGTGACCCATGAAGCGCATGCACCGATCGGTCCTCGCCTCGTCTTGCCGTCGGCGCCGTGTTGCGGATTGTGGCATAGCAGGGCTGGTGGTGACGCCTACCGGGGCACGTCGGTGGTGCCCAATATGGAAAACCCCAAGCTGGTGGTAAGCGTTCGCGTCGTGGCAAGAGCAGGCAAGGCAGTGAATCTGAGGCGGAGGTGCCTGCACTTTGTGTGTCCTGATGGTTAAGTTCCTACTGCTCCGCGACAATGGTGCCCAGCGACGAGTCAGCGATGGCCGAATTTATATGCCCCCGTCCTCTTCCCCTTCCCGTAGTCTTCTCCTTCCCATACCTCCTTATCTACGCTGTATCGTGAGGGCCCCTGGTTGACGTGACAGGGGATAGCACTATCCTCTAAGATACCATCCACCGACGCACAAGGGTCCGTGTAGTGGGGCCTCGATGGAGGTGGCGTGGTGCCCAATGTGTTGTACTGGAGGACTATTTGTGGCTTCCCGCTCGACACCAGCCATAACGCCCGTGCACACGCCAACGTCGCCGCTTGGATCTCCGACGCGGTGGTCGCACATATGGCTGGTGTAACACCCTGAATTTGGGTGTATAAAATTTCTTTCTTATGATCATCTAAATTCAGGTGTTACTCTTCTCTATCTCACTCTAGCTTCACTCTCTCTCTAGTTTTCTCCCTCTCTTTTTCTTTTTAATTAGAGTTAGTGGTATTAGTGAAGGATTATTTACTTTATTTTTCCCAAAACCTATGAGTCATGGAATGTTGCATCATATTGAGTCTAAATATTCTTTGAATTGTTGCATATATTTGATTTGGTTTGAATTTGAAACTTGATTTGAATTTGAATTGAAAACCCTAGAGAAAATAAATAGAAAAGCAAATAGAAATTCCCTGGAAATAGAAAAAAGCCAAGTTGGCCTAGTTAGCCCAAGTCAGCCCAGCTTGCGCGCGCGCCCGCCCGCGCTGACAGGCGGACCCCGCCTGTCAGTCTATCTCGCCAACGCGCCCTCTCTCCCCCTCTCTCTCGCTACCCCGTGGGCCAGAGCTGTCGGCGCCGTTCTTTTTCCCCTCGCGCCCACTCTCTCTTTGTCCCACCGTCCCCACCTGTCAGCTCGTCCTCAACCTCCCGCCCACGATCTTCCCGCAGTGGACGCGCCCACGACCGCGCGTTCTCCGGCCACGTCCGCGCCCCCACGCCCCTTTTGAACCTCGCACCCTGCTCGCCCACCTCTCCTCTCTCATTTGCACCCTCTGCCCCACCTTCTCGCCCTCTCTCTCGCTCTGCCCACGCATGCAGGGAGCTCCGCCACCGCCCGCCGTCGACCACTGCCTGTTCTGTGGCCGCCGTCGCGCACGTGCCTCGTCCAGTGCCACGGTGAGCTCTGCCTTACTGTTAGCTGCTCGAGACACCCTTCGGTGTGCCCTTTTCCCCATGCTGCATCCAGTCCGTGCTCACCGGAGCAATCTTCGCGCAGTCGGAGCTCTACCACCGTCGCCCCATCGAGCCCTTGTGCCTCCGTCGTTGCTTCGCGACGCCAGCGCTTCTGCTCGAGGTGAGCAACCTGTCTGTGCCCTTAATTTGGCCATTGTTGCCATGTTTAGCGCACAATTGTTCGCCGGAGTTGCCCCGCGCCGCCGTTAGCCCGCCTCGCAGTGTGCAGCGCCCCCTGGTGCTCCCGCGCTAGCGTGAAGCCCATGTCTGAGCCCGCCAGATCGCCCTGATTGCGCCCAAGCCAGTCCCCAAGCCCCGGGAGCCCCGCCGTGGCTAGCCTTCTCGTCTCCGGTGAACTCTCACCGTGGGACCGAGCGGCACCACCGCGCCCAAGTCCGCCCCTGAACGTTAGACCCTGACCGTTCGTCCGAGATCGGACAGTTTAGAGCTAACCCAAGCGGATATAATCCTAGCCCTCCGATCTGGATCCAACCGTCTCTCTCTTCTCCCCCTCCCTTGCGTCTCTACCTCTAGGCCCGGCTGGTCAACCCGCCCTGACCCACTAAAGCCCTGGCCCCGCTTGTCAGTCACGCCCGCGCGCCCGAGCCCACGCGATCTAATCTGGGCCGCTGATCTCTGATCTGATGGCTGAGATTACCCTGTACCCCTTCGCGTGTGAGTTTTGCTTAAGAGCCCCTGGTTTTAGGAAATCAACCCGACGTCCTCTGTTTTAGCGCATAGGTCCCTGGTTTCTTTAGATTAGCCCCCTGTACTTTTATTTAATTACATATTTAGCCCTAATTTCATATTTCAAACTTCAAAACTTGTTTATTTCATATCTTTTTTATATGAACTCCAAATTTAGTGGTTCAAATTGCAAAATGTTCACAAGATTATTCTCTGTTCAAATAAAATATGAGGATTGTAATATGTATACCTTAATTTTACACTTAGAATATAGGATTAATGTTTATGTTAGTTTGTTTATTTAATAAAATAAATAAAATGAAACCCTATGAGTTAAATTTTATTTAATCTTGTGAGATTAGTGACATGCATTTCATGAATTCATTTTTGGTTTAACCTTTAGGTCTTAATGACATAAATAGAATTAGGTATGTAATTATGGATAACACTTAAAGGATAATCAAATTCCTAAATGAGAGTAGTTCATCTTATAATTTTATCTTTTCTTTGTTTAATCACTACTTACCTTTTTTAGATATGTTCCAACACTTAGAGAGTAATTAATCCCCAATTAGGATTAGTCCATTTTGTAACTTGATCTCATTCCCCTGTACTTAATACTATACCTTTTTGAGTTGTGTGCCAATGTTTGTACATGTTTGATGTGATGTTCATTTTTTACCTTTCAAATGTATTGAATGTATGCTCACTTTATTTAGACAGCAGGCAGCTCGTGGTTCTTGAGTGTGTTGCCGAAGATCCCTCTAAGCAACAACCTGGTGAAGGCAAGTGTCCTCAGACCTATCATGTCCTACTTTACTTTATAATTCATTGTCCCGCATTACATTATTGAAACTTAAGGATTGACTAGTCTGTATTTACCTTACCCTTGTTTACCTTTTTGGGTTAATCATGGTTAGCTTATGCTATTGCTTTAACTTGATCAATGAACATGATGTGATCTTTTATGATACAATGATGTTATCCCGATGAGGTTCTTGTGATTACTTTAGGGGGCTCAGGTTGTTTCCTGAGTACCTCTCCATAAGTACCTATTTGGGGAGTGACAACCCGAGATAACAGTGCAACCATGAGGGTGGAATGGGACGCCCTTAGCTGATTAATTAGAGGAACCAGAGGAGTAGTTGGCTTCGCCGTAGGGCCGTCAATGGGGTTCGGGCACGGTACTTGCTCTGCCGAGGCTGGTTGCAGAGGTTCTTTGATTTGGTTTTGTTAGTCACCCTTCCTCTGGGGAGGTGTACTATGTTTATCAAACTAGAGAAACCTAACTGCTTAACCTTAACTCTACATACAGCTAGTCCACTTTAGCCAAACGAGACATTTGCTGAGTATGTTGATGTGTACTCACCCTTGTTTTACAAACCACCCCACCCCAGGTTGTCCCCATTGTACTCAGTGCTCAGGAGGTGAAGTGGCAACATGGAGAACTTTGAGGAGTTCCAGGACTACGACGAGTTCTAGTTTACTTTAGTGGCAAACCCCCAGTCAGCTGCCTGTGTAGGCTTATCTTCTACATTTCGTTACTCCGCACTTTGATGTTAATGTTAAACACTATGGATATGTATTAGACTCTGTGGATGTCTCAGACATCTTGATGTAATTAAGTACCATTCCGTTATTTAATTCGAGCATTATGTGATGATGTCCAATTATGTAATCGTTGTGTACGTGAGTTATGATCCTGGCACGTACATGGTTCGCATTCGGTTTACCTTCCAAAACCGGGTGTGACAGATGGGGGCGATGCTTGCTTGTGATTACGCTCGCCACCATTTTGATCTCCAGCACGGTGGTCGCCCCCTAATTACTTGGATCTCCGACGCGGTGGTCACACATATGGCTACCGGGGGTGGGTGATGCTTGCTTGCAATTGTGCTCCTCGCCTCTTGGATCTCTGGCATGGTGATCGCCGCCTCATCGTCGGGTGAGCAAGTACGTGAGGGGCGGATCCGTGGATGGTCGCTCCTGTTTGACGCGAATTTTACTTGTGCACAGTTTTTGTGCGGAAATTATGATCCTTCGTTGATTCGGATTTGCTGGAGCTAGGGCAGTGATGCACGTTCATGTATAGTGTGTGGAAGGGCAACATAAATCGTTTGTTTTTAGCCCATTTTGAATATTACCATACATGTAACATCCATCTGATGTTGCTGACAATGATGAGGCATTACTTATGGTGCAAACGCTAAGATCAACTACTTTGGCTGAGGCGTCACCTGTGGCACATATGCATAAGCAAGCCACTGATGCTGAAGGATTGGTGTCTGCACCAATGCTAGCCATCGCCAAAGCCAAAACCACCTTAGGGTAATGTTGAAGTTGCAGCTGTAATTTCTCCTAGCAAGGGCAATGGTGCATGAGTGGCAAGGGGAAGGAGGTTGTGCAGGAAGGAGGAAGTAAGGGTAAGGGTAAGGGGAATAAGATCGTGAGATGACACGACAGGAGGGTAAATTTTAGTTTGAGATGAAACCTATAGTTGGTGATCTGTAATTTTTGTTGTTGAATATCCCCTATTTATTCTTTCACCCCAGACATGTTGTTCAGATAAGTGATAAATGTCATTTACACAGCGGGATAGATAGTTCAAAAAAACAATCATTTTCAAAACTGTGTTGATTGCAGTTGTGCTTATGTAGATTTCCCAAGAACTACTAACATTTTGTTTCTTACTTTGAACTTTTCTCCGCAGTTACTGACTTATAGTGGCTAGAAACTCTAAGCTTTGATTGCCAGCCCTTTTTTCATAAATTCCTTCAATTTGTCGTCTTTATATGTTACTATAATACCTTCACTTTTTTAAGTGTCCTACCGTGGCGACTGGATCCGCGTCCAGCCCATGCCTGGTGCCTTCGTCGTCAACTTCGGCCACATCCCATGACTCACATTTCTCATGTTTTTGAATATTTATACAAATAGAAATATTGAAATTACCCTTTCACTGACATGGTTGATAGATAGATTTACCTCATATAGTATGTTTTGCGCAAAAAACATCTCCTGCTTATTGTTTGCATAGACAAGGGTGAAATGTATGGCAAAATGTACATGAAGTCTCTTCATGTCCCATGAATATGTAGTTCTATTGTTTCCTTACATATGACACACATCTAATGACATTATATGGGTTGGGCTTAGAAGTCTTTTAGTTCCCTTTATAGTTGCTTTTTGTACCTGTGAAACAATCATTTTTAACTAGCTTATATGTGATCCACTTTGTATGGCATAACCTATAATATATACTACCACTCTATTAGTTCTTGTTGTATGAGTCGAGGGTTTCATTTGCTATATCCTAGAATTCTAATATGTAGAACTCTTCATATGTGGATTTGTGTGGGAATCTAAAAGATATAGAACCAACTCATCTGATCACTGTACATCTACCCAAGATTCTTCTATCCTGTTGACGCCTTTTTGGAGCGCCAAACACTCAACAAGAACCGTGGTGGTGCCCTCTGCACAGGAGCAGACGGTCCGCGTGCAGGGGCCGGACGGTCCGCGGCCTGGTGCGAGGCGCGGCGGTGCTCTCTGGTCAGGGGCGGACGGTACGAGGCCTGGGGCCGGACGGTCTGCGGCCTGGCGCAGGGGCTAGGGTCTCCTGCCTGACGGCCGGACGGTCCGCACCCTGGGGCCGAACGGTCCGCGCGTGCGCAGGGGCGGCGGAAGATCGCCGGCGGCGCCTGGATCTCGCTCTCGGGAGGGACCCCGTCGGGGAGGAGAGATCCTAGGAGTTGTCTAGGCTCGGGCCGGCCGACCTAGACTCCTCTAACGACGTAGAGTCGAAGAGAGGCGAAGAATTTGGGGATCGAGGAGCTAAACTAGAACTAGACTAGAACTACTCCTAATTGTACTGGAAATAAATGCGAATAGAAGTTGTATTGATTCGATTGATGATGATTACAAATTGGCCGTAGACCTCTCTATTTATAGAGGAGGGGGGCTGGACCCTTTACCACCAAAACACCGAGCAAATCCCGCGATTTTCGCCAACAAACGCAGCGAAAAACTCGGAACCCTAATCTGTTCTGCGCGTGCGCGGACCGTCCGGCCCACAGGCGCGGACCGTCCGGCCTCAGGGTCGGACTGTCCGCACCTCAATTTGGTGCCCAACATATGCCCCCTGCCTTTTGGTGGAGCTGAGCAAACCAAAAGCAAATAACTCGATGTGATTACATCGGTTCTCTTAGGCATCTTGCCACATACTATGATGGTACTGCTTAAGGAAACGCCCATTCAAGGCTTTGGGTAAATCTTTGCCTTGTAATGTTTGCAATAAATAGGCGTTACCAGACATTACCTGTTTTACTTTATATGGACCCTCCCAGCTTGGCGACCATTTACCAAACTTTCGGTCTTTACTCCTTAGAGGCAGGATGGTCTTCCACACCAGGTCCCCTACTTGAAATGACTTTGCTTTGACCTTCTTGTTGTAGTCCCTGGCTACTTTGATCTTGTCCTTTTCTATTGCTCCCAAAGCTATCACCCTCTTGTCGGTCAACTCATCAATATTATCCATCATTGAATTATAATAATCCATGACGGTTAGATCATTTTTTCTGGCGAACCTGACAGCATTCAAACTTATTTCCACAGGCAACACTGGTTCCTGCCCATAGACAAGCTCAAAAGGAGACACTTTAGTAGCACTATGTTTAGATATTCTATGAGCCCATAAAGCTTCGGACAAAATCTTATGCCAATGCTTAGGATTATCAGATATCTTCTTTTTTATCAAGTTGATCAATGTCCTATTACTAGACTCGGCCTGTCCATTGGCCTGAGCATAGTATGGAGATGAATTAAGCAACTTAATTCTATATAATTCAGCAAATTCACGTACCTCCTTTGACATAAAAGAATTCCCTTGATCTGTAGTCAAGGTCTGGGGAATGTCGAATCTATGAATAATATGCTCAGTTATGAACTCAATTACCTCCTTGTGTGTCATGTTCTTCAGAGCAACGGCTTCAGTCCATTTGGTAAAGTAGTCAGTGGCAACTAACACGAATCGATGCCCTTTTGATGATGAAGGATGAATTTCTCCAATAAAGTCTAATCCCCATCCTCTGAAAGGCCAAGGCTTGATGATAGGATGCAATTCGGCTGCAGGGACCAACTGTAGGTCGCCGAATTTTTGACACACCTGGCAACCCTTGTAGTACTTGAAACAATTAGCTATCATGTTAGGCCAATAAAAACCAGACCTTCGCAACAGCCATTTCATCTTTGGAGCCGATTGGTGGGTACCACAAATTCCTTCATGTACTTCGGCCATGGCCAATATAGCATCATCTGGGCCCAAGCACTTAAGCAGGACGTCGTTGACTGTTCGGCGGTAGAGTTCATCACTCATCAAGACATACTTGAAAGCTGTTCGCCGAATGTTCTTATCTGTCCTGATATTGGGATTTCGTAAATAATTAAGTATAGGTGTCCTCCAATAACTTGCATCGGCTTCATTATCAGCCGAATCAATTAAGAGAACATTTCTAGTAACCCCGGACGGTCCGGCGTCTCGACGCGGATGGTCCGCGACCTGGGGAATTGGCCCTGCACCGGTTATCAGATTTTCAGTGTTGTGAAATTTCCCTCGCTTTATCCGATAACCTGATGCGTCTTGTGCCAAATTGTTAGCTCTATAATTCTCAACTCTAGAGACATGTCGAATACTGAATTCGTCAAAAGAATGAATTATACCCCAACATTTTTCAAGGTAACTATTTAGAGTACCATCAAGACATTGATATTCTTCTAACACTTGTTGGACAACCAGCTGAGAATCACCAAATACCTTCACATGTTTTACTCCCATACCATTTAAAAGTTCCAAGCCGAATAGGAGGGCCTCATATTCGGCTTGATTATTAGTGCAATAAGTTTTCAATCGGCTAGAGAAGTCGAAGGAGACATTACTTGGTGAAACAAGTACGATGCCAATTCCTTGCCCTTCATTGCAAACTGATCCATCAAAATATAAAGTCCAAGGAGTAATAGTGAGGTATGACATGTCTAGTTTATGAATGTCATTAATCCGATGTTCTACAATGAAATCCGCTACGACTTGGCCTTTCATAGATTTCAATG
The DNA here is from genome assembly GCF_902167145.1 of Zea mays. Taxonomy (NCBI): domain Eukaryota; kingdom Viridiplantae; phylum Streptophyta; class Magnoliopsida; order Poales; family Poaceae; genus Zea; species Zea mays. The sequence continues at coordinate 142,126,236 of NC_050103.1, forward strand.
GTTCATAGGCCAAGTCATATTCTATGAGTGCATAAGCCCACTTACCAATTCTACCACTCATAATTGGGTTATGCAACATGTATTTGATCACATCGGCTTGACCAAAAACAGTGCAATGACTAGACAGTAAATAACATCTACATTTGGTGCATGCATAAAACAAGCATAAGCATAACTTCTCAATAAAAGTGTACCTTGTTTCAGCATCCACCAACCTTCGGCTTAGATATGTCACCACATGCTCCTTCCCCTCAGTTTCTTGTGTCAGAACAACCCCAATGACCTTATCTTTAGCTGCAATGTATAATCGGAATGGTATTTCTGCTCGTGGTGCTTTTAATACGGGAGCCGAAGATAAGTATTTTTTGATGAGATCAAATGCTTCTTGTTGTTCTGCCCCCCAAGCAAATTCGGCATCATTCTTAAGCCGAAGAATAGGGGTGAACGCATCAATCTTCCCGGCTAGGTTAGAAATAAACCTTCGTAAATAATTCACCTTGCCGAGAAACTTCTGTACCTCGACCTTACAGGTCGGAGGTCCCACATTCCGAATAGACTTGATTCGGTCAGGGTCTATCTCTATATCATGTTCATGGATGACAAATCCTAAAAACTTACCAGCCGACACTCCAAAAGCACATTTACGTGGGTTCATTTTCAAACCATACCGACGCATTTTATCAAAGGCTTTGCGCAAATCAGCTATATGAGAACTAAACTCAGCCGATTTGACTACAATATCATCAATGTAAACTTCCACAGTGTTTCCTAACAATTCATGGAAGATCAAATTCATAGCCCTCTGATAAGTAGCACCAGCATTTTTTAGACCAAATGTCATGACAACCCATTCAAATAAACCAATGAAGCCTGGACATATAAAGGCCGTTTTAGACGCATCTTCTTCGGCCATGAAAATCTGATTATATCCGGCATTACCATCAAGGAAGCTAATAATTCTATTTCCTGATGCATTATTGATTAATGTGTCGGCTATGGGCATGGGATATTCATCTTTAGGAGTTGCTCTATTTAAATTGCGAAAATCAATGCATACTCTAAGCTTACCTGACTCCTTCTTCTCCACTGGCACAATATTGGAGACCCACTCTGCGTATCTGCAAGGTCTGATAAAATCAGCTTCTAGCAGCCGGTGGATTTCGTCCTTGATGCGTGGGAGAAGATCTGGACGAAATGTTCTAGCTCTCTGCTTGAAAGGTCTGAAACCAGATTTAATAGGCAGCCGATGCTCTACGATCTCTCGGCTTAATCCAGGCATCTCAGTGTAATTCCAAGCAAAGCAATCTGAATATTCCTTCAATAGACCGATCATCTCATCTCTAGGACCGGTCTCCAGGGTTTTGTTTACAAAAGTCGGCCTTGGAGTTTTACCATCTCCTATGTCAATCTCCTCCAAAGGATCGGCCGATGTAAACCCCTGTCCTAGTTTATCAAGATCTCTGAATTCCTCTATCATGTTCCCCACAGAGGAATTAGATGATCTTTGTGTGACGGTGGAATTTCTGGTCTCGGGGACCGGATCATCTGTAATACTGTTTTTTGCTGTGATACATGTTCGGTCTTAAAGTCCGAACCTTTTTGTGAAAGACCAGACCATCCGGCCTTGGAAGCCGAACTGTCCGTGATCAAAGACTCATGAACTTTGTGTGTATTCATCATTTAAACTTTATTTAGGATTTAGCCGATTCTCCATCGGCTCTAGCATTACAGGAATGAAACCTTTCTTATCTATACTTATGAATTGATAATCAGAAAAATCTACTCCTGTGAGACATGTAGCAGTCTCATAAGTCCAGAGTACAGGGGCATCGGCCACAGCGATGCAGGCCGATACATCAGCATGTACTTGTTCTATGTCATCGCCTACCCATTGTATTAACATTTGATGTAATGTAGAAGGTATACATTGATTGGCGTGAATCCAATCTCTGCCTAGGATTAAACTGTAATTTCCTTCTACATCAGCGACGAAGAATGCAGCAGCAAGGGTCTTAGTCCCGATGGTTAATTCAACGGACGTGACTCCCCTGGCTTTGATCGAACTATCAGTTCCAACACCGCTGAGGGTCATGTTGGTCTTGACAAGTTCGTCATCTTGTTTACCTAATTTTCTGTACAATGAATAAGGCATTAGATTTACAGCCGCCCCTCCATCTACCAACATCTTAGCAATCGGTATCCCATCAATGTGACTGCGCACGAAGAGCGGCTTTAAATGATTTACCGATTCCTTTGGTTTAGTAAAGGCGGCTTCTTTAGGACCAAAATCAAACTGGGCAACAACAGGTTCATCGTCGCCGATAATAGTACAATCAGCAGAAAATGTAATAACATTTACATCCATACCTGGGTGTTCTGGAGAAGGCTCGTAGTCGACCAGGTCTTCTCCCAGCAGGTCATCCTCTTCCATTGATGTCGGCATGTCGTCGGAGGCTTCCTGGCAAACGGCGGACGGTCCGCGCACAAGGGCCGGACGGTCCACGCCTGGTGCAGATTGTCCAGCCTTGCTGGTCGAGCTATCTGCCATACCTGCAGGGTGCTGCACAAGTGTGGCCGTTTGTTTTTCCTCAACGGCCTTTGGTCTCCATTTCTTTTGTGGTGGCGGGTACTGTGGATGTGTGTCATTGAATATCTTTTCCGCCTCCTTCTCCTGGCTCTCCTTTGCTCTTAGGCGCTGTGATTTCCGCTTTTGGGACCGTGTCAATCCCGCTGAGCACCATCGAGGCATGGAGTATTTTGGATCGGTTGTTTTGATGGTAGCCGTATCCTTTTTGGTTGTGTTGGCCGATTCGCCAAAAATCATCGGCCCTTTATTGTCTTCCTGTATGACAACATCTGCAGTGCCTATTTTGATGATGTCCTTTTTCGTTGTTCTTTGAGTTGCTGCAGGCATATGCCCCCCTGCCGGATTGGTCGGCCTTGGAGGCCGAGTAGTCCGGCAATCTTGTTGGGCCTATGCCTGGTGACCGGATTCAGCATCGCTCAATCGGTCTTGTACTGGCGGCGCCAACCTGTCAAAAACAGATGTTTGGGGTGCCCCCAGGCGGGGTACTGTGGCATCCCAAATGGATATGGTGGCATGCCCCACATTTGATTTGGGACATATGGTGGAGGTAAGTATGTGTATGGATATGGCATAGACAGATAAGGGGGTGGAGGTGTCCATGTCGGTATGTTAGGTCTCAATTGTACAGTATGACCTTTCATTTCTTCCGATTGGTGGGGTGGTCCAATCGGCCTGACCTGACGTTGCTCATGAATGGGTGAGCGGGGTCGCTTTGCTGGCCGGTCACTGGGGCCGGCCTTCTTTTTCACGTATTTAGACAACAATTGATCGAAAAGTCGGGCCAGGCTTGACCAGCCGACCAGCTGCTCTAAATGTATTTGTTTTCCATGTACCTATCTCTGGTCGTCGTGGTTTGAAGGTACGTGGCCGCTGCGAGTCCTGAGCACGGTCGGACCGTCCGCTGGAGTTCTTCAGACCGTCCGGAGAAGCGTCGGACCATCCGCGTCTGGATGGCGGACTGTCCACGATGCGCAGCATGGGTTCCCACAACTGTCTCCCTGTCTGCGCTTGCCCCCCAGTGCTAGAGGCTGTGATGGTCACCTTCAGAGTCTCCCCTCCATCGGGAGTCTTCTCGGCCACCACTTTCCTGCAAGAAACTTTATAATCCCCATCGGCCTTTTTAGCATCACCGATGATTGTTTCTTTGCCTTTGCCTTCATCGGCTGTGTTTGGCCGAACCAGGACTTTCTTGCCCTCAAAGTCGATCATGTTCATCGGAAAGGGCTCTGTATCCACCTGCATTTCCTGAAATTTCAATCGTTCTTCGTTAATGGCCGATTAAATCTATCACCGAAACACATTACAATCATTAGTGGCATGAGAAAATGAGTTGTGCCACTTGCAGTACGCACGACGTTTTAGCTCGTCGGTGGATGGAGCAGTGTGATTTATTTTAATATTACCATTTTTTAGTAATTCGTCAAATATTTTATCACACTTACCAACATTAAACGTAAACTTAACCTCCTCTTGCCGTTTCTTTTGAACCGGCTGTAAGGAGGAACAAGCCGAAGATTTGGCCTGCTTTGGCCAAACCATTTCAGCAGCATACACTTTTGCTGATTCATCATCTGAGCTACTTTGGTCGCATTCTACTATATGTACGTTGTGACGAATTGTTTTAGCAGTTTCTTTGCTCCGGCTTTCACAAGCCAAAGCTCTCTGGTGTAACTGTGCTAGTGTAAAAAATTGGATGCCTTCTAATCTTTATTTTAAATAATATCGTAGACCATTAAAGGCTAATCCTACTAGCTGTTTTTCTGCTAAATGAATTTGGAAGCATCGGTTTCTTGTATCTCGAAATCTCCGGATGTAATCATTAACCGATTCATCTTTTGCCTGTCACAATGACACTAAATCTACCAAATCCAACTCATAGTCACCAGAGAAAAAATGATCATGAAATTTTTGTTCTAGATCCCCCCATGATGAAATGGAATTAGGAGGTAAAGTGGCATACCATGCAAACGCGGTTCCTGTTAGAGATAATGAAAATAAACGTACGCGAAATGCCTCTGTGTCGGCCAATTCTCCTAATTGTGCTAAAAATTGGCCTATGTGTTCGCGCGTGTTCTTTCCTTGATCACCCGAAAATTTCGCGAATTCGGGTATCCTGGTTCCCTGTGGGTATGGGTGGTGATCAAATCGGCTGTCATAAGGTTTCTGATATGATTGCCCCCCGGGGACCATGCTTACTCCGAGCTTATCTTGGAACGCCCCGGCTATTTCTTCCCTCACTATATCAATGGCAGCCGGGGCGAGACCACCGGCTCTCTGGTCAAACATAGGTGGGGTTGGCTGGATGTTAGCATATTGTCTTTCCCCCCATTGGTTTGAGCTACGTGGTGCATTTCCATTTGCCCTATATGGCTCATAGGTTTGATCGTTTCTTTCCGGCCTTCTAGGTGGGGCCGGAAAGCTTTCCTGGGCTCTGGATCTTGAATTAATGGGCTGGTGCATTGCATTATGTGATGGGAAGTGTTGCTGGGACGGGTGAGGATTCAGGTAATAATCCTCCTCAAAAGACTCATGCGCGGACTGTCCGGATATGTACCCGGACCGTCCGTGGTTATATGCAGACCGTCCGTCGTTGTATGCGGACCGTCCGATAGGGTAGTTTGGGTTCTGTGACGTATGTGGTGGCTCGGGTGCATGTCTAGGTAACTCATTAAAAATGGGCCCGGCCGTGGCTGCCCCGGACGATCCGCGCTCACGGTCGGACGGTCCGGACATGTGCAGATCGGCTGATTTAGTGCCGATTTGCGGTTGCTCAGGGTACGTGTCCATCGACATCCCGTAAAGGGGTCGTGACTGGTCGTGACAACCTATAGCCGATGTATTACGCGTGTTACCCCCTAATTCTACTTCGTGTGATGGAAAATTTGCAATGCTAGATTTGTCAAATGCACGCGCTAATCTCCTATAGTCGTTCTGCATACCCCCTATAATATTTTGCATTTGTTCACGCTGTTCATCTACATAATTCTTAAGAGATTGCAGCTCGTTTGTATTACTTACATTGGGGATATCTGGCGTGTGTCGCAGTGAAGCTGGATCCGTCGCCCGATGTTGGACGACCTTGTTGTTCCTGTCCACTTTGAAGTTGGCCAAGAACCTTGCTTTTGCCTCCTGGATCATCTGCTCCTTGTGCTCCTCGAACTGGAGCTGTTCGTCAGCCGGCAAGGTTTCCCAAGTCGGCTCTATGATGTTGCTTGGAGAGACTTCAGAACTATCCCTTGAACCGGCCATTGAGGACCGATTTGATAGGTCTAAATATGTTGTCCCCAGCGGAGTCGCCAAAAAGTATGTTGACGCCTTTTTGGAGCGCCAAACACTCAACAAGAACCGTGGTGGTGCCCTCTGCACAGGGGCAGACGGTCCGCGCGCAGGGGCCGGACGGTCCGCGGTCTGGTGCGAGGCGTGGCAGTGCTCTCTGGTTAGGGGCGGACGGTCCGCGGCCTGGGGCCGGACGGTCTGCGGCCTGGCGCAGGGGCTAGGGTCTCCTGCCTGACGGCCGGATGGTCCGCACCCTAGGGCCGGACGGTCCGCGCGTGTGCAGGGGTGGCGGAAGATCGCCGGCGGCGCCTGGATCTCACTCCCGGGAGGGACCCCATCGGGGAGGAGAGATCCTAGGGGTTGTCTAGGCTCGGGCCGGTCGACCTAGACTCCTCTAATCGACGTAGAGTCGAAGAGAGGCGAAGAATTTGGGGATCGAGAAGCTAAACTAGAACTAGACTAGAACTACTCCTAATTGTACTGGAAATAAATGCGAATAGAAGTTGTATTGATTCGATTGATGATGATTACAAATCAGCCGTAGACCTCTCTATTTATAGAGGAGGAGGGCTGGACCCTTTACCACCAAAACTCCGAGCAAATCCCGCGATTTTCGCCAACAAACGCAGCGAAAAACTCGGAACCCTAATCTGTTCTGCTCATGCGCGGACCGTCCGGCCCACAGGCGTGGACCGTCCGGACTGCGGACCGTCCGGCCTCAGGGCCGGACTGTCCGCACCTCAATTTGGTGCCCAACATATCCCAGTCTTATTAATTTGAAAAACTGCACAGAAGATAGAAAAAAATCAGAATTCTGTTGCATGTACTCACAATACAAAACATTTACGGTCAACAGTATAAGGCATTGTAAATATACTTCAATGCTTGCTGAAATGGTGCTCATTTTGATGACAGGCCTTTCTAGACATTTTACTCAGATTATATTTTGATTCTTATAAGCACTTGTACAAACCAAAAACTTGCTTAGGACCAATAAATGGAACCATGTTTTTTGATGGATGAACCAATATTATCGCAAAATGACCTAAAGTTGTGCTGAGAACAAAGTGTAATGGAAAACAACATTGGTCTGACATTTTAAACAATATATTTGGGTTTTTCCCACTACACACTCAAGCTTTGTGCCATAGAATTATCTAAAGTTTTCGACAGTTTTGCAGGCTCCTCTTTTGCCTGATGAGTCGGTTGAGATTTTCATTGACATCTTGTGACCAGACAATCATTTTGTTGAATGTATGGATGTGAGGAAGAAATGGATGTTTGTTGTGCACAAGTCACCAAACATGATGGCTTGTTTTTTGTTGCACCGGTAAACAACTACTAAAACAAAGGCTTAGGTTAAATTTGTTTTGTGTGCTTGTGCTGAAGGTGTTTTATTGAATCCAGTGTGGCGGAAAGGAAGTGAACGTGGAGTTGAAGAAGGAAGCTGGAATTTTTTGGACATCATTTTTGTGGCCTTCCGAGACAACTATGATATTATAACAACTCTTAAAATATGCGAATACGGGGTATGATGTCGTTTGAACTAAATCTTCTTTAGAGCACTATAGTTGTTGTATCCACATTCTTCTGACAGTAGTGAAGTTGGTTGCTTAGGTCCATGTTGTCTTTACTGAATATGTAACATTTTATCGAATAATTTGTGTGTCGTCGCAACGCACGGGTACTGTACTAGTAGAGAGTTAAAAATAGATAGTCCTTTGAAGACGCTCTAAGACCGTCACTTATAACCAAAAGCACACAACGCCATTAAATCCTTAAGGGCTACTTTGGAACGCAGGAAATTAAGAGGAATGGTATATGAATTTCACAGGAATTGGTTCAAAAATACAGAAAACACATAATTCTAGAAATTTTATAGGTTATATAGTTTTTTTGCAAACTACAATACTATACCTTCAAAGTTTTGTAGGGCCATGACTATTGATGTACATGCAATCCAAAGCATAGCCCGATCCAAGGCACACTTTTTGTCATGGCCTAAACATGGCACGATCCGATGTAGTGTCGGTCGAGTCTGGCATAAACCAATGCATATGTTTGTGTTTGGGTGGCACCTCGGGCAGGCAAGTAGGACCAGCACAACACAACTCAGTTTTTTCACATGTGTGACAAAGGTCCATGGTTCCCCTATTGGCTCCTTTAGCTTTTTCTTATAGCTTCCTGACTACTGTGAACTAAAATTGGGCCTTGGGTTGATGGTATTTTCATGCACAGATATATTGGTGTAGAATGGCTTTGAAAGCATCAGAGTTCCTCTGTCGATGATTGTGCTGTATGGGTATTCCATATCAACTATGTCAAATGTGATATTCTGTTCTGGTATTGTTTACATGGTCGAAGGTTACTAACGTACTTATTTTTCCAAGTGCCACTATCTGCTTTCCCCAAGCCACAAAGGGATTCATGGCCTCTTGCAACCATTCATCACGTTTTTGCATCTGCCGGAAAGCCTTTACAAAAAATAATATCTACCACATTGCACGTGCCGATTGTATTATTAAACTTTTTCTAACAAAGAGAGATGTATAAGAGAAAAGGTTGCAACATATATAGTTACGCTGGCGCCACTAATTGATGGGAGCGAGGCATCGCGCGATAGGCACTTCAGCCATTCAGGCTGTCACATCGTAGCTTTTCCTTAGCAAATTCAGAGTTGTGATCAAGGGAGTTTTGAAAGACTATATTTAGCAGCTTACCCAGCATCGCCTCCATATTCGAACTCCATTATGTGAAAGTGTGGTCTACAGTATAAAACAGTGTTTTGGATAACCACGTAAGTAAACTGTTGAACACGGTCTCAGGTGTCAGCCTTACAAGATTGGAGCTAGCTCATTACCGTTCTAACCTTTAGGCCTTATTCGTTTCTACCGGATTGGTGGGTCAGAATGATTCCGAACCGGATTGCTTCTCTAATTTATATAAACTTTGATTAGGTAGAACGATTCCGGGTGCAATCCGACACAAACGAACAAGGCCTTAGATGGCACGAAGAGTCTTTCTGCAATGAGCTAAATCTAACCTGCCAAATCATCACAAAAGATTTCCAATCAAACACAGGATATCTCTTTCCAGGAAAAAAAATCAAGCACACGATATGGCTAACATTCATCTCAGCTAGAACCAACCAAGTGTACTGTAACGAATATGACATGATCACTGATTGGCCACATTGTTGCCTCGATGCCTCTCCATGTGCTTTGTTTGGCTTTATCCACTAGAGGGACCATTCAGACGGTATTACCTCACTGTCCTGGCATCGATCTCCTCTAGGCCCACCGTTGGCCGGCGCCGGTCGCGTGCTCACATGATCACTTTCTAGCTAATAAATACAAACGGCCTATATAACAAAGGTGTTTATTGTAGAGGCTTTGAGGTGTTTAAATGAGGTATTTATAAAAAATTATGGAGTCGTCTCTCCGTGAAGAGACATCTCTGGCTCGTAACCCAAGTAGCAATAAACACCTCACTTCTCACTGTACGAATTTGTGGTCTGTTTTATCGATATGTATTATAAAAATACATTTACTTTTGTATTTATTAATAGATTATATTTATAGACACTTCATTTATAATAGTCTTTTAATTGTCTCTTATGCTTAGAGAACCGTTTTAGTGTCTCTCTACTATATATGTCGTAATTGTGAGTTTTTGCATCGTCCTCTACTTTATCTTTTGGCTTTGACTAGAGTGTTCACAACGACGCCATTTATAATCGATTTACCGTTTGGATGGCTACCGATTCTAGGAATCTGGATTATCTACTATGAAAAGGATTCTGAGATTTTAAGGCTTTTGTATCTTACTTTCTCCTCTGTCTGGATAGTGTAGATGATTATTTTTTTATCAGAATTCTAAAAATCATTGACCTACTGTTTAACTTCGATGTGATGTAGGGGTAGTTTGATTTTGAGTCCATGAAATTTGCTGCTTCTTTGTATGAGCTCGACATTCTCTTTCGAGAGTTCCTTGTCCCCAAACTTAGGCCCCCTCTGGATCATTGGAAATTTCCTGTATTTTTCTGCCAAAATGAATTAATTCCGGTGGAAGTCCAGCACAATCTCTGTGATTCTGTCGAACCTTTGTTATGCAGGCCCCTTTTCCACTTGAAGTACAGGAAAGCAAGGGTTTGCAGAGACTTGAGTGCAGCAATTAGTGTCACATGTCGCTTTCGTCCCATGATCATGAAGATTTTATATTAAAATATTCGCAACCTTGTCGTTATCGAGAAAGAGGATACAAAATTCTTTTCTTGTTCACCTTTCTGCAAAATTCGGAACCATACGGTGTCGGGTTAAGATCATCAGCTTTTCTATCTTTACTTTTATCTTAAACATTTCAAAATTTATTACTCAGTTTATATTACAAAACAATGTTTTATCTATCTATATTTGGTCTGATGGAGGGCTAAAGTAAACGTCTAAGAGCATCTCCAACAGCCTAGGCAAAACAGCGTACTGGGCAAAAAAAAAAGAGAAAAACTCGGCGAAACTTGTTCCAACAGACTCGCTATAATCGTCGCACTTTTATCTCGCTCGTTATCGAGTATCCATCGCTCGGCATCTTTGACTAGGCTGTGGGACTCGCCATTTATCTTCGCGCCCTTCCGCCGCTGCTGAGATTTCCGCTCCCGCGCTCTCTCCTACCTCCTGCAATTTCCTCTGTTGTTGCATTGCCGCCGTCGCACGCTGCTCTGCTCCCGGCCTCCCGCATCCGCGCGCGTGCGCAGTGGAGACCCCAACGACGGCTGTGCCCTAAACCCTCTGCAGGTCGCTGATTGCTCACCCATTCTTCAGGCCGCTCTGCTCCCGTTTCCCAGATGCCACCACGACGGGCGGATTTGGAGCCAGGACGCCGAATCGAGGAGATAGAGGACTGTGTGGTCGGATCGATGGAAAATTGTTCTCAATTTGATGGATTGCAACCCTACACTAGTAAGTCCGTTCAAGTAATCAATTTGTACACTGTATGTTCATTGTTTGAATGTATAGATTGAAAATAATGAATCTCAATTGAAGTTGTGCGTGCAGTTTACAATTTTTGGTCTCTAATGTACATATCTGACTGCAAATATGGTCTATTGCAACACTGGTTGTTCATACCCGAATCAATTAGGTGTTGGTATTATTTGAATGACTGTTATTTTTCACATCAGACATAATTTTGGGTTTGTATTGTTGGGCTCAATGGTATTGTTCATACCCGACTGGATTATATTGTTCATAAACCAATACGATTTTTAGATTGATGGTTTGTATCTTACTGCTAACTGTCCTCCTCAGAGTGTTGTTGTCTGTAAGATGAGAAGTGAGTTTTCATTATCTTTTCATGTATCCGGAATAGTGCATACCAACCAAAAGTAATGATTGTGTTTGATTTTAGTTCCAGATAATCATTCAACAGGTTGACACATCCAAATATGTCATGACTTTATATTTTTAGTTTTTTCTGATGTCCTTCTAGAATGAACCCATTTCGATAGAATTGTTATGTTCGTTATATTTTTTGTTTGTCACAGGTGTTTTGGACTCTGGATATTACACTGATCTACTAGTGAATGTTGTTGAGGAATCTCAAGTAGGGCTGGAAACGAGCCGAGCCGAGCTCGGCTCGGCTCGGCTCGGCGTGGCTCGGTGAGAGGCCGAGCTCGGCTCGGCTCGGCTCGTTCATCAAACGAGCTGGGAACAGAGGCTCGGCTCGGCTCGTTATAGGCTCGCGAGCCAGCTCGAGCGGCTCGCGAGCCAGAATAGTAATGCAGTCCAGAATACTATTTATAGGAAATATAACATTAATAATTCAGCAGTTGCACTTGATACTTGCAGTTATTCATCCAACTAATGAAATATGTATGTATGATGCATCCAACAATACAGAATAAGAAGTCTCAAACTCTCAAGTCTCCATCTCCATGATAAAACAATATGATAGCATATATTGTCCAGAACAGATACTCTCAAGTCCAGAATAAGCAGCATGCCAGCATGCCAACATGATAGCATATATTGTCTAAAGTCTAAACAGAACAGATACTTGCATAGTTGCATTTGCATAGTTCTTCATCCAAAAACTAAAAAGTAGATTACAGAATAGTTCATCCATGCTGTTGCTGTCCACCAGAAATAGAACATAAATAAATACAAATAACAGTTCATGTTCAATTGTTCATCCATGATTCCATGCTGTCCAGGCGTGCAGGTCCAGGCCATTCAGGACTTCAGGTTCAGGTGCAGCCATATAGATATCACAATAGAAAAAAAATATAACAAGTTAGATCCAAATGCAAAGTAAACTTAAAATAAGTATTGAATGGACACTTTTAAAGAAAAAACCACTCAACTAGCTAAGCATAATACAAACTTACAAAAGGATAATCTAGTTGCTCTCCACCAAACTTTTTGGAAATGAAATGTTTTCAACATCGTCCTCTTGCTCCTAAAAATAAATAGAGTAATTTGATTGAGTGGTTTAAAGAAACATACTATAATAAAACAATACAAGAATAGCATAGTACCAATACATACCACATATGTAAAACTCCCATCATGTGCACCTCGAATCCAACTAGAGGAGCATATCAATGCCTCCACCGTAGAAGGGCTTAGAGAGCTACGATAGTCATCTAGAGTTCGACCACTAGCGCTAAAAGTAGACTCAGAAGAAACAGATGTAGCTGGAACAGTTAAGAACTTCTTTGCCATCCTCGACACCACTGGAAATCTATGTGAGTTAACCTTCCACCAGTTAAGCAAATCAAACTCCTTGTCAGCTAAACTCACATTTGTTTCATCCAAATAGATGAGCAACTCACTCTTTGATGGGTTCGCTTCAGTAGATGATAAGTATGACTGAAACTCACATGAAGCAGAAGGCAAACTGCATGATCTATCTGTGGTCAAGGATGAAGATGCACTAGGCTTGCTTTGAGCAGCTTTTCTCTCTCTATGTTGCATCTCATAGTCTTCAAACAACTTTTCTAATTCACCTCTAACTTCTTCTATCTCAATACCAACTTGGTATGTATCAAAAATCTTACCAAAGCACCACTCAATATATCTCATCTTATACCTTGGATCTAGGATAGTAGCAATGACCATAACATTGTTCTTTTCTTCCCAATACTTATTGAATTTCTCCATCATTGCATTACCCATTTTTCTCATATTTAAATTAGTAGAACCCATAGCTGATCTCAATGCAATTTTGACATCCACAATGTGAGGATAGAATAGGTTTGCAGTGGGGTAAGAAGAAGCTGACAATGCAGTGGTTACTTTAGCTAGAGAGGCTAGAATTGGCTCAATTGCAACAAACAAATCCCATTCTTCAGTTGTAGGTTCCCACTTATAGTTCAAATCTGAATCAGCATATGTCTTAATAGCTTCTTTGTAAGCTATACTTGTGCGCAACATCTTGTATGTTGAACCCCACCTAGTTGACACATCAAGTCTCATCCCTTCTCCAATTTGCAATGCAAGAGATCTACATATCTCTACAAACTTATGCATGCGAGATGGAGACTTCTTAAGGTACTTGACTGTTAACCTTAAGTTTTCTATCAAAGAAGCTAATGCAGTTATTCCATCATTGACAACCAAATTGATTATGTGTGCACAACAACGGACATGAAAGTATTTTGCAATGAAAGCATTCCCCTGTCTAGCTGCAAATCTAGCCCTCAAACCCCGTATAGCACTATCATTGTTTGCAGCATTATCTAGAGTGAAGGAAACAATCTTATCTTCTATTTTCCATGCAGTAACACATTCATAAGCAGCCTGTCCTATCACATATCCTTTGTGTGGAGGGTCTAACTCAAAAAAATTCAGCACACGATATTGCATTTTCCAATCTTTATCAATGTAATGTGCAACCAAACACATATAGGACAAGGTTTGATTAGATGTCCACAAATCAGTGGTTAAGGAAATGAAATCCACACCTTTAAGGACCTTTGCTAATGATTCCTTTTCAGACTCATAAATCTTTAAACATTCAACTCTTATAGTCTTCCTACCAACAAATTCATACAACGGATTCATATACTTCATGAGAATATTAAACCATGTGTGCTCAACCATTCTAAATGGGTATTCATGAACTATGATCATTTTGGCAATCAGTTTTTTTACTTGCTCATGATTATAATCTTTAGGTGATGAGATAGTAGGGAGACCAGATCCAGATTCACCTGTCATTGAAGGAGCAAAGTTCAATAGAGACTGATCAAGCTTCTGTTCGATATGCTTTTGATACTTGTCACAGTTCTTCATATGCCTCGACAATGTCGTTGTTGTTGACCCTTGTGCATAACTATAAAGCTTTTTACAATATTTGCACTTTGCCTTTAGTAATGGATTCTCCTTATCAGCCGGGTTTGGCACATTCACCTTATCAAAAACCTCCCAAACCTTGGATTTGCCTTTGCTGCCACCCTCAACCTTAACTGGTTTATTCACCCCTTTATGCCTTTTCTTGACTCTATTCACATCTCCACTACCATCAGATTCATCAACTCTAACAACATCGGCATCTTTCCCACCTAGCACCGTCATCTCATCCTCAGACATTTCATCATTCTTGTCGAAGGAGTTACTCTCTGAATCAGTCTCATCTCTTTCACTCCTCCCTTTCCCTTGCGCAGTTGAATGGACTGTTAAGGATTCCATCACTTAGCAATCTGCAAACAATACAAGAAAGTGAATAACAAATCGTGATAGAGTTTGGTTCAAGTGTTCAACACAGAGCGTGCTGGGCTCTACTAATTTAAATATGAGAAACTATCAAACATAAGAATCGTGATGCAGTTTGCATTTTATTTCAAATGTTCCGCAGGCTCGTCACTGCTGGCTGCTAGCCTGCTAGCGTGCTGGCTGCAAAGTGCAAACAATACCAGGACTCCAGGAGTCCAGGACGCATCAACAAAGAGCGCAAGCGCATACCTGCTAGCGTGCTGGCTGCTGGGCGCTGGGGTACGGTGCTTAGCAGTCGGAGACTCGGAGTCGGCGTCTCGGCGGAGGAGGGCGGGCGGCCGGGCGCCGATGGCTGGAGCTAGGCGCTGGGCGCTGGACCTCGGCGACGACAGCGACTCGGGCACTCGGCTACGACGGACGGTGACTCGGCGAGCGGGTGAGGGGCCGACGGCCGAGGCCCGAGGGGCGAGGGCGACTGGCCGCAAGACGGGAGGGAGTGCGGCACGGCGGGCCTCCGGCGGCTGCGGACTGCGGTGCGCCGTGCGCCGGTGTGGCGGCTCCAAACCCTAGCGGCCTAGCTGCGGTGCTGTCGTCGCCTCGTCGGGTTAGGGGCTTAGGGCGATGGGCGAGTGACTCGGTGGTCATGGTCTCACGGACTCACGGTCTGACGGTCAGGCCCAGTTACGAGCGACTGCGTGAATCTGCCCCTGCCTCAGCTCGCGAGCCGCTCGCGAGCCCGGCGAGCTAGCTCGGCTCGGCTCGATGGTACAGCGAGCCTGCAGAACAGGCTCGGCTCGGCTCGGTCTGAGCTCGCGAGCCACTACGAGCCGAGCCGAGCCGTGGCGAGCTCGAGTTGGCTCGCGAGCCGCGAGCTATTTTTCCAGCCCTAATCTCAAGATCCCACACCTCCTATTGATGCAAGAAGCCATCATGGACGTGCAACAGCCAAGAGTACTCAGGGTAGAAGCAAAAATTTTAGAGACGAGGAGGATATTTTGCTTGTGTCCGCTTGGCTGAATGTGGGCATGGATCCTATTCAAGGAGTTGATCAAAGTCATGGAACACTTTGGACAAGGATACATGAGTATTTCAATGATAACAAGACGTTCGAGTCGAATCGTTCTGAAGGATCTTTGATGAATCGTTGGTCCGTTATACAACATGATGTCAATGTTTTTTGTGGTTGTCTGTCCAGGATTGAGGCTCGAAACCATAGTGGTTGGTCAGTTGATGACAAGGTTGTAGTTCAAGTGTATGGTAAATGATTATTAGTCTAGTATAATATTTTGTGAGCACAACATGTTACTGTTTATTTTGGTTTCATTTGAGCAGATTGCAAATGCTTGTGCAATGTTCAAGGCCGAAGACCCGAAGGAGAGGAAGTTCTCATACTTGCATTGCTGGAAGATTCTGAAGGACAAGCCCAAGTGGATGGATAGGCGCAAAGAAATTGGCAATGCAAAGAAGACAAGTTGTAAGAAACAGAAGACATTGGCTACTTCTCCTACACCATTTGCCGCTCCAGATGGCCCTATTGCTGTTATAAATCAGGATGGTGAACAAGCAGCAAAACCTGAGGGTAAGAAGAAAGAGAAACAGAAGCTACGACAACGTTCGACCATAGAAGCAGTGGACTATTTAATGGAAAAGAAGAAAGAAGCTGATCACGATAAAGAGTTGAAGAAAGAAGTGAGGTGCAACAAAGCCTTTGCTCTCCAGGAGGAAAGGATCAAATTAGAGAAAGAAAAGTTTGAGTTCCAAAGACAAATGGAAGAGGAGAGAATTCTTGGTTTGGATTTGAGCACCATGAACTACAAACAACAACAATATTATGAAAGGCGTCAGAATGAGATTCTTGGCAGATGCTTTAATATATAGAATTGTCTAGTTTTTAGCTCAATATGCTATTTTTAGATTTGTTTTTAGTTAAACAATAATTCTTTGATACATGTTTTACTGGTTGAAGGTCAGTATGTTGGTCATGAATGCACTTTGAAAGTTTAGAAATAAATTACTTAATTCATCTCTACTGTCTGCTTTCTATGCTTTCCCTGGTTTCATAAGGCAAAAAGGGTTCCGTGACATATACAATGGCTGTGAAAGCTGTCGGGGACCATAATTAGGGGTACCCTCAAGGCTCCTAATTCTCAGCTGGTAACCCCCATCAGCACAAAGCTGCAAAGGCCTGATGTGTGCGATTAAGTCAGGGATCGGTCCATTCGAGGGACTCGATCACGCCTCACCCGAGCCTAGCCTCGGGCAAGGGCAGCCGACCCCGGAGGATCTCCGTCTCGCCCGAGGCCCCCCTCCAGCAACGAATACATTTCCGGCTCGCCCGAGGCCCTGTCTTCGCCAAGAAGCAACCTTGACCGAATCGCCGCGCCGACCGACCAAATCGCAGGAGCATTTAATGCAAAGGCGGCCTGACACCTTTATCCTGACGCGCGCCCTTCAGTCGACAGAGCCGAAGTGACCGCAGTCACTTTGCCGCTCCATTGACCGACCTGACAGAAGGACAGCGCCGCCTGCGCCGCACCGACTGCGGTGCCACTTGACAGAGTGAGGCTGACAGGCAGTCAGGCCCGGCCTCAGGCCCCATTGGAAACTCCGCTCCGCCTGACCCAGGGCTCGGACTCGGGCTAAGCCCCGGAAGACGGCGAACTCCGCTCCGCCCGACCCAGGGCTCGGACTCGGGCTAAGCACCGGAAGACGGCGAACTCCGCTCCGCCCGACCCAGGGCTCGGACTCGGGCTAAGCCCCGGAAGACGGCGAACACCGCTCCGCCTGACCCAGGGCTCGGACTCGGGCTAAGCCCTGGAAGACGGCGAACACCGCTCCGCCCGACCTAGGGCTCGGACTCGGGCTAGGCTCCGGAAGACGGCGAACACCGCTCCGCCCGACCCAGGGCTCGGACTCGGGCTAGGCCCCTGAAGACGGCGAACTCCGCTCCGCCCGACCCAGGGCTCGGACTTGGGCTCAGCCCCAAGAAGACGACGAACTCCGCTTCGCCTGACCCCAGGGCTCGGACTCAGCCCTGGCCTCAGCCGACGGTCTCCGCCTCGCCCGACCCAGGGGCTCGGACTCGACCACAGCCACGGAAGACAGACTCGACCTCGACCTCGGAGGAGCCTCCACATCGCCCAACCTAGGGCACGGACCGACCACGTCGACAGGAAGCGCCATCATTACCCTACCCCAAGCTGACTCAGGCTACGGGGAACAAGACCGGCGTCCCATCTGGCTCGCTCCGCCAGATAGGCAATGATGGCGCCCCGCACGCTCCGTGACGACGGCGGCTCTCCGCCCCCTTACGAAAGCAAGAGGACGTCAGCAAGGACTCGACAGCCCCGACAGCTGTCCTTCCGCCAGGCTCCAGCGCTCCTCCGACGGCCACGACACCACACGAACCGGGTGCCAAAACCTCTCCGGCTGCCACGACGGCATGTACTTAGGGTGCTAGCTCTCCTCCGCTAGACACGTAGCACTCTGCTACACCCCCCATTGTACACCTGGATCCTCTCCTTACGCCTATAAAAGGAAGGACCAGGGCCCTCTTACAGAGGGTTGGCCGCGCGGGGACGAGGACGAGACAGGCGCTCGCTTGAAGCCGCTCGCTCCCTCTCCCGCGTGGACGCTTGTAATCCCCTACTGCAAGCGCACCCGACCTGGGCGCTGGACGAACACGAAGGCCGCGGGATTTCCACCTCTCTCACGCCCGTCTCCGGCCACCTCACTTCCCCCCTTCGCGCTCGGCCTCGCGCCGACCCATCTGGGCTGGGGCACGCGGCGACATTTCACTCGTCGGCCCAGGGACCCCCCGGTCTCGAAACGCCGAAAGTTGGCGCGCCAGGTAGGGGCCTGCTGCATGTTGACGAACAGCTTCCCGTCAAGCTCCAGATGGGCAGTCTCCAGCAACCTCTCCGGCCCGGGACGGTGCACCGTTTTGGGAGTCTTGAGTTCATGTCCCTCGACGGCAGCTACGACATGATACTCCTTCCCCCGCCGTGCGACAGCGACAATGGCGGCCGACAGCCCGCCCGCCGCCGGCGGAATCGACGACGTCTTCCCCGCGTGGTGGAAGAACAACATTCGAGCTCACCCCGTCCTCTCCCTCACCGACGGAGGAGCAGGCGGGGCAACCAAGGCCAAGCAGGAGGCAGCGCCTCGTCGGCTATCGGGCGAGTCGACGGTGCCATTGCCCCAACGGGGGGCGCGTCGGGCATCGGCCTCGCGTTTAAGACGAAGACGAGCGCCGTCTCCCCGCAACACGCCGATTCCGAGCAAACGGACGACGCCAGCACGCTCGCGAAAGGCTTGCTGGATGTCACCCTCGTACCTGAGACGACGGTGCAGTCAGTTCCCGACGTGACTTCATCACCGCCCGTCGACCAAGAGGTACCGACCGATTCCCATCTCACGCCCTTTGGATTCAGCCTCGACCCGCCAAGCGGTTTCGCTTCGGCGGACGCTCTCGTAGAGGCGAGTCCAAACCCTCTGGGGTTTCGTGTGCGGTCACCCTGGGACCGGATGACGGACGTCTCGACCTACGGGCCCTCGGGGTCCGAGGAAGATGACGAGCCCGACTCCTGTTGGGATTTCTCTGGACTTGGCGACCCCAGTGCCATGCGGGACTTCATGACCGCATGCGATTACTGCCTTTCCGACTGTTCCGACGGAAGCCGCAGCCTCGGCGACGAGGACTGCGGCCCAAGCCGTGAATGTTTCCACGTCGATCTAGGGGGTCCCTCCGAAGGCAACCATCTCGGTATGCCGGAGGACGATGATCTCCCTAGGCCGGTGCCTCGCGTTGACATCCTACGGGAGCTAGTTGTGGTCCCCGTTCAGGCGGGGGGCCATGACCCACAGCTCGAGCAAGTCCGCAGGGTGCGGGCCAGGCTCGACGAGGGAGCAGGAGCGCTTGAGCCGATCCACCGGGACGTCGGGCAGGAATGGGCGGGCCAACCTCCGGCCGGAGAAATGCGTCATCTACCCTAGGGCTTCCAACACCGCATCGCCGACGATGTCAGGATGAGGCCGCCACCCGCTTCCAGTGGGGTCGGCCAGAACCTGGCTGCAGCAGCAATGCTTCTCCGTGCGATGCCAGAGCCATCAACCACCGAGGGGCGGCGAACCCAGGGAGAACTCAAGAATCTCCTGGAGGGCGCCGCGGTCCGGCGGGCCGAAAGCTCCGCCTCCCGAAGGCAGGGGCACCCCTCGGAACATCATGCCGCGACTTCCCGATTCATGCGGGAAGCCTCGGTCTACACCGGGCGCACGCGCAACACAGCGCCTGCGGCCCCGGGACGCCTCGGCAACGAGCACCATCACCGCGACCGTCGGGCCCACCTCGACGAGAGGGTGCGCCGAGGCTACCACCCCAGGCGTGGAGGACGCTACGACAGCGGGGAGGATCGGAGTCCTTCGCCCGAACCACCCGGTCCGCAGGCCTTCAGCCGGGCCATACGACGGGCGTCGTTCCCGACCCGGTTCCGACCCCCAACTACTATCACAAAGTACTCGAGGGAGACGAGACCAGAGCTGTGGCTCGCGGACTACCGGCTGGCCTGCCAACTGGGTGGAACGGACGATGACAACCTCATCATCCGCAACCTCCCCCTGTTCCTCTCCGACACCGCTTGCGCCTGGTTGGAGCACCTGCCTCCGGGGCAGATCTCCAACTGGGACGACCTGGTCCAAGCCTTCGCTGGCAATTTCTAGGGCACGTACGTGCGCCCAGGGAATTCCTGGGACCTCCGAAGCTGCCGACAGCAGCCGGGAGAGTCTCTCCGGGACTACATCCGGCGATTCTCGAAGCAGCGCACCGAGCTGCCCAACATCACCGACTCGGATGTCATCGGCGCGTTCCTCGCCGGCACCACCTGCCGCGACCTGGTGAGCAAGCTGGGTCGCAAGACCCCCACCAGGGTGAGCGAGCTGATGGACATCGCCACCAAGTTTGCCTCTGGCCAGGAGGCGGTCGAGGCTATCTTCCGGAAGGACAAGCAGCCCCAGGGCCGCCCACCGGAAGATGCCCCCGAGGCGTCAACTCAGCGCGGCGCCAAGAAGAAGGGCAAGAAGAAGTCGCAAGCGAAACGCGACGCCGCCGACGCGGACCTTGTCGCCGCCGCCGAGTACAAGAACCCTCGGAAACCCCCCGGAGGTGCCAACCTCTTCGACAAGATGCTCAAGGAGTCATGCCCCTATCACCAGGGGCCCGTCAAGCACACCCTTGAGGAGTGCGCCATGCTTCGGCGTCACTTCCACAGGGCCGGGCCACCCGCGGAGGGTGGCAGGGCTCACGACGACGACAAGAAGGAAGATCACTAGGCAGGAGAGTTACCCGAGGTCCACGACTGCTTCATGATCTACGGTGGGCAAGCGGCGAACGCCTCGGCTCGGCACCGCAAGCAAGAGCGTCGGGAGGTCTGTTCGGTGAAGGTGGCGGCGCCAGTCTACCTAGACTGGTCCGACAAGCCCATCACCTTCGACCAAGCCGACCACCCCGACCACGTGCCGAGCCCGGGGAAATACCCGCTCGTTGTCGACCCCGTCATCGGCGACGTCAGGCTCACCAAGGTCCTCATGGACGGAGGCAGCAGCCTCAACATCATCTACGCCGAGACCCTCGGGCTCTTGCGTGTCGATCTGTCCTCGGTCCGGGCAGGCACTGCGCCTTTCCATGGGATCATCCCCGGGAAGCGCGTCCAGCCCCTCGGACAACTCGACCTCCCCGTCTGCTTCGGAACGCCCTCCAACTTCCGAAGGGAGACCCTGACGTTCGAGGTGGTCGGGTTCCGAGGAACCTACCACGCGGTACTGGGAAGGCCATGCTACGCGAAGTTCATGGTCGTCCCCAACTACACCTACCTCAAGCTCAAGATGCCGGGCCCCAATGGGGTCATCACCGTCGGCCCCACGTACAAACACGCGTTCGAATGCGACGTGGAGTGCGTGGAGTACGCCGAGGCCCTCGCCGAGTCCGAGGCCCTCATCGCCGACCTGGAGAGCCTCTCTAAGGAGGTGCCAGACGTGAAGCGTCATGCCGGCAACTTCGAGCCAGTGGAGATGGTTAAGTCCGTCCCCCTCGACCCCAGCAGCGACGCCTCCAAGCAAGTCCGGATCGGCTCCGAGCTCGATCCCAAATAGGAAGCAGTGCTCGTCGACTTTCTCCGCGCGAACGCCGACGTCTTCGCGTGGAGTCCCTCGGACATGCCCGACATACCGAGGGATGTCGCCGAGCACTCGCTAGACATTCGAGCCGGAGCCCGACCCATCAAGCAGCCTCTGCGCTGATTCGACGAAGAGAAGCGCAGAGCCATAGGCGAGGAGATCCACAAGCTAATGGCGGCAGGGTTCATCAAAGAGGTATTCCATCCCGAATGGCTTGCCAACCCTGTGCTTGTGAGAAAGAAAGGAGGGAAATGGTGAATGTGTGTAGACTACACTGGTCTAAACAAAGCATGTCCGAAGGTTCCCTACCCTCTGCCTCGCATCGATCAAATCGTGGATTCCACTGCTGGGTGCGAAACCCTGTCTTTCCTCGATGCCTACTCTGGGTATCACCAAATCAGGATGAAGGAGTCCGACCAGCTCGCGACTTCTTTCATCACGCCCTTCGGCATGTACTGCTATGTCACCATGCCGTTCGGCTTGAGGAATGCGGGCGCGACGTACCAGCGGTGCATGAACCATGTGTTCGGCGAACACATTGGCCGGACGGTCGAGGCCTACGTCGATGACATCGTAGTCAAGACGAGGAAAGCCTTCGACCTCCTTTCCGACCTTGAAGTGACATTCCGATGTCTCAAGGCGAAAGGCGTGAAGCTCAATCCCGAAAAGTGTGTCTTCGGGGTGCCCCGAGGCATGCTCTTGGGGTTCATCGTCTCCGAGCGGGGCATCGAAGCCAACCCGGAGAAGATCGCAGCCATCACCAGCATGGGGCCCATCAAAGACTTAAAAGGCGTACAAAGGGTCATGGGATGTCTCGCGGCTCTAAGCCGCTTCATCTCACGCCTCGGCGAAAGAGGTCTGCCTCTGTACCGCCTCTTAAGGAAGGCCGAGTGCTTCACTTGGACCCCTGAGGCCGAGGAAGCCCTCGGGAACCTGAAGGCGCTCCTCACGAATGCGCCTATCTTGGTGCCCCTAGCTGTCGGAGAAGCCCTCTTGATCTACGTCGCCGCAACCACTCAGGTGGTTAGCGCCGCGATTGTGGTCGAGAGGCAAGAAGAGGGGCATGCATTGCCCGTTCAGAGGCCAGTCTATTTCGTCAGCGAGGTACTGTCCGAAACCAAGATCCGCTACCCACAAGTTCAGAAGCTGCTGTACACGGTGATCCTGACGCGACGGAAGCTGTGACACTACTTCGAGTCTCATCCGGTAACTGTGATGTCATCCTTCCCCCTGGGGGAGATCATCCAGTGCCGAGAGGCCTCGGGTAGAATCGCAAAGTGGGCGGTGGAAATCATGGGTGAAGCAATCTCGTTCGCCCCTCGGAAGGCCATCAAGTCCCAGGTCTTGGCGGACTTCGTGGCTGAATGGGTCGACACCCAGCTCCCAACAGCTCCGATCCAACCGGAGCTCTGGACCATGTTCTTCGACGGGTCATTGATGAAGACAGGAACCGACGCAGGCCTACTCTTCATCTCGCCCCTCGGGAAGCACCTACGCTACGTGCTACGCCTCCATTTCCCGGCGTCCAACAATGTAGCTGAGTACGAGGCTCTGGTCAACGGGTTGCGGATCGCCAAAGAGCTAGGGGTCCGACGCCTCGACGCTCGCGGTGACTCGCAGCTCGTCATCGACCTAGTCATGAAGAACTCCCACTGACGCGACCCGAAGATGGAGGCCTACTGCGATGAGGTTCGGCGCCTGGAAGACAAGTTCTACGGGCTCGAGCTCAACCACATCGCCCGGCGCTACAACGAGACTGCGGATGAGCTGGCTAAAATAGCCTCGGGGCGAACAACGGTTCCCCCGGACGTCTTCTCCCGAGACCTGCATCAACCCTCCATCAAAATCGACGACACGCCCGAGCCCAAGGCACCCTCGGCCCAGCCCGAGGTACCCTCGGCTCAGTCCGAGGCATCCTCGGCACGGCCCGAGGCACCCTCAGCTCGGCCCGAGGCGCCCTCGGTTCAGCCCGAGGCACCCACGGCCCCCGAGGGTGAGGCACTGCGCGTCGAGGAGGAGCGAAGCGGGGTCACGCCTAATCAAAACTGGCAGACCCCGTACCTACAATATCTCCACCGAGGAGAGCTACCCCTCGACCGAGCCGAGGCTCGGCGGTTGGCGCGACGCGCCAAGTCGTTCGTCTTGCTGGGAGATGGGAAGGAGCTCTACCACCACAGCCCCTCGGGCATCCTCCAGCGATGCATCTCCGTCACCGAAGGTCAGGAACTCCTACGAGAGATACACTCGGGGGCTTGCGGCCATCACGCAGCGCCTCGAGCCCTTGTCGAAAACGCTTTCCGGCAAGGATTCTACTGGCTGACGGCGGTGGCCGACGCCACTAGAATTGTCCGCACCTGCGAAGGGTGTCAGTTCTACGCGAGGCAGACCCACCTGCCTGCCCAGGCTCTGCAAACGATACCCATCACCTGGCCTGCTGTGTGGGGTCTGGACCTCGTCGGCCCCTTGCAGAAGGCACCCGGGGGCTACACGCACCTGTTGGTCGCCATCGACAAATTCTCCAAGTGGATCGAGGTCCGACCCCTAAACAGCATCAGGTCCGAGCAGGCGGTGGCGTTCTTCACCAACATCATCCATCGCTTCGGGGTCCCGAACTCCATCATCACCGACAGCGGCACCCAGTTCACCGGCAGAAAGTTCCTGGACTTCTGCGAGGATCACCACATCCGGGTGGACTGGGCCGCCGTGGCTCACCCCATGTTGAATGGGCAAGTAGAGCGTGCCAACGGCATGATTCTACAAGGACTCAAGCCTCGGATCTACAACGACCTCAACAAGTTCGGCAAGCGATGGATGAAGGAACTCCCCTCGGTAGTCTGGAGCCTGAGGACAACGCCGAGCCGAGCCACGGGCTTCACGCCGTTCTTTCTAGTCTATGGGGCCGAGGCCATCTTGCCCACAGACTTAGAATACGGTTCCCCGAGGACGAAGGCCTACGCCGACCAAAGCAACCAAGCTAGTCGAGAAGACTCGCTGGACCAGCTGGAAGAGGCTCGGGATAAGGCCTTGCTACACTCGGCGTGGTACCAGCAGTCCCTGCGACGCTACCACGCCCGAGGGGTCCGGTCCCGAGACCTCTAGGTGGGCGACCTGGTGCTTCGGCTGCGACAAGACGCCCGAGGGCGGCACAAGCTCACTCCCCCCTAGGAGGGGCCGTTCGTCATCGCCAAAGTTCTGAAGCCCGGAACGTACAAGCTGGCCAACAGTCAAGGCGAGGTCTACGACAACGCTTGGAACATCCAACAGCTATGTCGCTTCTACCCTTAAGATGTTTTCAAGTTGTTCATATACCTCGCTCCCACGCAAAGTTTAGTCATCAAGGAAGGGTCAGCCTTGCCTCGGCAAAGCCCGACCCTCCCTCGGGGGCTAAAAGGGGGGAACCCCCTCTGCGTCGAATTTTTTCCTCGAAAAAAGATCCTTTCTGCCAGAATGTCTTTCGTGCTTTTCGACTACTTCGAAAGTGGATCCTGAAAACGACGGAGTACACGTAAGCAGCCAAGGCTGACCGAGCCGAGGGACTCCTACGCCTCCGGGATACGGATACCTCACTCATCACCTTTCTGCGATAAGTAACTCACGTTCGGATAAGTGATTCCGCGGACCGAAAAAGTCTCCACGTTCGAAAGCTCCTCTGCCGAAGCGATTCTTCGAGCCTTCTCAACTGTGTCGGTGGCAGAACCCTATGGACGGACAAGAGTGCGCGTAAGCGGCAAGGCCGACCGAGCCGAGGGATTCCTACGCCTCCGGGATACAGATACCTCACTCATCACCTTCCGCGAGAAGCAACTCTCGCTCACACAGACAATTCTGTTATCGACGAAAAAGTCCAGATACTCGAAACAAGAGGAAAAGAGACGCAGCTTTACAACACGGCGAGGGTGTGTTTGGGCCTCGGCGGCCGCAGAAAACACACGCTACAAGATGATCCGATCCCACAGGCTCGGATCTTGACGGTTGAAGGGAGCAGCAGCACCCTCGGCGTCAACTACACCTTCGGCGAGGTCCGACCAGGCCTCGGACGGCGACGCGGTCCGAGGATCTCCACTCTGAAGGACGACGTCATCACCACGCCCGGGCCATCGCCGCCAGGGTCTTCTCCGAGAATCCGGCCCGAGCAGGTGGCTCGGCTGGTCACCCCGAGGCCTCGGCCAGCTATTCCCCGAAGACATCAGCCCGGCCCGAGGCCTCGAAAGATCAACTCCGGCGTCGGTCCCGCTAACGGACGACCCGGCCAGGCTCCGGCCGACCAGGTCTTCTTTTCGAGCCAACTCTGCCTCTGTTCGTGCTGACACCGCTACCCCTGGCCTCGGCTCATCGAAGAGCGGCCGAGGGGTTCCTTTAACTAAGCAAGAGAAGCCTCGGACGACAAGGCTGACCGAGCTGAGGGACTCCTACGCCTCCGGGATACGGATACCTCACTCGTCACCTTTACACGGGGCAACTCACGCTTGGTGAAGCGGTTCAGACAACCAACAGGCGAGTCTTAGTGCTCGAAAATGAGGAAAAACACGGCTCTGTGCCCAAAATTACATACATGTTCAGGCCTCAACAGCCACAATGAACAAAAACACCGGCATTCAAAGTGCCATTACAAACGGAACTCCGATTCCACCTCCGCAGGTACGAACAACCCCACTCGACAGGGGGGAGCCTGCGGAGCAATAGAAGACCGACGGGCGGCTCGCCGTCGCCCGCTCCGGCAGCAACAACAACGACCCCCGCTCCGGGTGGCCGAACTGCAGCAGCGATGGCCTCAGGGCGGATGCTGCTGCAACCTTGCCCTCGCCTACGCCGACGCTCGAGGGGCGAGGACAAGTACAAAGAGCCGGAGGCCCGAAGCGCGGATGGTGGCGGTGATCCCGTCGGCAACGGGGACTTCTCGAGCCGCCTCCACCTCGGCACCGACGACAGGGGCCGTCAGCCCTCCGGCATATCCCCACTCAGATCCTCCCGGACGAGTGGGGCACCGACCTCCGCGTGGAGGCGTCGTACCGGTGCATAGGCAGGACCGCCCCAGAACACGAACGCCGCCCTGGCAGCGCGCGACATCTTGGGCGGTCCTCCCGTGCGCACGGCGCTACAACCGCCTTCGCGGCAGGAGGGGGCACTAGGAGCCAAGCCGGCGAGTCCAACGCGCCGAGGCTGACGACGCCCGCAGTCGGCCAGCCCCGCATTGTCGAAGTCCGCCCCTCTCGCAGGGCCAGTGAGTGCCCTCTCCCTCGAATGATGAAGGAGAGGCTGACCCACGAAACCGCGCGGGAGGTAGAGCTCCGGCTCAGTCCGGCCTCCACCCCAGCGAGGATGATGAACATCCTTGAAGCTGAGGGTGGGACCAAGATCGCAGCCCGGCTTGCTTCTCCCCACCCAGGAGCTGGTGGTCACCGTCTCGGGTGACCACCGGCGAGGGGATGCAGCCGGGCTGACTGATGAAAATCCTTGAAGCCGAACGATGGCTGAAAGGTACCAACTCCCACGGAGTTGCGTTCCCCCAACGACAAGGCGAAAGGACTGCGGGCATCCCCCATTCGGGGGCTCGGAAGGTGGAAAGACACGATGCATAAGGGAGCACGAAGACATGGTCGCCTTTCAAGGGGGTCACCCTCCTTTTAAAGGCGACTCTCCCTACTTGCGTCCCCAGCCGTCATGGGCTGAGTCTTCTCCAAAACGCTCCAAGGTCCTCCCCCTACGGCGCGGGGGGCTGGGTCCCACACGTCATGCAAGCCGGCCCAGAGCAGAAGAAGCCAAACCGCCGCGCGCGGTGCATGCAACCGCCCAGCGGTTACAAGTGGCCCTCCACTTTTGCCCAGACCAGCGGGCGAAAGGGCGGATAGCCATGCAGGCGGCATGCAACCACGCCAAGTGGGCGCACTTCTCCGACTTCCAAGACACCCAGTATGGAGGCCCAGGCCCACGCGTCATGCAACCGGCGTGCCGGATGCTGCGTGCGAGCAAGTGCACCGTCGCCCGCGCCACTACCGCGCCTCCTCAACTGTGGAACCAATACCGCGACTCGAGGCGACCCAGCGCACGACCCAGCAGCGCCAGCCTGGCGCGACGGTCAATGCGGCCAAAAATGGGCCGGCAGTAATGGCGGTGGCAGGCGGGCAGGAGCAGCGGTCACGTCGTCAGCCAAGCTTACGTCCCATCCGGGGGCAGCGAGAGAACCCTCTCTCACGGCGTGAAGATGATGCGCCCGTGTTCCGTTCCTCGAACGGCCCGCGCACGCGCAACGGTCGCCCTGCGAACCACTCGCCCCGTCGCATTAACTCCGCGGCGGGACAGGCGGCGCCTCTGGCAGGGGAAGCGAGCGATGCTTCGCCTTCGCCATAATGACCGCGTCGAAAAAGGTACGCCACGTTGTTCAAATTCCGCATCCTTTTCCTTTTCCTCTTTCTCTCTCTTACAACAGGGACCGGGAAAGGGGGACACCCCGAAAAGGATCCTTCCCCGTGAAGGAACCAGGCTCCGAGCCTCCCTACTGATCAGAGGTTCGAAGGCTGGCCCCTCGGAGGGGTTCGACAGCCGCCTCAGAGCGCGTGGGCTCCACACCCACTACTGGTCAGAGGTTCGAAGGTCGGCCCCTCGGAAGGGTTCAACGACCGCCTCAGGCTACTCGGGCTCCGCGCCCACTACTGATCAGGGGTTCGAAGGCTAGCCCTCAAAGGGTTCACAACCGCCTCAGACGCAGAGCGAGGGATGACCATGGGTACATTCGATACATAACCAAGGCTCGGGCTACGCTCCCAAGGTACCCTAGGACATTTCCGAGACCAGCGGGAACGATCTTGTAACGGAATCCCATCAGAGGGAGGCATCGAGCCCTTGGACCCCTTCGACAGGGGACCGGGTCCGGTAGATCACCCGCAGGTACTTTTGGGCGCGCCTTTGGGCCTCTAGCCGACCCCTAGCAAATGGGGCACGGACGTCCGCTCGGATTACCCGCCAGCAGCTCACCGGAGACACCATGTTTGGCGCCCACCGAGGGCAACATGGCGCTTTCCCCCCTCCTCCTTGCGGAAAGGCGACGCAGGGGCGTATGTAAAGAAGCCGAGTCTGTCCCTGATCGTCCTCTCGCCCTGTGCAGAGGCACGGGGGCTGCTCTCGCAAACCCGGCTCCGGCCAAACCGTTGACAGCGTCAACATACCAGCCCGAGAATTTGGGACCCGACCGTGTACCCGGGCTACGGCCAGCTCGCATGAGGGAACGACCAGACCAGCCAAGGCATTGCGCGAGGCATTAAGACCTCGGAGGAGTCAAACCACTCCTCCAAGGCCTCGGGGGCTACACCCGGCGGGTGCGCTCGCGCGCACCCACCAGAACAAAACGCAACCGAGAAAGGCTGGTCCCCTTGCAAAAAAGTGCGGCAAAAGCCTCCAAGCGAGAGTTAACACTCCCTTCGAGGCTCGG
Source organism: Zea mays (assembly GCF_902167145.1). Taxonomy (NCBI): domain Eukaryota; kingdom Viridiplantae; phylum Streptophyta; class Magnoliopsida; order Poales; family Poaceae; genus Zea; species Zea mays. The sequence continues at coordinate 142,155,406 of NC_050103.1, forward strand.
GGGCTACTGTCGAGGACCATAATTAGGGGTACCCTCAAGGCTCCTAATTCTCAGCTGGTAACCCCCATCAGCACAAAGCTGCAAAGGCCTGATGGGTGCGATTAAGTCAGAGATCGGTCCATTCGAGGGACTCGATCACGCCTCACCCGAGCCTAGCCTCGGGCAAGGGCAGCCGACCCCGGAGGATCTCTGTCTCGCCCGAGGCCCCCCTCCAGCAACGAATACATTTCTGGCTCGCCCGAGGCCCTGTCTTCGCCAAGAAGCAACCTTGACCGAATCGCCGCACCGACCGACCAAATCGCAGGAGCATTTAATGCAAAGGTGGCCTGACACCTTTATCCTGACGCGCGCCCTTCAGTCGATAGAGCCGAAGTGACCGCAGTCACTTCGCCGCTCCACTGACCGACCTGACAGAAGGACAGTGCCGCCTGCGCCGCACCGACTGCGGTGCCACTTGACAGAGTGAGGCTAACAGGCAGTCAGGCCCGGCCTCAGGCCCCATTGGAAACTCCGCTCCGCCCGACCCAGGGCTCGGACTCGGGCTAAGCCCCGGAAAACGGCGAACTCCGCTCCGCTCGACCCAGGGCTCGGACTCGGGCTAAGCCCCAGAAGACGGCGAACACCGCTCCGCCCGACCCAGGGCTCGGACTCGGGCTAAGCCCCGGAAGACGGCGAACACCGCTCCGCCCGACCCAGGGCTCGGACTCGGGCTAGGCCCCTGAAGACGGCGAACTCCGCTCCGCCCGACCCAGGGCTCGGACTTGGGCTCAGACCCAAGAAGACAACGAACTCCGCTTCGCCCGACCCCAGGGCTCGGACTCAGCACTGGCCTCAGCCGACGGTCTCCGCCTCGCCCGACCCAGGTGTTAGAAATATGCCCTAGAGATAATCATAGAGATGAGCATATTTCTTTGTATCCATGATATATATATTGCTTAATTGAATATCCATGGAAGGCACCTTGTATTGATTAGCAATTATGTGAATTGTTTGTGAGATTCTTTACTTATATGGTTATTCTAAATGATGTCCCTAGTCAGAGTCGATGACTAGCACATGTATTAGTTGATGACTACATTTCACAAGTCATGAACATGGAGATGTTAAATTAATAATGTGGGCGCATGTATGACATGAGGCTAGACCGACCCAACGTGAGATATTGTAATATAGTTCTCTTCTTGCAACATGAATACTGTATCCTTAGACCTGAGATTGTTGCATGTTCTCAAGATGTGAATTGACTTACTTAGGGATTATCAAACGCTATCCCGTAACTGGGTAGTTATAAAGGTAGTTTTGGGTTTGTCAGGAAGCATGCTATGAGGCATGGTCAGTCAAGATGGAATTTGTCCCTCTCTTTGTGAGAGAGATATCTCTGGGCCCCTCGAGTGATTGGATCAAGAAATGCATGGCCGTGCTAGGGTTAAGAGTTAACCATTGAAAGGATTCCAATTCACAGTATCGAGAAAGAGAGGTCAGCTTAGAGCCAGACCAAATATCGTGAGACAAAGGGAACAGCATGTACTTAATGTCGCAATGGTTCGTCTGATATGATCTTTACGTACACATAGGAGTTGACATGTCTTGCTAGAGGCCGCTGTCAATTACTGGGCCAAGTAAGAGTACTCGGGCTATGTCTATTTGTACGTGAACCTATAGGGTCACACACTTAAGGGGAAGAAAGCCTAATTCGGATTAGATCCGAAATTAGACTGGGCTTTAGGGTTAATGATGGGCCTCGGCGTCAGAAGCCCACCATAACGCCTATATAATGAGGGGCGAGGGCGCGGTTAAGAGATAACCTAATTCGCCACCTGCAAATCAGTAGCCGCCGCTCGCCTCTCGCCCTCGCCAAGCCGCCGTCGCGAACCTAGCAGTTCGGTACGCGGCGCTTCCTCCCTGTACGTGTGGATACCTCGGAGGTGCTGCATTTGGAGCACTTGGACGAACCGTGCGAGGACGTGAAGGACGCCGGCGACTGCACGACACTGCTCGACGCGTTCGTCTACATAGATACGTCTTCCGCTGCTCTGCGCTTCTAGTGGTAATTCCATGACCTATAACTGCAGTAGTTCTTGGTATTATGGGGTTGAAATTTTTGTTTTGCGCTAGTGTAGCATCCCCGTAATCCTACACCAGGGGCTCGGACTCGACCACGGCCACGGAAGACAGACTCGACCTCGACCTCGGAGGAGCCTCCACATCGCCCAACCTAGGGCGCGGACCGACCACGTCGATAGGAAGCGCCATCATTACCCTACCCCAAGCTGACTCAGGCTATGGGGAACAAGACCGGCGTCCCATCTGGCTCGCTCCGCCAGATAGGCAATGATGGCGCCCCGCACGCTTCGTGACGACGGCGGCTCTCCGCCCCCTTACGAAAGCAAGAGGACGTCAGCAAGGACTCGACAGCCCCGACAGCTGTCCTTCCGCCAGGCTCCAGCGCTCCTCCGACGGCCACGACACCACACGAACCGGGTGCCAAAACCTCTCCGGCTGCCACGACGGCATGTACTTAGGGTGCTAGCTCTCCTCCGCTAGACACGTAGCACTCTGCTACACCCCCCATTGTACACCTGGATCCTCTCCTTACGCCTATAAAAGGAAGGACCAGGGCCCTCTTACAGAGGGTTGGCCGCGCGGGGACGAGGACGAGACAGGCGCTCGCTTGAAGCCGCTCGCTCCCTCTCCCGCGTGGACGCTTGTAATCCCCTACTGCAAGCGCACCCGACCTGGGCGCGGGACGAACACGAAGGTCGCGGGATTTCCACCTCTCTCACGCCCGTCTCCGGCCACCTCACTTCCCCCCTTCGCGCTCGGCCTCGCGCCGACCCATCTGGGCTGGGGCACGCGGCGACATTTCACTCGTCGGCCCAGGGACCCCCCGGTCTCGAAACGCCGACAAAAGCACACATCGTTGTTGGTACCAGATAAACAATCATATGATATACTAACCTCCCATTGAACTCAGAGACAATTGTGATATTCAACCATAATTTAAACAACACATTCGAGACAGTTGTGACATTCAACCATAATTTATTTCAAAAAAAACTGCAGTGTGCCAATGCTTTACAACTAATTTATTTAATGGAATATTAAAAATAAAGAAAACACTAAGTAATATTGTATAAATCAGGATGGTGTTGCCACAAATGCCTCATCCGAAACCTATGTCACGACACAATTAAAAAATTAGCAAGACTACATTTACATTAAATTAAGATTAGAAAACAAATATATAAAGCATGCGAACCTGCGTCTAAAAGTCTTTGATTTGAATGTAGGATTAGCTGAGAAATAGTCTTTGTAAAGAAGCGTATGGTGTAGTAGTCTTTCACGATCTACTACGTCATGTCCCACAACAGAACCAATTCGACCCGGATGATTAACCAAATCATCAACGATTATGTGAGCGGCTCCAAAAAACAGATCATTGTCATCATCCGAAGAGGAGGGATCAATCACCTCGTTCATTACAAAATGATTGAATTCTTCATCTGAGTCCATACCGTTGCGGCGACAACTAACCACGACGGTGATGTCCCGTTTGCAGCTTTGCCTTAAGATTTTTGGAGCAAATACGAGCCAAGACAGTAGACGTCCTGATCTGTGCCTGGCTTTCAGCTTCCACGTCGTGCCTTTCAGCATGAAGACTTACAGGTCACGCGCTACAGCTTACATGTCCTGGCTGCCTGGCAGACTAGCTCAACAAATGGAGGCGGCATGATGTACCTGCAACGACGGCGGCCAGGCGTTCTTGTGCCTGCCTCGGCGGCGGCTAGAGTTGCTCGCGACAGCGGCGGATGGAATGACTGTGACGTCGGTGCCGGATTTGACTGCGATGGCGGCTTCGGAAATCAGCTGCAACAATGGAAGGAAACAATATAGTGTCCTGCGATGGCCCTGCAATGGCGGCGTGGGCTTCGGCTCCCGCGAGCAACGTCCAGAGGCTGCGCGAGCAACGTCCAGAGGCCAAATTTTATTGGTTTGTTGAGATTTGAACCAGTCAACATCTATATTTAAAGAGTTTGTTGGATAGATCCTTCCATTTAGTCCTTATCTATTTTTTTTCACAGTCATCTAAACTCTAAATTTAGATATGATATACCTAAGCTGTTGGAGATGCTCTAATAGCAACTCCAACAACACTGCTAAAAGAACCCGGAAAAGTGATTTTAGGGAAAAAGCGAGTTTTTTCTGGTTGCAACAGCTCACCCAATTTTTAGGCATCACATTGGTCGTTGCCTACTGTATATTTGTGTGAGCTGAGATCTCCCCAGTTCCCTATCACGCGTCAGTCGACCTGTTGCCCGCGTCAAATTTTACCCATGCGAATATTTTTTTTTCTAGCGTCAGCTTTGCTAGAGAGTGAGCCACGCTCAACTGTGCTGTTCCATGAGGCAACAAGATATCAATACTGCAAATGTCTGGGACACTTTTGCTGCGCATAGCATACACACAGGCTATTTGAGGTAACCAAATTGAGGACAAAGAAGAAAAGAATTCACGGTTTTGATCCCAAACAATTCCAATTTCTCACGCCAACTGCAAAGATACGTGATTTATTTCAAATTTTTTTTGAGATTAGTTATTAGCGATCTGATGTGGGTTTAGATTTTTTACAGCAGTTCTGATAAAACATTTTGGGAACAAATTTTTTAGTGCTCGCTCGCTGAGTTATCCCCTAATCCGCCGGGCTACTAAAAACCCTACCTTCCTCATCCAGACACTCCCCTTGCCGCCGCCTCCTCTGCCCCTCTCGCGCCGCCATGGCCACCTCGCTCTCCACCCCGTCGCAGCTCCGCACCTCACACTGCCACGCCCGCCGCTACGGCCGCCTCCTCGGCCTCCACCCGCGCGTCTCCTGCGCGCGCTGCCCGGCTCCCCGCCGCGCCGCCGCCCTCTCCGTGCGCGCCAACGCCGCCTCGACTGATGGCGACGCTGCCGTCACGGTGCGCCGCTTCCCGGCCGCGCCGACCAAGGCTGGGCGGCTCGCGGGCGTCAAGAAGATCATGATCCTCGGCGCGGGGCCCATCGTCATCGGTCAGGCGTGCGAGTTCGACTACTCCGGCACGCAGGCGTGCAAAGCGCTTGCCGAGGAGGGCTACGAGGTGGTGCTCGTCAACTCCAACCCGGCAACCATCATGACCGACCCGGGACTCGCCCACCGCACCTACATCGGGCCCATGACGCCGCCGCTCGTCGAGCGCATCATCGACGCCGAGCGCCCCGACGCGCTGCTCCCCACCATGGGCGGCCAGACCGCGCTCAACCTCGCGGTCTCGCTCGCGGACTCGGGCGCGCTCGACCGCCTCGGGGTGCGCCTCATCGGGGCATCCCTCCCCGCCATCCGCGCCGCCGAGGACAGGCAGCTCTTCAAGCAGGCCATGGACCGCATCGGCCTCAAAACGCCGCCCTCCGGCATCGGCACCACGCTTGAGGAGTGCCTCGCCATCGCCGAGGACATCGGGGAGCTACCGCTCATTGTGCGCCCGGCCTTCACTCTCGGGGGCACGGGCGGTGGCATCGCTTACAACAAGGCCGAGTTTGAGGACATCTGCAGGGCCGGCCTCGCCGCGTCGCACACTCAGCAGGTGCTCGTCGAGAAGTCGCTCCTGGGCTGGAAGGAGTACGAGCTGGAGGTCATGCGCGACATGGCTGACAATGTCGTCATCATCTGCTCCATCGAGAACATCGATCCCATGGGAGTGCACACGGGGGACTCCATTACCGTGGCTCCTGCGCAGACACTCACTGACAAGGAGTACCAGAGGCTCAGGGACTACTCGGTGGCCATCATTAGGGAGATTGGTGTGGAGTGTGGTGGTTCCAATGTGCAATTTGCAGTCAATCCTGCTGATGGGGAGGTGATGGTCATCGAGATGAATCCCAGGGTGTCCAGGTCGTCTGCACTTGCCTCAAAGGCGACAGGGTTCCCCATAGCCAAGATGGCTGCGAAGCTCTCAGTAGGCTACACTCTAGATCAGATTCCCAATGATATTACCAAGAAGACTCCAGCTAGCTTCGAGCCTTCCATTGATTATGTGGTTACAAAGGTATTATTCCAATCTGTCTCTTAGCTTTCTTAATTGTGTGAATGAAGTTTTTCCTGCAAATATGCATCTGCAGTACATATTTAACTTCTCTATATTCCTTTTCTCACTTGTTAGTTGTCAGCCATATACTGGTAATTGTTGTTTTTGCAAGTATAATAGCCTATCCTGTTCAATTTGTGGTAATTGAACAGGATAAGTCTGTCCAATTGCCTATCCTGTTCTTCATACGTTGTCTGACTGTTGTATATGTTGGTAGACTGAAACTGTGGTATACTGGTTTATGCTCTGGTATATAATATATGCATACTAGTTTATACAACAGTGGTTGTTTATATCATGTATAATTAAAGGCAAATGCAGTAGCATTTGTCCAGTTATAATTTGTTTTGCATGCTATTTTTCCCACCTTTGCTTCATTCTCATCATGTTAAAGCAGAGCAACATTTTCTTCATGTATTTGTTAATAGAAGGGGCATAAGCATCACAATAAATAGTTTTTTCTATTGTTATGAGCTTGTGTGAAGATTTGTATGTTGACTATTTCCTACCTTTCTCTCTTTAAAGTATACCTGAGACTTGTCACATTGTCTCTACCTGTGAATTTCTCTAGATCTCTTTGCTGTCTTCTTAGACATCATCATACATTATCTGCAGCACATTACTCTGCTACTCAGTTTCCACCTAGACATTTAAAGTTCGAATATGCTCTAGCACAATAAAATGATTTTTTAATCACTTACAATCCAGTCTAGACACATTCTTTGTTCTGTTACAAACCCATACTTATATCTTTGTGTTTTTTTTTTTCATTTGGAATTTGCACTTACACTTCTAGCAGAGCTAATTTGACATGCTTTTCTAATCTACCTGGCATTTACTATGCAGATACCACGTTTTGCTTTTGAGAAATTCCCTGGCTCTGAGCCAATATTAACCACACAGATGAAGTCTGTTGGTGAGGCGATGGCATTGGGGCGTACCTTCCAGGAATCCTTCCAGAAAGCTGTCCGCTCACTGGAGACTGGTTTTGCGGGATGGGGTTGTGGCCCTATCAAGGAACTTGATTGGGACTGGGAAAAGATAAAATATAGCTTGCGGGTACCTAATCCAGATCGTATCCATGCTATCTATGCAGCTTTCAAGAAAGGCATGAGGGTCGAAGATATCCATGAAATTAGCTTCATTGACAAATGGTTTCTTACAGAGCTCAAGGGGCTAGTGGATGTAGAGCAGTTCCTTTTATCAAAGAGCCTAGATCAGTTGTCAAAGGATGACTTTTACCAAGTGAAGAAGAGGGGGTTTAGCGACAAGCAGATTGCATTTGCAACTTCTTCATCAGAAAGTGATGTGAGATCAAGGCGTTTGACATTAGGCGTCACTCCGACATATAAACGTGTTGATACTTGCGCTGCTGAATTTGAAGCCAACACCCCCTACATGTACTCTTCCTATGAGTACGAATGTGAATCATCTCCAACCAATAGGAAGAAGGTGCTGATATTGGGTGGTGGGCCAAATCGCATAGGCCAGGGCATTGAGTTTGATTACTGTTGTTGCCATGCATCATTTGCACTTCGAGAGGTTTGTTTTTGCATCATTTATTTCATCTTATTCCAGTATTTTTTTTCTTTTTCCTCAGTTCTGGGTTGTTTGTGACATTGTGAGTTTTCTTAGTCAACTGCATTCTATCGTATGACCTTATATAAATGTTTTCATATCTATTTACAGGCTGGATACGAGACTATTATGATGAACTCCAATCCTGAGACAGTCTCAACTGACTATGATACCAGTGATCGTTTGTACTTTGAGCCACTGACAGTTGAGGATGTATCAAATGTCCTTGATTTAGAGCGCCCAGATGGTATAATCGTGCAATTTGGAGGGCAAACTCCTCTAAAGCTTGCGCTACCTATTCAACAGTACATAGAGGAGAACAAAATGGTGTCTGCTTCAGGCACTGGGAATGTTAAGATATGGGGAACATCACCAGATTCCATTGATGCTTCTGAGGACAGAAAAAGATTTAATGCAATTCTCGAGGAGCTTCAAATTGAACAGCCAAAGGGAGGGATTGCAAGAAGTGAGTCTGATGCCTTGGCAATCGCCTCAGAAGTAGGTTACCCTGTTGTGGTCCGTCCATCATATGTTCTTGGTGGACGGGCAATGGAGATTGTGTACAACGACGAAAAACTGATCAAGTACCTCGCAACCGCGGTGCAAGTAGATCCAGAAAGGCCTGTTTTAGTGGACAAATATCTAATTGATGCAGTTGAGATTGATGTTGATGCATTGGCTGACACAGCTGGGAATGTTGTGATTGGTGGAATTATGGAGCATATTGAGCAGGCTGGTATACATTCCGGTGATTCAGCATGTTCTCTTCCTACTAGAACAGTCTCAGCCCAATGCCTGGAAGTTATCCGTTCATGGACCACAAAGCTCGCTAAGCGTCTGAATGTTTGTGGACTAATGAACTGTCAGTATGCTATATCTACTTCTGGTGATGTGTTCCTACTTGAGGCGAACCCTCGTGCTTCACGCACAGTCCCTTTTGTATCCAAGGCGATTGGCCATCCGCTAGCTAAATATGCATCATTGATCATGTCTGGTGTGACCTTGCCGGAGCTCGGGTTCACTAAAGAAGTGATTCCTAAGCATGTGTCTGTTAAGGAGGCTGTTCTTCCATTCGAGAAATTCCAAGGGTGCGACATTCTTCTTGGACCAGAGATGCGCAGCACTGGAGAGGTGATGGGCATCGACTATGAGTTCTCCGGTGCCTTTGCAAAAGCACAGATTGCCGCTGGGCAGAAGCTCCCCTTAAGTGGCACTGTGTTCCTTAGCCTGAACGATTTGACGAAACGACATCTTGCTGAGATTGGGAGTGGATTCCGGGAGCTTGGCTTCAGCATCATTGCCACATCTGGAACAGCCAAAGTTCTCCAGCTCGAGGGCGTTCCAGTGGAGCCGGTGCTAAAAATACATGAGGGGCGACCGAATGCCAGGGATATGCTGAAGAATGGTCAGATACAGATCATGGTGATAACAAGCTCTGGTGATGCTCTTGACTCCAAAGACGGTCTCCAGCTTCGTAGGCTTGCCCTCGCCTACAAGGTGCCAATTATCACAACCGTCGACGGCGCACGTGCCTCCATAGATGCCATCAAGAGCTTGAAGGACAAGTCGATTGAGATCCTCGCCTTGCAAGATTACTTCCAGACTGCCGATGCTTCGGCAGATTTACAAGCAGCGGCACAGACCACCCCTTAGTGCTGTCTTCCTTTTCCATGTACTGTGATCCTAGCTCGAGCCAAAACAACATCCCATATGAATTATTTTGTTTACGGTTGCACCTGCAGCATGCATGGCGCAAGGACAGGCATCCAGATCGTATCGGTGACAAGCATAGCTAGACAGAATTGGTATTGGGCGAATGTAGTTGTACTCTGTAATGTTAGTTAGGGTGATGAGCATCCACAATAAGGCTTCCCAACTGCGATTTTGATGACTATCATATTCTTTGTGGAGATTTACATTGTATCATTGTCGCATACGAAACTGTGCGACATACATGTACCGTATGCATGTTATCAGATTCTTAGATGACCACACATTGGCACACCCGTCTCTCGTCTCGTGTTCTTTCACTGTGTGCTCTACAATTGTACAAACAAACGATTGTGTCAAGGATTAATTAATGGGTAGCACTGTACAACGTTTAAGTGTTCTGTGCTGCGGGGCAGTGTCACATGATGTGTGCTAAAGTTATTATTCTCATAAAGTTCTGACTTCGTTGTAGAGTACAGTATGAATTGATGAATGAGAATAAGTTTACATAACCCCTGATCTTAGAGTAGGGATGAAAATGGATTGATAACCCCTGATCTTAGAGTAGGGGTGAAAATGGACGAAAACAGATAAATAGTAGGCCATCCTCTATCCTATCCTAATGGATTCTAATCGGATACATGATCAGATACGAATAGTTAGAAAGGGGACAGATACGAATACAAGGATCAGATATTTATTCGTGGGATAAGTGTTATTTGGTCGGATATCAAGATAATGTATGAATTGCTTATCATTCACTATATTTTAGTTCGCATATAACCTTAAGTCCCCACATGAAAAAGATAAAGTGAAGTATCGATTATGTTGAAACTTGAATAAATAGAGTGATTTCACGTGTAACTCACATAATAAGTGGAAGTAAAATGGAATAAAAACTTACATCTTGTAAATTTTATGGTCCAAATGTTTTTTAGGACGATATGTGAATATATGTTATGTCTCCTTAAAATTCCATGAATTTCTAAAGCTATTTGTGTATTTTTAATTTTTTATGTAGAAATCACCAAAATACAATTAATTCATAAATGATTCTTGTTTCAACCAAAAAATGCAAATAAATTACCAAAACTAAGAAATTCTATAATAACCTCAAGTCCACATATAAAAACGATAAAGTGAAGTATTGATTATGTTGAAACTTGTATATTTAGAATGATTTCATGTGTAACTTACACATTAAGTGGAAGTGAAGGGGAAGGAATACTAGCATCTTGTGGATTTTATTATCTAAATATTTTTTTATGATTATACGCTTGGGGTGAGGAGAAAAGCTTGTGTCAAGTCGGGTTTGTCTCTCAGCTCGAACCACGACAAAAACTAGGCCAAAACGTGTCAAACGGTTTTGGTTTGGTTTCAAATTTTACCAGGGCGTGTCTGGGGTATTTTGGCGCTACTTTGTCCATTTGACCATTTGGTTTTGAGCTTTGGAACTAGGTGAACACGGTTGATCTTTAAAAAGGGCTAAAAAAGACTTAGAGAAAAGGTTGATTTCTCCATTTAAGTTCTCTAGTTGAGTGATCAATTTGGGGATGTTTTAGACTCTTTTTGGGAAACTTTCTTACTATCTTTGGTAGATATTTTGGTGATCTACAACTTGTATAATTAGCTCAACTCATGATAATGTTATCATCATTTTCTCTTTACCTAATCTCTGCATTGCTTCAAGTGTTCCATGTGAATAGACTTAAGGTTTTAGAAACTTTTCTCCCTGTTATATGCATCATAAGGTTAAGGTAGGCATTTTAAGATAATAAATACTTAGAATTTGGTTGCTAAGTTTTAGTTATCTTGGGCTCAACTAAACCACATGTGATAACAGGTCAAGGGTGTGGGTGCAGAGTACAAACCCTGAGTAACACTTGGGTTGTTACAGTAACCTCTCCATAATTTGTGCATACAAGTTTTGAATAATTGTAGGAGACATGCACTTTTACTTTTGAGATCGAGTATTGGGAAATTATCTATAATCCTAAGTTTGGCACATATAATTCAAAATGACACCAATTGAAGGATATTACTTTAAGAACAACCAATAGTATCATCTATTTAGGAATTTTAATTAAGTTATGTGTCGTGCTTTACTAAACATTTTAAACCATGTAGGTTTGCTAACAAAGATATGAATTTAAGCAGAGCAATCCTACCATGTGATATACCTAGTATGTATACAATTCAATCAAAACTAAGTACCAATTGAAAAGATAAAAGCATAAAATATATCAATTGAAAAATTCTAGAATTGAAAGCAAAACTAGACATGAATGGTAAACTAGATACAAGAAAATAGATACACATATGTAAAAACAGGAATATCAATAAATATAGTTACCTTAGTCATGGGTGGGGAATTTGGGTCCAAAGTATTCACAAACCCATATGAAAATAAACTTGATCTGGTATGATGTATCCCATGACATACATTTTGAACTTTGACAAGTCTCCAAATTCCCTAAAGTTCTTCGGACTTCTTACTTCCCTCTCAGGACTCAAACTTTCTTGGCGCTTTTCATAGTTGAAATAATATCCTTAGGAACCCAAATTTGTTTGGCCTCTTTTCTTTGTTGGCTTGCTTGTTGGCCTTGATGACTATCACTTTTTTGTTCTTCTTGATTAAGTATGGTGTAGCCGCCTTTTTGTCCACCTTGTTGGTGTAAGTGTTGGAGATCTTGCTTGTTGGCTTCTTCTTATTATCTCTCTCGGTCTTCAGCCTGCATTGGTAAGACTTGTGCCCTTCTTTATGACACAACCAACAAACCACAGTTTCACCCTCATCAGACTTGTGCACTCCCACAATGGTGTTATCCTGATGACGTTGGATTTATTTGGCTTTGTCTTTCTTATCATATAAAGCCTTACCAAGGTAAGCCACTTCTTGCTTTAATAATTTATTCTCCATAGCGATCTCATCAGAACAGGATTCTACACTAACATTCTTAACAAGAACTTGATTGCATGGGATAAAATTAACATCAATTAAGTCTAAGCAGGAAGTAGAAGCATACTTTTTAATAATATCAGGAATTTCAACTAAAGATGCTCCTAGGGTGCTATCGAAGCTTTCTAGTTTAGTAGTTAGCTCATTATTATGTATGCTAAGAATTTCCATTTTTTTCTAGCAAGTTTTCAATAGCATCTTGAGAACTAGCTAATTCAGCCTTAAGTTTTGTATTCTTCTTAATAAGGTTATCATTGGTAGTTGAGGATGGAGATTTAGACACTAATTACTCAATTTTAGTTGTTAGCTCACAATTCAAATTTGCAAAGGTTTTAATCTTTTTAGCAAACTTTTATAGTCATTTTAGGAGCTAAGAAACTTAGGTTTTAGCACTTTTAATTGAGCTTTTTGTTTAGTGCATACATCCTCAAACAATTTAACAACATGCGCAAGGTCATTTAAAGAGGGCTTATCATCATTGCTATCACTATCACTATCATCACTAGAGGATGGAATACTTGTTTTATCTCTTGTCATAAGTCATTTATGTGATGAAGAGCGATGGTCGTGGCTCCTTAGAGGTTCATATTCACTTGGAGAATCATCCCAAGTTCTGATAGTGGTGAGTGCCTTGCCTTTGCTCCTTCTTTTCTTGGATTCGATCATATTTGGGCAATTATCTTGAAAGTGTCCCTTCTCCCCACATATGAAGCATCATCTCTTTCTTTGTTTTTCCTATAAATGTTAAAGAGAAGATCCTCTACCTGCAGGGGCACACCCATTAGATTAATCTTACGAATCATCCTCATTATCTTTCCGACACGTCAGACCGTTTCTTCGTCTTCGAAGGATAATATAGAGGGCTGATCATCATCATCATCATCATCATCATTATCATCTAGCTCTTCTTTTTCATATTCCTCTTCTTCACTTGAGTAACTTGAGCTTTTCACCTTCTTCTTATCTTTCATCATTTTATGCTTATCACAAGTGAAAGCATAAGGCTTTGAAGAAGTTGGTTCTTCTTGACCCATTTTCAAATGCCACAATCTTTTCGATCAAAAGTGTCGGCTCTATTAGCAGTTAAGCTAAAACGTTCTAAATAAACCAAATTAGGCTTTGATACCAATTGAAAGGAACAAGTACACCTAAATGGGAGGTGAATTAGGACTTCTATTTCTCGCGCCAATCTTGGCCACAAATAATTCTCCTAAACAAAACCTATGCAAATAACTGAGCAATAATGTGCAATATATGTTTTGTTTAAGTGTTGCTATCTCTATTGCAAAGGATGAAAAAGATTGCAACTTAAGTAATCAATATAAATGTGGAAGCTTAAAGACAAAGGTAAAGAAATCAAACTCATGTCTGACTAATTCTTGTTGGTGCCCTTACGTAAATGAAAGTACAAGGCAAAGCACCCGGACAGATAACTACGTAGAGAGTTGCGGCTTTCTCTCAGACGCTCCTGTCGTCTTTAATATCGAGCTTCCAATTAGCGTCTTCAATATCGAGCTTCCAATTAAAACGTCACGCTCCTGCCGTCTTCAATATCGAGCTTTCAATTAAAACGTCGTCTTCAATATCGAGCTTCCAATTAAAACGTCGTAAGCCTTGTTCGCTCTAATACACGGTGATGATCATCTAATACCTTGTTCGCTCTAATACACGGTGATGATCACACCATAAACATGGTTGGTGTAAGCCTCGTTCGCTCTAATACACGGTGATAATCTCACCATAAACGCGGTTGGTATAGTGTCTGTGAGAATGTCACTCCACTTAATATAATGTCGCGGGCTTGAATAGGCCCCGGGGCCTCTCTCTAAAAAAAATTAAACGAACAATGAAAAAAAAGCTTCACGCAATTCACAACGGTCACATCGAAAAGAAAACTCCTACAGAAAAGGAGAACATCTCAACTTATGCATGTCCAATCCCAAGACAACCATGGGCACGCATGATCTCTCACCCCATATCGTTCAGACTTCAGCCTAAAACTAAAGATGTCACAACTCACAACTAGGGCAGAGCTAAAAAAACCTCCAACACGAAGAACACCCAGAAAAAAAAAACAAAGGTTGCATTTGCAAACAGTAAAATCTATTGTTACATCCAGCTTCGATTTCCTCACTCCTGGATTTTCTCCTCAGATGTGTGCTTGGTGGTGGTTACCCAATGTACGTACCATCAGCCGGCGCCCCTTGTGTCCAGCTCCCCTGTTCGATGGGCTTCATGCCCAGTTTCTTCTGCTGCTTCCGTTCTACTTGTCGAGGCATCACCTCCAAGATGAAGCTGCCACCGTTCCATGTCGAGGCGCACACCTTGAGTATCAGGAACACCACGTGCATCCGGTAGGACAGGAATATAGGGACCGTCAGGGCCATTGTTGCCACTGTGAACAGCGCCTGGAGCAGTATGTACATGACCTGCCGGTTCCGGTCACCCAGCAGTCCGCTCAGCCTCCACCAGATGTTGTTTGCTTTCTGTGCTTTCTTTGAGAGCTCTCTGACAAACAGTTCATAAGATAAACATTGAGTTTTATGTTTTTTCATCGGAACATTTGGTTCTATGTTGCGATCAAGGATATTCGGGATTCCGGAATACCAACAGTTACTCGAACCAGTAGGAAACAAGGACTCATGAACCCAGGAAATGCAAGTGGGCAAATTGAAAAACAGAAGGCACACAGCATGACAAGAGTTTTTGTATACAAATTCAGAGTCTAACTCAACCATCCAAAGTACATTAATGTAAATGAGACAGTCATTACTGCAAGGAACTATGGTGCCGTTTGGTTCATATATTGGTAACGTAATGGGTAACCCATAACGTTAAATTATGTTTGTTTAAGTCCAATCGTAATCGATACCACAGTAGAAATGGATACCGGCTTATTTAAACCTGTTATCGCCGGTATTCGAGTGTGAATCATTACCATTACAATTTACGTTACATTTCGTGAACCAAACGGCACCTATATTTTTTTTCCTTGTTGGTTGGGAGCCCAGCAAGCAACTCAGAGAAGGCCTCAACACTACCCTTGTTGCTTGGGAGCAGCGTAAGCATTGTTACGACTTTGTATCCAGTAATACCAGTCTCCATATGTGATTATGTGATGTCAAGGCCAGGGATCTCAGGAACTTGGTCACCGGGTTCATCTATGTCTCCCTCCCTGGTTTAATGCCTTTTCCGTGTTTATTCTAATTACCTAGCGTACGTAAATTTGTGGTGTGTGTACATGTGCATAGTGTTTGGATGGTTCCCTTTGTATCCTTTCCCTTCTTTAAATGATGATACACGACTCTCTCGCATGTTTGAGAAAAAAAGAAATACAGCTTCACCTTTGATTAACTAGATTAATTAGTTCTAATATCATTATTCATTGGCGACAAAGTGATAAATGCAGTAAGTGTGTCAGGGGCAAACACAAGCCCATCCTTCCTCCTCTTCTATTTCAACCCTCCCCCTCCCCCCCTGGCTATTCAGTTCATTTCTTTCAGTACAAAGCAAGACGGCATGTGAAAATACAGATGCATAGCAAGCAAAACAAAGAAATCCAATACGTATAGTGCATGGTAAACCTTAATAAAATGCAAACATGTACCTGTAGGATGTCATGACTTCAGGATCCCTTAACAACCTCTGCCGGCGCAGGACATTAACTATGAGGAAATACATAAGTTGCCACAGGGTGTAAGCAGCTAGTGGAACAAAAAAAAGCCATGTCCACATATATGATTTGTCCTCCACATATGGCCATGTGACTCTGGCATCTCTTCCTTCCGGGTGCATGGCAGCAAATGTTTGTGGATCCCACCACCGGATAGTGAATAGAACAATCCCTGCAGAAACACTCAATCAGTCTGAAGCTGAACCAAAATTCAGAAACAAAATGTAATTGCTACAGAACAGAACTATATAATCCTAGTATACCAATGACCTATAGGAAATTTGATAAGGCATATACAAAACCAAACTTCAGGATGAGGCCTTCTGTAGTTCAACTGAATCTTTAAGGGCCCAATTGCACATTTTTGTTGAATTCCTCAGTGTTGTTTCCTGTTGGGCCTAGGCCTTGTATCCAGCCCATTATGGTGCTACCTGTTGGGCCTAGGCCTTGTATCCAGCCCATTATGGTCCTACTATATGTATCTACACACATATTCTGGTTAATACTATTCTATTCTCCTCCAATACTCAGATTAAGTGTCCATAACTTTGTGTTCCTCATTGTTTCATGTTTTGGCATCACCATTCCATTTGTAGTTTCTTTGGAACTTTCAGAGATAAAGAAAGAAGAAGTTCAGCCAGACAAAAATGGGATGTGCTGGTTAAAGAAAGATGAGCGAGAACACTACTTATAATTCAAATAATGTAAAGTCCCAATAGATTACTCAAATGTCAGTAAACTGAAACGGTTACATAGTTTCACTATATCAAAATGATGTTTTACATGAAAAAGTAAAATTGTGTA
Organism: Zea mays; assembly: GCF_902167145.1. Lineage (NCBI taxonomy): Eukaryota > Viridiplantae > Streptophyta > Magnoliopsida > Poales > Poaceae > Zea > Zea mays. The sequence goes on from NC_050103.1 coordinate 142,172,231, forward strand.
TGTATTGAATCCAGATATTCATGTCTGAGATCACTTACCAGGTAAGAGATGTATCAGGACACTAACAAGTTTGTCAAATGAACCAAAAACTAAGCTGCAACGCCACACAATTAATGCCCAAGCAAGTGGACCCTGTGAGGATTTAAAATGATTAAACACATCCAGGACAAGCTCTGGAAATCAACAGGAGTATTTTTCATACCTCTGCAAACGAGAAGCAAACCATGAAAAGTTTTTCATCTTTCGGATAGAAGAGAATCATTACAAGGAGAAAGGTGTTGGCATAGTAGCAGAAGTCCTGCAGAAAAAAGAAAAAAAATTAAACCTCAAGGTTTTACACACAAGATGATGGCTTTAGAAATGAAGAAGATCCCATCAAAAGAACACAAGGCTGCTGTCTAGCAAACTAATATTTGTGACAACATTTGAAATGTAAAATGAAACAGAACCTAGAATATTGACCAAGATATAATGTAGTATTAGAGTTGTACTACTTGACATGTACTCCAATATTGTAAAACTCTATCTCAAACATGTAGGCATACTGTTTATCAGGTAAATCAGATAAAAGGCTATTCCCGGTACAATAAAAGAATATCATCAACATTACACATCGTTAGAATAGAGTGGCTCCTTTTTAATTTTTTATAAAGGATAAATACATGAGATATGTGACAATAGGTTTATTAAGTGACGATATTTGGTCTGTCCGTGGTGGAAAAAAAATGTGATAATAGGTTTACCACTTACACACATTGTGCAACTGCAAGATGTTGGCACAATGTCATAAAACAGCCCATCATCCACTCATCATACTAGTATGTGCTATCTACAACTATTTATCCTTTCAACAAAGCTTTCTATTGGAGAATTTGTGGTGTGGATAACAAATAAATTTAGAGTAAAGTAGGACACTGAAACAAACAATGCTAAGTTATGATTTATGATGTAAAAATATGTGGAAGCACATTTCTGACAATTGACGCATCTCCAGGACATAAAAAATGTGAGACAGTAACATACTCACCAGGAGATAGTAATGCCATTTCTTGTAGCGGTAGTAAATCCAGCGGAGCGGAACGAATATGACATAGAACAGGCAGTACACATATGGCACATCCTGTGGTCCTGCAAGCAACACCATAGCATTGAGAGGTGGAATCAACAAGAATCTTATGATGTACAGTATGCGACACCCAACCAAAAGATCAATGTTGTTGCAGTAGCTTACTGGCACCCAAGAGATAGCAAAATCCCCCAAATCCAAGAACACCCAGCAAGTGTGTGACCTGATGAACATTTAAAACCAGCAGCACCATATGAGAACATTCCCTAAACCCAATCCAGCGAATCCAATTATTGCCACAATCTCTGCAGCACAGTGCGAACAATAAATGTGCAGGTACTTATTACATCACACAATGACCTCCACAAAAGAAAGGGAGCACGGGAGCGGCAAGATTTGTGGACGTCAACTGCACAAGAAAGGCGGTAATAAAGAGATTAAACGGAGGCAGGGTCGGGGAAATGACCTTAAAGATGAAGCGCTCGTGCTGCTCGGCCTTGGTGGCGATCTTGACGGCCTGCTTGGACAAAATCGCCTTAGCCTGATCCCTCTGCGCAGGACAAGATCAGCACTCATAAGTGTAGCCAGAAGCAAATCCGAGAAAGAAAGAAAAAAAGAAAATTAAACGACAGAGCAGCAGCGGCCCGGCGACGAACCCTCCGGCGGACGTCGGCTGCACCATTGGCGACCAGCGGCGCGCCCGGCACCGCCGCGTCGTCCTCCACCTCCGACGCCATCCCTTCCCAACAAGGCAAGAACTTTCGAGACGCGACCTTTGTTCTCCCTCCTATACGCGAAACAATTGCTATATGAAATTTTCTCCCTTTCCTTTCCTTTGCTCCCGTTGATTTATAATGTCCTTTATATAATCATCACACGCATCCATCGAGCTTAACTGCCTTTTTAATCTGAACCCATCCAATATTCTACGTCTTTCTTCCCGTGAAGTGTGAACTCAGCCAGAGCTGCAGCTGCGTGGCGTTTTGGGCTCCCCGACCACGTCATCCGTCAACAACTGGTGGAAGGCGACGACAGAACACGTGTGCCGTCGCCGTTGCGGGACTGTGGCCTTCTCCTTTTTTTTTTCTATGTGGGAGAAGGGCATTTTCGTGATTTGTTTGCAGGGAGCCGGATAAAAAACATTTCGTTTTCTTCTTTTTTTCGTCTCTCTGGTTCATTCGAGCTTTACTCGATCGCACTGTTCGTCTTCTTTTGATTTCTGGAAAAATGTTCCATCTTAAAGACAAATTGTTCAAGGAAAATTTGTTTTTTATTACTTTGCACTGCCGTCATGGTAAAAAAGACAATTATTCCAAAATGAAATACGAAGTTACCGTGGGAATTTCCGGTCTTTGCCTTTTTTAGAAATGATGGTAGAGACTATCGGGAGGAGACATATCGCGACCTCGACCATATAACGAAAGCTTAATCTTTCTAATCTTTCTTTTATGTTGGCTAACTATACGGTCGATCATAGCGAAAAACAACAACAACAACAATGAAAGCCTTGATGCAATAGTTAGCAACCAAGGCCCATCACCGTCAAGACGTCTCAGGGCCTTCTGCTCCACACATCCGTACAGGCGCAGCTATAGATGTCCAAACAGTGCGGGCTGCCCGTTTGGCCCGTGGCACGACACGAATTTAGCCCGGTCCAAACACGGCCCGGCACGGTCGGTTACGGGCCCGGGCCGGCACGGCCCGTTTAGCGGGCCGGGTATGGGCAGATACAGCGGCCCGCGTGCTTTGGCCCGGCCCAGCCTGATAAATGGGTCGACCCGACGGCGGCCCACATATTTATGTAAATACTAAATATGTAAATACATTTAATTCTCTCATAGTATGTAAATACTAAATACGCGGCCAAACATATATAAAATGCATACATAAATATAAAATGCATACATAAATATTTTGTTGTCTTAATATATATAAATAATATGTTATTATATATGATTAATTCTGTTAAATATATGTATTTATATACCGTTCTACTGTTGGTTCGGGCTAGTGCCTGGCCCGGTCCGTTGAGGCCCACCGGGCCAACGGGTCGGCCCGACACGATTTTTTCCTGTGCGTGCCGGGTTTGGGCATGTCCCTAGGCACGTGGGCCAGCCCGATCTGGCCCGAAGCATCAACGGGTCGTGCCTGGCCTGGCCCTATTCGTACCGGGCCGAAACGGGTTCGGGCCGGGTCCGTGCCGGGTGGCCCGTTTGGACATCTATAGGCGCAGCGAAGGGATCCGCATCGTAGAGACGCCAAAGGTGGCGGAAGCTACAAGTCAACCCGTTACGTCGTCGGCCCACCAGATGGCGCATCGGCAGACCCACCTGTCAACGTAGTCAGCTGGTGCGTTATCTAGTGTATGCCGACCACGGCGCACGTCCAGCGACAGCCCTGAGGGGGGGCGCGGGGCGGTTGCCCCGGGCCCCCCGGAATGATGGGCCCCACCCCTGACACCAAGGAGCAGAGCAGTCGGAACAAAACGGCAAGGAGAAGATCACGGAAGTCGAGCAGATCATAGAAGTCGATCAGAGCAGTCAGAACAAAATGCTTCGTCCTTGTCCGTTCGTCGCTTCGTCAGTTCGGCCTTCGAGTCCTTCATCCGGTCCTCCCGTCGGGCCGTACTACCTGCGTCTCAGCGTCTCGGTCTCGCCTCGACGCCTCGGCGTCTCGCAGCAGCAGGCCGGGGCCGCCGCCACCGCCTTCAAGACCGGCGCCGCCGCACCGCCATTCCTGACGCCAGCCGGCGGCCAGACATGCACGACGCCTTGGTGGCCCTGCTGCGCAGCCTGCGCTCCATCGCGTTCTTCCCCTACTTCATGCTCGTGGCTTGCGAGGGCGGCGGTCTCCTCCTTCTGACGACGTGACGTTTTCTAATGTTATCCCAGAAGACGACGACGTGACGTTGCTTCGAAATTTCTATACTCCATAATCGGTAATAATTCTTTAAGTTTATTCGTGTAACTAAGCAATAGCTTCCATTCATAATTTTGTTTTTAATTTCAGCATATAGTCATGTCATCTAGAAAGTATCCATCCGGTTCTGAGAAAAGGAAGAGGAAGAAACGAGCAGATGAGTTCATAGAAACGCAGAGAGGAGCTATGGACAAATTTTTTTCTAGTAATTCAAGAACTTCAAGGAATCAAAATGAGATGGCTATAGTTGCTATAGAGGAGCAACCTGATAATAAGCCAGAAGATCAGGGCTTTACACCAGAAGAAAATATTGATCATGAGCCTATGGTTAATTCACCTCCTACAGAAAATGCTAGTGTTGATGAACAACCTGTTTTTACTGAGGATATCTATGATCCAATAAATTGGGATAATCTTGATAACAAGTCAAGGGACATATTAGTAGAGAAGGGACCCATTAGAGATGAAAATATTGCAAACACTTTCTCTTTTGATGGCTCATCAGATGTTGATCTAAATGATCTAATTTCAGAGCTTAGTGTTTTGCAGTTGACTTTATCAGATAAACCAATGTCTGCCATGGATATTTTTGAGTATGTTAGAGAAGTGGATTCTTATCCTAATACTGCTATTGCTTATCGACTTTTATTTACTGTGTCCGTGACCGTTGCATCAGCTGAAAGAAGTTTTTCAAAGTTGAAGTTGCTGAAGAATTATTTGAGGTCCAAAATGTCTCAAGAAAGACTAAATGGTTTGGCTATTTATGCATCGAGAAAATATTAGATGAAATTGATACTGATGCTATCATCAATGACTTCGCTTCGAGACATCTTAGAAGACAATTTTAAGGTAATCACATATTTGTATTTTTTCTTACAATGAATAACTTTTTGATGTATTTTTAAATGTTTATTACCAATATGTATTATATATATTATTATAGTAAGGCCCCTATATTAAGTCTGGCCCCGGGCCCCTAATTTGTCAGGACCGTCACTGCGCGCGTAGTGTTGTAATTACCCCGTTACATGGAATATTCCCCTTGATATAAGCTTGACGGACGGGACTATAAATACTCCCATTCTGTAGTGGGTGGGACATTGAGAAACATAATGAGATTTTCTAGCATGAATTTTCCTTTTTTATGCTCAGAATAGTTTTCAGGATATAAAATGTAGTCTTCCCTATCCTGAACCATGGGAGCCTTGCCCTTTACAAAGTTAGAAAGCTTGGTTCTAGGGGCATTAAGTTTGATGTTGCTTTGGCTCTCAGATTGGAAGCCAATGCCATTCTTAATGCCAGGGCGTCTCCTATTATAACACATATTACGAGCAAATTCAAATTTTTCATTCTCTAGCTCATGCTCGGTAATTTTTAGCATTTAATTTAGCTATGCGATCATTTTGTTCTTTAATTATAGCAAGGTGATCATTTATAGCACCAACATTAACATTTCTACATCTACTGTAAATGGTAACATGATCAATGGTACATGTAGAGGGTTTGCAAGCAATCAATTCTTCAATCTTAGCAATGAAACTAACGTTTTCAGTTCTAAGATAAGAAATTGAATCATTGCAAATATTAAACTCTTTAGACAAGTTTTCACATTTTTAACTTCAAGAGCATAAGTATCTTTTAGCTTAACAAACTTTGTATTTTCCTTAACGAGCAAGTCCTCTTGGCATTCCAAGATCTCATCCTTCTCGTTAATGGTTTTTATCAATTCATTAATTTTCTTCTTTTGATCCATGGTAAGGTTTGCAAAAAGAGAAGTTAAATCATCATCATTTTCACTAGAGCTACCCTCATCATCGGAAGTAATGTATTTTGGGGTATCTCTAGAATGTACCTTCTTCTTTTTGCTGTCCTTGGCCATGAGACATTTGTGTCCGACGTTGGGGAAGAGAAGACCTTTGTTGACGGCGATGTTGGTGGCATCCTCATAGGAGGAGTCGGTGGAGCTTTCGTCGGAGTCCCATTCCCGCCCCATTGTAGGATCTAGGACACCAGCTAGAGAGGGTGAATAGACGATTTTAACTAAAATAAAATACACTAGACAAATTTATTCAAATCGACAAGAGATATAGATATTACTAGCCTTGATGAGACAACAAAATGTAATGAGAAATTTAAGCTAATGCCACAAAGATAAACAATATACAAGTTACCATCTACTTGTAAGTAATGTATGAAGGTTGAGAAAGAGACACCAAGATTTATCTCGTGGTATCAGTGATTTGCCGTTCACCCCTAATCCACGTTGAGGTGGAATTCAAGCTTTCAATTGCTCCTCTACCAAGACACGGCTTGATCTTTGAGCCAATTGGACAAGAACTCACTCAATACCTCGATTTTCACTAGCATCGCCTTTGCCGCTTCGGCGAGGTGGGCGCGAACCCCTCACAATCAATCCCGCGGCTCCTCCACAATCTTCATGGAGAGCTCAACGGAGACAACACCTGAGCCGTCTAGGAGGCGGCAACCTCCAAGAGTAACAAGTCGATGACGCTTGCCCGGTGTACCACCTAGTGCTTCAAAAGATCACAACAAATGCAAATGCACTAGAGCGTCTCAATCACTCACTATAATACGATCTCAATCAACCAATGTGAGTGTTTGAGTGGGAGGATCACAAATGAGTTAAATGTGTGCTAGGAATGGCCAAGAGAGCCCTCACACACGAGCTCCACTTCTAGTTATAGCCCTCAACACATACATAGCCGTTATGTGCAACTAGCACAGTTTCTGCGCACACGCGGACGGTCCGCGCCCTATGGCCGGACGGTCCGCCGTACCAGTAATGGCTATATTGACCGTTTGAAACCTGCCAGAGCTGTCAGAAAAGTCAAGGCCGGACGGTCCGCACACCGGGGCCGGACGGTTCGGAACCTGGCAACTTGGAATAACAGAGCGCTTGGTTAGTCAAACTAATTCGAGCGGACTGTCCGCCATTCATGGTCGGACGGTCCGCACATGGACCACTTACGGTCTAGATAAAAACCCCGGACGGTCCGTAGTAAAAAGTCTCCAAAACACATCGTCCCTGCCCAAGATCAATTCATCTTATGCGGACGGTCCGGCCTCCTGGCCTGGACGGTTCGCCAAAGGGAGACAAAGGCAGACGACCAGCTGACCTCTCTAGCAGAGTTGCGGACGGTCCACCGTCCATAGAGAAAAAAATATTTTGTGCTAGTTCAAAAGAATTCTAATTTTGAAATTCGTAGCGCTGTTAGCCCTCATGCACATGTTACCGTTTATGCTCTACGAGACACTAAGTTTTACACCATTCAAGTTCATTGACCCCTCTTAATAGTACGGTTGTCTATCCTATTAATCCGGTCAGTTTCTTCTCTAAACACCTGCTGGCCGGCAAAAGCAAAAACCTATGTTTTACCTTTACCTTCACTTGATCCACAGTCAATGGTTATGAGTCCCCAAAGACTTTTATTGTATCCTATGGTTCAGTCCTGAATTCTTATCACTCCAAGAACGGTTAGTCCACAGTCAGTTGTCATTAATCACTAAAACACCACTTAGGGGCCTAGATGATTCACACCCATGTGCGCCTCGCCACCCTTCTTCTTGTTGTAATACCTTTTTCTTCATCTTCTTCTTCCCTTTCTTGTCGTCATCCCTATCACTATCACTTGTATATGGACATTTAGCAATAAAATGATCAGACTTACCACACCTGTAGCAAACCCTCTTGGAGTGGGGTTTGTAGTCCTTCCCCTTCCTTTGCTTGAGGATTTGTCGGAAGCTCTTGATGATAAGAGCCATCTCCTCGTTGTCGACCTTGGAGGCATCAATTGGAAGCCTACTTGTTGGTGTAGACTCTTCCTTCTTTTCTTCCGTTGTCTTGAATGCAACGGGTTGCACCTTGGGTGTGGAGGTGGCGCCTTGCTCCAAGTTGACAATATGTTTGAAGTCTTTGATCATTAGTTCAAAGCTCACAAACTTGCCAATCACTTCCTCGGAAGACATCTGTTTATATCTAGGATCTCCACAAATTAATTGAACTTGAGTGGGGTTACGAAAGACAAGAGATCTTAAAATAACCTTGACCATTTCATGGTCATCCCACTTGGTGCTCCCGAGGTTGCAGACTTGGTTCACCATCGTTTTGGGCTGGTTGTACATTGCTTGTGGCTCTTCTCCCTTGTTGAGGACGAACTGACCGATTTCTCACTCGATCGTTTCGTGCTTGGTGATCTTTATCACTTCATCTCCTTCGGGCGCCATCTTGAGGATGTCCCAAATTTCTTTGGCACTCTTCAACCCTTGCACCTTATTGTACTCCTCTCGACACAAGGAAGCTAGGAGTATAGAGGTGGCTTCGGAGTTGAAGTGCCTTATTTGGGCGGCCTCATCGGAATCGTAATCCTCGTCGCCCAGCTGTGGTACCTACACTCTCTACTCAATAATGTCCCATATGCTTTCGTGGAGTGAGGTTAGATGGTGCCTCATTTTATCACTCCACATACAATAATCTTCACCATCAAAATATGGTGGCTTACCTAGGGGAATGGAAAGTAGAGGAGCACGTTTAGAAATACGAGGATAGCGAAGGGGAATCTTACTATACTTGAAAGGGAAATAGGGTTTAACCTTTTCCCATAAATGATTTTGGTGGTTGAATGCCCAACGCAAATAATTGGATTAACTAGTTTGCTATAGATTATATATTCTATAGGTGCTAAAGGTTCAACCCAAACCAATAAAAAGATCAAGTTAGGGTTCAAAAGAAAGGAGCAAAAAAAAACTGAAGAGTACCCTGGTCTGGCGCACCGGACTGTCCAGTGTGCCACCGGTTAGTGTCCGGTGCACCAAGGCCGTACGACTCTGAACTTGCCACCTTCGGGTTTCAGAAGTGTCGCTCCGCTATAATTCACCGGACTGTCCGGTGCACCAGCGGAGCAACGACTACTTCGCGCAATGGTCGACTGCAAAAGCGGTGAAGTCAGATGAACAGTGAAGAATAGTACGCGCAGAGTCAGAGCAGCCGCCAGAGGCACACCAGACAGTGCACAGTACCTGTCCGGTGCCACCAGAAGACAAAGCTCCAACGGTCGAAACCTCTCGAACCCTAACAGTTGGGTGACGTGGCTGGCACACCGGACTGTCCGGTGCGCCCATCGACAGCATCCACCCTCAACGGTTGAATTGGTGGTTGAGGGCTATAAATACCCCACAACCACCTCCACTCCAACCATCCAAGCATTCATCACACTCCATTCAATACAAGAGCAAAACACAACACTCCAAGACACACATCAAAGCCATCAATCCGATCAAAGTTCCCAATTCAATTCTAGTCTTTAAGACTTGTGAGAGAATCGTTCTTGTGTTTCTTTGTTGCTCTTGTTGCTTGGTTGGCTTTCTTATTCCTCATTCTTGTTCTCTAAGTGACTTGTAATCAAAGCAAGAGACACCAAGTGTGTGGTGGTCCTTGTGGGGTCTAACTGTCCCATTTGATTAAGGAGAAAGCTCACTCGGTCTAAGTGACCGTTTGAGAGAGGGAAAGGGTTGAAAGAGACCCGGTCTTTGTGACCACCTCAACGGGGACTAGGTTCTTAAGAACCGAACCTCGGTAAAACAAATCACCGTGTCATCCGCTTTATATTCTTGGTTGATTTGTTTTCCTCTCTCTCCCAGACTTAACTTTTATTCTAAACGCTAACCCCAGCTTGTAGTGTGTTTAAAGTTGTAAATTTCAGTTTCCGCCTATCCACCCCCTATAGGCAACTTTCAATTGGTATCAGAGCCCGATACTTCATTAGAGTCTAACCACTCGAAGTGATGTCGGGAGGATCCACCAAGGGGGAGATGGAAACAGGCACAAGCCACGTGAAGGCTCAATCAAAGGAATCCGGCACCAAAGGAAGGGAGGAATCACCTCCACGATTCAAGTCGCATCGGAGTGGCAACAAGAAGAAGGAGATGAAGAAAGTGGTCTACTACGAGACCGATTCTTCGTCGCCATCCACCTCCGGCTCTGACCCACCGTCCGTCACTTCTAAGCGCCATGAGCACAAGAAGTTTAGTAAGATCCCCTTACACTATCCCCACATTTCTAAACACACTCCTTTACTTTCCGTCCCATTAGGCAAACCACCGGTTTTTATGGTGAAGATTATTGTATGTGGAGTGATAAAATGAGGTATCACCTAACCTCACTCCACGCTAGCATATGGGACATTATTGAGTTTGGAGCGCAGGTACCATCCGTAGGGGACCAGGGATACGACTCGGACGAGGTCGCCCAAATCCGGCACTTCAACTCCCAAGCCACTACTATACTCCTCGCCTCTCTATGTCGAGAGGAGTATAATAAGGTGCAAGGGTTGAAAAGTGCCAAGTAGATTTGGGACGTGCTCAAAAACGCGCACGAGGGAGATGAGGTGACCAAGATCACCAAACGGGAGACGATCGAGGGGGAGCTCGGTCGTTTTGTCGTCAACCAAGGATAGGAGCCACAAGCTATGTACAACTGGCTCAAGACCTTGGTGAATCAAGTGCGCAACCTCGGGAGCACAAAATGGGATGATCATAAAATGGTCAAGTTTATTCTTAGATCACTCGTATTTTGTAATCCTACTCAAGTTCAATTAATACGTGGTGATCCTAGATATAAGCTAATGTCTCCCAAGGAAGTTATAGGAAAGTTTGTGAGCTTTGAATTGATGATCAAATGCTCCAAACAAATTGTCAACTTGGAGCAAAGCGGCACCTCCACACCCGAGGTGCAACCCGTCGCATTCAAGGCAATGGAAGAAGAAAAGAAGGAATCTACACCAAGTAGGATTCCAATCGACGCCTCCAAGCTCGACAACGAGGAAATGTCGCTCATCATCAAGAGCTTCAGCCAAATCCTCAAGCAAAGGAGGGGGAAAGATTACAAACCCCGCTCCAAAAGGGTGTGCTACAAGTGTGGTAAGCCCGGCCATTTCATTGCTAAATGTCCTATATCTAGTGATAGTGACAGGGGCAACGACAAGAGAGAGAAGAAGAAGGAGAAGAAGAGATACTACAAGAAGAAAGGCGACAATGCCCATGTGTGTCGGGAATGGGACACCGACATGAGCTCCACCGACTCCTCCTCCGACGAGGATGCCGCAAACATCACCGTCAACAAGGGACTTCTCTTCCCCAACGTCGGCCACAAGTGCCTCATGGCAAAGGACGACAAAAGGAAGAAGATAAAATCTAGAGCCTCCACTAAATATACAACATCTAGTGATGAGGATAGCTCTAGTGAAGATGAAGATAATTTGCTTACCCTTTTTCCAACCTTAACATGCAACAGAAAGAAAAATTGAATAAATTAATAGGTGCTATTCATGAGAATGATGAACCCTTGGATAGCCAAGAGGAATTCCTTATTAAGGAAAATAAGAAGCATGCTAAGTTGAAGAATGCCTATGCCCAGGAAGTAGAAAATATGAAAATTTGTCTAAGGAGCTTAGGGTTTGCCATGAATCAATTTCCAACCTTAGAACTGAGAACGCTAATTTATTTGCTAAGGTTGAGAAATTAAATGCTTTTGATGATTCAATTACCAATCTTAAAAATGATAATTCTAGTTTAATTGCTAAGATTGACAAATTGAATGAATCAATTTCTAGCCTTAAGAATGAAAATGCTAGTTTAATTTCCAAGGCTAAAGATTTAAATGTTTGCAATGATTCTATTTCCTGTCTTAGAGATGAGAATGTCATATTACATGTTAAGATAGAAGAATTAAATGCTTGCAAACCCTCTACATCTAGTATTGATCATGTTACTATTTGTACTATATGTAGAGATGTTAATATTGATGCTATTCATGATCACCTTGCTTTAATTAAACAACAAAATGATCATATAGCTCAATTAACTACTAAAATCTATGAGCATGAGATAGAAAATGAAAAATTTAAATTTGCTAGAAGCATGCTCTATAATGGGAGATGCTCTGGCATTAGTTTCCAACAGGGAAGCAATGTCAAAATTAATGCCCCTAAAAGATTGTCTAATTTTGTAAAGGGCAAAGCTGCCATGGTTCAGGATAACGAGGGCTATATTTTATATCCTACTGGTTATCCCGAACACAAAATTAGGAGAATTCATGCTAAGAAGTCTCATTCTGTTTCTCACCATGCTTATATGTATAAGAATGAGTCATCTAGCTCTAGGCATTCTACACATGCTAAAATGCCTAAAAGGAAAACTCCTACTGCATCAAATGAGCCTAACATTTCATTTAAGACTTTTGATGCTTCTTATGTGCTTACTAACAAATCAGGCAAAGTAGTTGCCAAATATGTTGGGGGCAAATACAAGGGCTCCAAGACTTGTGTTTCCCAAGGTGCTTGTTTCTAATGTGAAAGGACCCAAGACCGTTTGGGTACCTAAGAAAGGCCTAAAACTGTTTTGCAGGTTTATGCATCCGGGGGCTCAAGTTGGATCATTGATAGCGGATGCACAAACCACATGACAGGGGAGAAAAGGATGTTCTACTCCTATGAGAAAAATGAAGATCCCCAAAGAGATATCACATTCGGGGATGGAAATCAAGGTTTGGTCAAAGGACTTGATAAAATTGCTATATCACGTGACCATTCCATTTCCAATGTTTTTCTTGTAGATTCTTTAGATTACAATTTGCTTTTAGTTTCTCAATTATGCAAAATGGGCTACAACTGTCTTTTTATGGATATAGGTGTTACTGTCTTTAGAAGAAGTGATGATTCAGTAGCATTTAAGGGAGTATTAGAGGGTCAGCTATACTTAGTTGATTTTAATAGAGCTGAACTCGATACTTGCTTAATTGCTAAGACTAATATGGGTTGGCTCTGGCATCGCCGACTAGCCCATGTTGGGATGAAGAATCTTCACAAGCTTCTAAAGGGAGAACACATTTTGGGACTAACCAATGTTCATTTTGAGAAAGACAGGGTCTGTAGCGCATGTCAAACAGGAAAGCAAGTTGGAACCCACCATCCACACAAGAACATCATGACAACGGACAGGGCACTGGAGTTACTCCACATGGATTTATTCAGCTCGATAGATTACTTAAGCATCGGCGGGAGTAAGTACTGTCTTGTAATTGTGGATGATTATTCTCGCTTCACTTGGCTATTCTTTTTGCAGGAAAAATCAAAAACCCAAGTGACTTTAAAGGGATTCTTAAGATGGGCTCAAAATGAGTTCGGATTGAGAATCAAGAAGATAAGAAGCGACAACGGGACGGAGTTCAAGAACTCACAAATCGAAGGCTTTCTTGAGGAAGAGGGAATCAAGCATGAGTTCTCTTCTCCCTACACACCTTAACAAAATGGTGTAGTAGAGAGGAAGAATAGAACTCTACTGGACATGGCAAGGACCATGCTTGATGAGTACAAGACTCCGGACCGGTTTTGGGCTGAGGCGATTAACACCACTTGCTACTCCGTCAACCGGCTCTACCTTCACCGAATCCTCAAGAAGACATCATACGAACTCCTTACCGGTAAAAAGCCCAATGTTTCATATTTTAGAGTCTGTGGTAGCAAATGTTTTATTCTTGTTAAGAGAGGTAGAAAATCTAAATTTGCTCCTAAGGCTGTAGAAGGCTTTTTACTTGGTTATGACTCAAACACAAGGGCATATAGAGTCTTCAACAAATCCACTAGATTAGTTGAGGTTTCTTGTGACATTGTGTTTGATGAGACTAATGGCTCCCAAGTGGAGCAAGTTGATCTTGATGAGCTAGATGATGAAGAGGCTCCATGCGTCACGCTAAGGAATATGTCCATTGGGGACGTGTGTCCTAAGGAATCCGAAGAGCCTACACAAGCACAAGATCAACCGTCATCTTCCAATCAAGCATCTCCACCAACTCAAGATGAGGATCAGGCTCAAGACAATGAAGATGAAGATTAAGAGGATGAGCCACCTCAAGAGGAGGACAATGATCAAGGGGGAGATAAAGTTGATCAAGACAAGGAAGATGATCAAGAAATTCAGGGTCAAAGACCGCCACACCCAAGAGTCCACCAAGCGTTTCAAAGAGATCACCCCATGAACTCAATTCTCGGTGACATTCATAAAGGGGTAACCAAGATCTCGGGTCGCACATTTTTGTGAGCATTACTCTTTTGTGTCCTCTATTGAACCATACAGGGTAGAGGATGCACTAAAAGATTCGGATTGGGTGTTGGCAATGCAAGAGGAGCTCAACAACTTCACGAGGAATGAGGTATGGCATTTAGTTCCACGTCCTAACCAAAATGTTGTAGGTACCAAATGGGTATTCCACAACAAGCAAGATGAGCATGGTGTGGTGACAAGGAACAAAGCCCGACTTATGGCCAATGGTTATTCACAAGTCGAAGGTTTGGATTTTTGGTGAAACTTATGCACCCATAGCTAGGCATAAGTCAATTCGCATATTACTTGCCTATGTTACTTACCATGGCTTTAAGCTTTACCAAATGGACGTGAAAAGTGCCTTCCTCAATGGACCAATCAAGGAAGAGGTCTATGTTGAGCAACCTTCCGGCTTTGAAGATAGCGAGTACCCTAACTATGTTTATAAACTCTCTAAGGCACTTTATGGGCTCAAGCAAGCCCCAAGAGCATGGTATGAATGCCTAAGAGATTTCCTTATCATTAATGGCTTCAAAGTCGACAAAGCCGATCCTACACTCTTTACTAAAACTATTGCAAAATATTTATTTGTATGCCAAATTTATGTTGATGATATCATATTTGGGTCTACTAACAAATCTACTTGTGAAGAGTTTAGTAGGATCATGATACAAAAATTCGAGATTTCTATGATGGGGGAGTTGAAGTATTTTCTAGGATTTCAAGTCAAACAACTCCAAGACAGCACCTTCATCAGCCAAACAAAGTACATACAAGACATACTTACCAAGTTTGGAATGAAGGATGCCAAACCCATCAAGACACCCATAGGAACAAATGGGCATCTGGACCTCGATGCAGGAGGTAAATCCGTAGATCAAAAGGTATACTTTACTCTATTTATGTGCATCTCGACCGGATATTATGCTTTTCGTATGCATGTGTGTAAGGTTCCAAGCCGATCCTAAGGAAGTTCACCTTAGGGCCGTAAAAAGAATCATGAGATATTTAGTTTACACTCCTAAGTTTGGACTTTGGTACCCCAAGGGATCCACCTTTGATTTAATAGGATATTCAGATGCTGATTGGGCAGGGTGTAAAATTGATAGGAAGAGCACATCAGGGACTTGTCAGTTTCTGGGAAGATCTCTAGTGTCTTGGGCCTCAAAGAAACAAAACTCAGTAGCTCTTTCTACCGCCGAAGCCGAGTATATTGCCGCAGGCTATTGCTGTGCGCAATTACTTTGGACGAGGCAAACCCTCAGGGACTATGGCTACAAATTGAGCAAAGTCCCTCTCCTATGTGATAATGAGAGTGCAATCCGCATGGCGGATAATCCCGTTGAACACAGCCACACTAAGCACATAGACATTCGGTATCACTTTTTGAGGGATCACTAACAAAGGAGGATATCGAGATAGCTTATGTTAGCACCAAAGAACAATTAGCCAATATCTTCACCAAGCCATTAGATGAGAAAACTTTTAGCAAACTTAGGAATGAGCTAAATATACTTGATTCTCAGAACTTTGATTGAAACTGTTGGGAACTTGTTCTCAAATGCTATGAATTAAGAACAAGGCAACACAAAAATAGATTAATGGTTAATGTCCTTCGTCCTTCGAAGCATCATTTCGCTAAGGATATAATGATTTTCGGACGAAGGTTATGAAGGACTTACCTTCATAATCACACCATATACCAATGAAAGACGAAGCATATGAAGCATGGGAAACAACATGGATAATCATATGACATCATAATATATCTTTTATTATATAATCATGAATGAATAAGAATAACACATGATTACATTTGTACCTTCGTCTTGATAGAGGGAAAAAGTACAAGCGTGACGCACAAGCAAGTACAAGTCAGCGTGAACAGTACACGGGTATTGTTCATCTATTTATAGGCACAGGGCGCAGCCTGTGTAAATTTACATTCATGCCCTTCATATTTACTATTGACTTATGGACAACCCAACGGGGCTAGATAGCCTTTTGCCCTTTAAGTTGGTTCCTTTTTCCGCCATTGAGCCGAAGCTCCCTCGCTCGTAGCTTCGGAGCAACATCAGCCTTCGTCACGACCATGCTTTTCACATCGTGCATGGTTTTAACCCGAGTCCGAAGGTACCTGTTCATATGTTACACTTGGAAAACATTGTTAAATCATGTTTTTGAGGACCTTCGGAAGACGAAGGCCCCCAACAGTAGCCCCTCACAATATTAGTTTGTTAAGATAACGAATTTAGACTACGACATGGACGAAGGCCTTAAGCCAAAGGTCCGAAAAAACACCTTCCCTTTGCTAGAATAGCAATAAACAATGATAGATGGGGCCCTCCATTTTGCAGTGCACTGGGCGTATAAATAGGAACTCACACCAGCTGCATTTGATACGCTATTTCTGCCATTTGCATTATTTTCTCAATCTTATAGCTCTTGCTCACTAGCGCTTGCTAGATTATCAAGCTCTCTGAGCTTCAGTTTAAAAGACGCATTTTCACCGTGTCTGGAGAAAAAATGTCTCAGGAAAAGAAGGTTGTTGCGGAGACGAAGCTGACTGAAGAAGCGAAGCTGTTTGAGGAGAAGGAGGCTGTGGATCCTTATATTGCTGGATTTGTTGAGTCGATGGCAAAAACAAACACAGAGAAAATTACTAAAGACATACTGGAAGGTTTATCTGAAGATACTGGTGACAGCGATAGCTATGATGTGGAAAGTGGGGATGAGGATTCTGAGGATCGGCCTTGGTGGCCAAGTCATTCAATCTTCGGGAATTCAACCATCAAACAGAGTCATCTTGAGAACATGAGAGAAGGTACTTTCGGGACATGTCTATTGTGAGGGCTGGTGAAGCGTCCCCAATCCTCTAGGACTCAAATGTGATACAATTACTAGTCCCAGGAGGCTAGTAAACACATTTATACATCAGATGATTACAGATCTGCTTAAACGACAAACCTATAAAGGTGGCGAACAACTTTAAGAGTTGGTCCACAACTCGGAACATATCATCAGAGTGGGGCTGAAGTAGCCCGATATACGCAGCGAAGCAAATCAGTGGTCCAACAGCCACAGGCAAGGTTGGGAACAGTCGTAACTCTTACCCGATCTCCTTTTTCTGAAAAAAATAAATAAGCAAGGGTGAGTACAAACGTACTCAGCAGCCCACCTTCACCCGCGGAATGGGGAAATCAGATATAATGCATGGAATATCTGGAGCTCAGGACATTTTGCAGAAACAGCAATATTTTATGCAGGGTTGTTTTGTAAAATATTTTGTATTTTGCAAAGCGCATCCTCTCCAAAAGGAGCAGGAAGTTTTTCAGTATTATAACAAAATCCCCTGAACTAAACCATCCAGGTATCTCAGCAGTTTCCCACTGGTTTTCCTTTTCAAAAACAGCTACTGGACTTCCCGTCCACCATAGCTCACGGCTCAACCGCCGGACCTTTTAAAAACCACTTTTCTCGAAAGCACTTTTTTTTGGAAAACAAAACATTAATTGCCATACCATACCAGACTCGTCCATTCCTGTGGACACGGACTATTCGAATAGGTTTTCAAACTCTGCGCAGAGGTGTACACTTTACCCACTAGTCCGGCTCTGTGATCTCATAGCTAGTGAGACCCGAACCCGAATCTCTTTCTTTCCCTGCACGTCCTAACCTTAATGGTTATCCGGAAGGAGTCAGGCCACCACCATGTCCAAACCGGACAAAACTTTCCCCCTCCTTATCCTCCCGGTGCTCCCCAGCCTTCATAACCCTAGGGTCGGACCGCACGAGTTCAGATTGAGTGACTACCCACACAGTCGCGAGTGGTTGTACTATTTGTCGGTGTTTCGAGACCGGGGGGTCCCTGAGCCGACGAGTGAATGTCGTCGCGTGCCCCAGCCCAGATGGGTCGAGCGCGAGGGCGAGCGCGAAGGGGGGAAAGTGAGGCGGCCAGAGACCGGCGTGAGAGAGGTGGGAATCCCGTGGCCTTCGTGTTCGTCCTGCGCCCAGGTCGGGTGCGCTTGCAGTAGGGGGTTACAAGCGTCCACGCGGGAGAGGGAGCGAGCGGCTTCAAGTGAGCGCCTGTCTCGTCCTTGTCCCCCGCGTGGCCAACCCTCTCTAAGAGGGCCCTGGTCCTTCCTTTTATAGGCGTAAGGAGAGGATCCAGGTGTACAATGGGGGGTATAGCAGAGTGCTACGTGTCTAGCGGAGGAGAGCTAGCGCCCTAAGTACATGCCGTCGTGGCAGCCGGAGAGATTTTGGCACCCAGCTGGTGTGATGTCGTGGCCGTCGGAGGAGTGCTGGAGCGTGGCGGAGGGACAGCTGTCGGAGCGGTTGAGTCCTTGCTGACGTCCTCTTGCTTCCGTAAGGGGGCTGAGAGCCGCCGTCGTCACAGGGTATGCGGGACGCCATCATTGCCTATCTGGCGGAGCGAGCCAGATGGGACGCCGGTCTTGTTCCCTGCGGCCCGAGTCAGCTCGGGGTAGGGTGATGATGGCGCCTCCTGTTGACGTGGCTGGTCTACGCCCTAGGTTGGGCGATGTGGAAGCTCCTCCGAGGCCGAGGTCGAGTCTGTCTTCCGTGGTCGAGGTCGAGTCCGAGCCCCTGGTTCAGGCGAGGAGGAGACCGTCGGCTGAGGCCAGGGCGGAGTCCGAGCCCTGGGGTCGGGCGAAGCGGAGTTCGTCGTCTTCTGGGGCTGAGCCCGAGTCCGAGCCCTGGGTCGGGCGGAGCGGAGTTCGTCGTCTTCCGGGACTTAGCTCGAGTCCGAGCCCTGGGTCGGGCGGAGCGGAGTTCGTCATCTTCCGGGACTTAGCCCGAGTCCGAGCCCTGGGTCGGGCGGAGCGGAGTTCGCCGTCTTCCGGGACTTAGCCCGAGTCCGAGCCCTGGGTCGGGCGGAGCGGAGTTCATCGTCTTCCGGGACTTAGCCCGAGTCCGAGCCCTGGGTCGGGCGGAGCGGAGTTCGCCGTCTTCTGGGACTTAGCCCGAGTCTGAGCCCTGGGTCGGGCGAAGCGGAGCTTCCTATGGTGCCTTCGGCCGGGCCTGACTGCCTGTCAGTCTCACTCTGTCAAGTGGCACCGCAGTCGGAGTGGCATAGGCGGCGCTGTCCTTCTGTTAGGCCGGTCAGTGGAGCGGCGAAGTGACGGCGGTCACGTCGGCTCTGCTGACTGGGGGGCGCGCGTCAGGATAAAGGTGTCAGGCCACCTTTGCATTAAATGCTCCTGCGATTTGGTCGGTCGGTGCGGCGATTTGGTCAGGGTTGCTTCTTGGCGAAGACAGGGCCTCGGGCGAGCCGGAAATATATTCACCGCTGGAGGGGGGCCTCGGGCGAGACGGAAATCCTCCGGGGTCGGCTGCCCTTGTCCGAGGCTAGGCTCGGGCGAGGCGTGATCGAGTCCCTCGAATGGACTGATCCCTGACTTAATGGCACCCATCAGGCCTTTGCAGCTTCATGCTGATGGGGGTTACCAGCTGAGAATTAGGAGCCTTGAGGGTACCCCTAATTATGGTCCCCGACACTATTAAAGAGTATAGGTAGTGAAGATGACAAACCGGTCCTTATATGAGGGGACAATCCTTCTGTTCACGCCTAAACCAGCTGAGCCAACACCTTAGGCCCTCCCCTAAACCAGGGAGTCCCTGATCATCCCTACTCAAAGGTGATAAGGGTGAAAACCCTTCATCATACACATTTTGAAAAGCATTTTCTTTTGAAAACTCACACCTTTTCTCAAATCATTTGTAACAAATATATCAGGGATTGATAGCGGCAAGCGGCTGGGTGGCCATAATAACTTGTCTCAAAATCATATCATGCATAAAATAACAGGCTGAGGGTTGTGGTTGAAAAATCATAGGTAATTTATGCATCAAAGGGATCTAGTGAGCTTGTCGTGCTTATCCGGCGAAGGGGGAAGAAGAGCTCGCGGAACTGGCTTCTGGCTCCTGGCGTAGACTTGTAGATCTGGCCTCCACGAGACAGTACGAACGCTCCGATAACTATGCAACATGAACAAGCAAACATACAAACAAGCAAGTATACCAACAAATATTTAGTATAGTGGTCAGAATAGAGATATATGGATGGGTAGAGTCTTGAGTAGAATCTGTGTCATGTGGTGTTGAGATACTACTAGTGGTGGAGCGGAGGTGCTTACCAGGAGGGTGGACTGGAGGCGAAGCGACACTATGTGTGTAGCCGGTAGAGCGGAGTAACTGAGTGGGTGGGCGTTTGCCTTGGCTGAGGGTGTTGAGTGTGTGTGGAGAGGGAGAGGGTAGCTGGGTGTATTTATAGCTGGGTGTATGTGGTGTAGCACAGTGAAGTTCACTGTTGGTGAGAATAGTGACGAATGAATCGTTTGACTTAGTCTGAACAGAGAGATTATAGGCAGAATATGGGATAAGAGTATTTTAGGAGTTTTCTGGAATATGAACCATGCTTATGGGATGACATGGTTGGATAGGGAATAATTCGATAAGAATTTAGAAACGAGAATTATTGGAATCTGAGTTTGGAAGCCTGGTTCGAAGGAATCTCAAGTTAAGCGTGCTCAACTTGGAGAAACCTAGGATGGGTGACCAGATGGGAAGTTCCTACTGGAAGGAAAATCACAGTCACCGGAGTTTGTATAACTGGAATATGGGTCTGGCTGGTCTTAGGTGGACTGGATAGCATGATGGATGAGTAGTTGAAATTTAGGGTGATCGGATGATCGATGAATAGTAACGGTGAATAGTAACGGTAAATAGTAACGGTAAATGGTAACGGTAAAAAGTAACGGTAAATAGTAATGGTAAATAGTAACGGTAAATAGTAACGGTAAACAGTAACGGTAAAAGTAATGGTAAAAAGTAACGGTAAAAAGTAACGGTAAAAAGTAACGGCAAATAGTAACGGTAAAAAGTAACGGTAAATAGTAACGGTAAAAGTAATGGTAAATAGTAACGGTAAATAGTGATGGTGAATAGTCGTATGAACGAACGATGAACGATGGATAGGAGCTATGAACGAACGATGAACGATCGAATGATCGAACGAACGATCGGAATTTCGGCAGCATAACGGCAGGAAAAAGATTATTTGGGCGAACGAACGGACGAACGATCAAACAATCGGACGAACGATCAAACGATCGGACGAACGAACGATCGGAATTTCGACAGCATAACGGCAGGAAAAAGATTATTTGGACGAACGAACGGACGAACGATCGAACGATCGGACGAACGGACGAACGAACCATGAAAGATCGGACGAACGATCGAACGATCGGACGAACGAACGAACAAACTAAGAACAGGGGGACGAACGATCGAAGAACGACCGAACGATCCTTGTGCTAGTGTGTGCTTGTGTGGAACATGGAGTGGGTGTGTGTGTGGGGAAGAGAGTTGCCATGAAATGGATTGGGGTAGGATGAGAGGAGGCCCTTGCCCCTCTATTTATAGCCATGGTGGGGGGATTAGGGGGAGGGATGAGAGGATTAGTGGGAGGATGAGAGGATTAGTGGGAGATTAGCATGGATTTGTCTTATATGAGTGTAATTAGCTTGTAGAGCTCAACATATGACACCGGAGGCATACGTATACGTATGAGCATGAAGAAAGTTATGAAGAAAATATTTGTGGGGGCTTGAAAAATGATTCTGAAGGTATTTCTTAGGAAGAAAATACTTGGAGATATATCGGTGGAATATTTGGGTAGTATTTCTGAAAGAGTTTGAGGGTGATCACTGGGGAAATATTTGTAGGATATTTTGAGGAGGATTTTAGAGAGAATAGAGACCACTATATTTTATTTGTTGATATCAACTCGCAAACAAATATTTTGAAATGAAATTTGAAATTCATTTTGAATTTAGAGCGAGTTTGAGAAAATTTCACGATTTGAATTTTTGGGATGCTACAAATCTACCCCACTTAAAAGGAATGTCGTCCTCGAGATTCGGCTTAGAAGGGTTATGGGTATAGCTTTACTTCAGCTACATATCTTCACTTTGCAGACTCTTCGAGGAGATGGAACTTCAACAAAATCTGGCCCTTACGGAGCATCCGGTTGCTGATTGCAAACGCTGATTCTGGCTACTCAAAGATCATCTTCAGGCTTCAGGTTTCGCTTGGCAGCTAGCTTATTGAGTAAGCATCGATGCCAATACGCAAACCTTTCTCTTGCGAACTCCCACATGGATTCCTTCCTTGATTGGTCTTCTGGTGCTTCATCAACGAAACTTGGGTGACCACTTCTCATCCAGAAACTTATAAGCTTCGATGACCTGGTCCTCCACAAGCTTGCTACAGGCCTTCTTCTTTTTCTCCATAGCAGGAACCTTACTGGAACACTACCCCACTTAAAAAGAATGAGGGTAGATCTCTTGAATCTTGGGGATTCGAACTCCTTGAAGTACCTCATAACAAGGGTGTTACGAGGCCTTCTTCTACTGTTGCTGCTTGAGCAGGCTCCGGAGAAATGACTGACACAGGGTTGATTATGGGAGAACCTTCTTCTTATCCTCTCTTCGCTATCTTCTTTTCACTGACCCTTTCTTTCTCTTTGCTCTTCCCACTGGAGGATTCTATCAAAGAGTATTACCATCATACAGAGGAGGAAACCGAAGACTATGAACCATGTACAACAGTCTTCAACCCAAGAATCACCAAGCATGTGATCTTAGGGGCGAGGGAGTGGAAAAATGGAGTTGCTTGCGATTTGGCAGAGGGGATTTTTATCGGGAGTGTGCTTTGATTTGGATGGGAACTGAGGGAGCTGGTGCGGGAGGTTTTATAGGCGAGTTTGGGTGCTCGGGTGCGGAGTGGTGGTGATGGAGTAGGTGACACGAGGTAGCAGACGCGACAAGGGGAAGCGGGGCATGTTGCCGGCAACGATGGTGGCGGTGGGTGCGCTGCAAAGGGGGTGTGGGGCGGTGGTAGTGCGCTGCAAAGGGGGGGTGTGGGGCGGTGGTAGTGCGCAAGGAGGCAGGGCACGCATGCGGGGGGCACAGGTGAGTGGTGGGGTCAATGACCCTGATGTTTGTGGTCTCTGGTTCCAAGAATCTTTGCCTCTCTGTATGGTAATAACTCCTTATGTCATCTTTCCTGCTCACTTTGACTCAGGGGCAGTGCTTTGATTCTCACGGTCGGTCCTTTTGACTGAGCGGCTGGACTGGTTTCTTCTATAGCTTATTCCAGGCTTCAAGGGTAAGCTTCCCGGTATCTTCTTCGATAAGGCACTTTTCTCTTGAGATGGGTTAAGGTGAGAATGGGAGCATAAGGTAAGGATTGGATCTAATTTGTGATCTATGTTTTTAGAGAAAACCTTTCTTAAAAAGAAGGAAAACACACAAGCTCAGCAATGATAAGCACAAACAAATCGAATGTTTTGAATAAGGGAAGGATAGAGTTTTTCCAAAGCACAGACTACTCAGATTCGGGGGCTAAGCATAACTACTATTGCTTGGCTCCTGAATTGAGAACTATGCTAAATGCGACTTATGAGCACTAACGTTAAAGCATCACATATGCACTCAAAAAGAGGAGAAAACATCAAGCGAAATTCATTTTGAAATGCCCTAGGGGGCCACACAATTAGAGTTTTGCAAAACACGATTCTACACGATTACTTCTCATACATGCAGGGCTCTAGCCAAAGTGAAGAAAAACTTCACTACCCAATGCATGCAGAGGACTGGGCATACTAACTCAGATCTGGCAGCTTCTCTTCTGGCAAGGCTGGCTCACAACTTCAATCTGAGACATCTCCTGGATGGGTCAATAGGGAGCTGATGTTGATGACTTCTTCTGGCAGCGACTGAGATGGCAGCACGGGGTCGAACTCTTCTTCAAGCGGGACTGGCTCTTGTAGCTCCTCAGAGGGCGGCGGTGCTGGCGGGGTGCTTGCAGCTTCTTCTTTGATCTCACGGGACGGTGCTGGAATCTTCTTCATGGTGAGGGGCTCAAACAACTCTGGCGGGGGATCTTGGGAGGATTCAGGGTGCTCTTGCTTATCCATAGCCTGAGGGAAGACTGGAATTCCTTCCAAGACTATGGCTCCTTCCGGGAGTTCCCAAGACTTATTCTCTCCTCTGATAGAGACCGGGTGACCTTCAAGAATCTGGGGATCTTCAACTCTCACGGATTGAACTGGGTTGATGAAGCGGGCTCTTGGATCCGTAGGGCTCTATGTTGGTTATGGGTTACCAAGTAGGCCTCCATCAACTTCTGGACGTGCTCATCCTTGGCTTGCTCCAGGGCTTCAACAGCAATGACTTCACGACTTTCCAAGGCAGCTACATGGGCTTGAGCTGTGGTGAGATCCACATGGAGCTTACGGTTGAGCTTCTCTGCATCTTCTGCTCGAGCAATCATCTGACGGTGGTGCCAAGCCAAGAAATCATACTGTGCATCCAGGGTGAGCAGGTATGCAGTGAGGTACACGACTAAGGGGTCGTCCTCAAGCAACTGCTGACCTTCCAATGCACGCATCCTGGCCATCCAAACATGACGGTCTCTCTGAAAGGGCGGAAAGAATCTGAGCGGTGTGTCGGCCACTTCTTCTTCATAAATCTGACACAGGACCCTCAATGCCTTGCAGGCGACGACTTGGCAGGTGTCTCTGAATCTGTGCCCAGCAGCAGTGACACTCCATTCCACATGGTGTGGACTGGATCCAATGTATACAGTCATGACACATTTCTCTGTGCCATGCTCGACGAATTCACGACCATCATACTCTGGCTGGCTCCTGATTCCGAGGCGGACTATGCATGCTCTCAGCAACTTGGGGAAACCATCTTCATTCTGGCAAAAGCTGGTTTGACAATGAACCTCCATCTGTCTTCTGAGAGAAGGAAAGAAGGAAAGCATTTTTGAAATGAAGGGCTGAGAGCAAGATTTTTTTAAGAAAATAGTTTGGACTCAAAAACTTTTGATCAGGCTAAGGGTTACGTCCTGCGGCCAACCTAACAGCTCTGATACCACCTAAAGCGTCCCCAATCCTCTGGGACTCAAATGTGATACAATTACTAGTCCCAGGAGGCTAGTAAACACATTTATACATCAGATGATTACAGATCTGCTTAAACGACAAACCTATAAAGGTGGCGAACAACTTTAAGAGTTGGTCCACAACTCGGGACATATCATCAGAGTGGGGCTGAAGTAGCCCGATATACGCAGTGAAGCAAATCAGCGGTCCAACAGCCACAGGCAAGGTTGGGAACAGTCGTAACTCTTACCCGATCTCCTTTTTCTGAAAAAAAAATAAATAAGCAAGGGTGAGTACAAACGTACTCAGCAGCCCACCTTCACCCGCGGAATGGGGAAATCAGATATAATGCATGGAATATCTGGAGCTCAGGACATTTTGCAGAAACAACAATATTTTATGCAGGGTTGTTTTGTAAAACATTTTGTATTTTGCAAAGCGCATCCTCTCCAAAAGGAGCAGGAAGTTTTTCAGTATTATAACAAAATCCCCTGAACTAAACCATCCAGGTATCTCAGCAGTTTCCCACTGGTTTTCCTTTTCAAAAACAGCTACTGGACTTCCCATCCACCATAGCTCACGGCTCAACCGCCGAACCTTTTAAAAACCACTTTTCTCGAAAGCACTTTTTTTGGAAAACAAAACATTAATTGCCATACCATGCCAGACTCGTCCATTCCTGTGGACACGGACTATTCGAATAGGTTTTCAAACTCTGCGCAGAGGTGTACACTTTACCCACTAGTCCGGCTCTGCGATCTCATAGCTAGTGAGACCCGAATCCGAATCTCTTTCTTTCCCCGCACGTCCTAACCTTAACGGTTATCCGGAAGGAGTCAGGCCACCACCATGTCCAAACCGGACAAAACTTTCCCCCTCCTTATCCTCCCGGTGCTCCCCAGCCTTCATAACCCTGGGGTCGGACCGCACGAGTTCAGATTGAGTGACTGCCCACACAGTCTCGAGTGGTTGTACTATTAAAGAGTATAGGTAGTGAAGATGACAAACCGGTCCTTATATGAGGGGACAATCCTTCTGCTCACGCCTAAACCAGCTGAGCCAACACCTTAGGCCCTCCCCTAAACCAGGGAGTCCCTGATCATCCCTACTCAAAGGTGATAAGGGTGAAAACCCTTCATCATACACATTTTGAAAAGCATTTTCTTTTGAAAACTCACACCTTTTCTCAAATCATTTGTAACAAATATATCAGGGATTGATAGCGGCAAGCGGCTGGGTGGCCATAATAACTTGTCTCAAAATCATATCATGCATAAAATAACAGGCTGAGGGTTGTGGTTGAAAAATCATAGGTAATTTATGCATCGAAGGGATCCAGTGAGCTTGCCGTGCTTATCCGGCGAAGGGGGAAGAAGAGCTCGCGGAACTGGCTTCTGGCTCCTGGCGTAGACTTGTAGATCTGGCCTCCACGAGACAGTACGAACGCTCCGATAACTATGCAACATGAACAAGCAAACATACAAACAAGCAAGTATACCAACAAATATTTAGTATAGTGGTCAGAATAGAGATATATGGATGGGTAGAGTCTTGAGTAGAATCTGTGTCATGTGGTGTTGAGATACTACTAGTGGTGGAGCGGAGGTGCTTACCAGGAGGGTGGACTGGAGGCGAAGCGACACTATGTGTGTAGCCGGTAGAGCGGAGTAACTGAGTGGGTGGGCGTTTGCCTTGGCTGAGGGTGTTGAGTGTGTGTGGAGAGGGAGAGGGTAGCTGGGTGTATTTATAGCTGGGTGTATGTGGTGTAGCACAGTGAAGTTCACTGTTGGTGAGAATAGTGACGAATGAATCGTTTGACTTAGTCTGAACAGAGAGATTATAGGCAGAATATGGGATAAGAGTATTTTAGGAGTTTTCTGGAATATGAACCATGCTTATGGGATGACATGGTTGGATAGGGAATAATTCGATAAGAATTTAGAAACGAGAATTATTGGAATCTGAGTTTGGAAGCCTGGTTCGAAGGAATCTCAAGTTAAGCGTGCTCAACTTGGAGAAACCTAGGATGGGTGACCAGATGGGAAGTTCCTACTGAAAGGAAAATCACAGTCACCGAAGTTTGTATAACTGGAATATGGGTCTGGCTGGTCTTAGGTGGACTGGATAGCATGATGGATGAGTAGTTGAAATTTGGGGTGATCGGATGATCGATGAATAGTAACGGTGAATAGTAACGGTAAATAGTAACGGTAAAAAGTAACGGTAAATAGTAACGGTAAATAGTAACGGTAAATAGTAACGGTAAAAAGTAACGGTAAAAAGTAACAGTAAATAGTAACGGTAAAAAGTAACGGTAAAAAGTAATGGTAAAAAGTAACGGTAAATAGTAACGGTAAAAGTAACGGTAAATAGTAACGGTAAATAGTGATGGTGAATAGTCGTATGAACGAACGATGAACGATGGATAGGAGCTATGAACGAACGATGAACGATCGAATGATCGAATGAACGATCGGAATTTCGGCAGCATAACGGCAGGAAAAAGATTATTTGGGCGAACGAACGGACGAACGATCGAACGATCGGACGAACGAACCATGAACGATCGGACGAACGAACGATCGGAATTTCGACAGCATAACGGCAGGAAAAAGATTATTTGGACGAACGAACGGACGAACGATCGAACGATCGGACGAACTGACGAACGAACCATGAATGATCGGACGAACGATCGAACGATCGGACGAACAAACGAACAAACTAAGAACAGGAGGACGAACGATCGAAGAACGACCGAACGATCCTTGTGCTAGTGTGTGCTTGTGTGGAACATGGAGTGGGTGTGTGTGGGGGGAAGAGAGTTGCCATGAAATGGCTTGGGGTGGGATGAGAGGAGGCCCTTGCCCCTCTATTTATAGCCATGATGGGGGGATTAGGGGGAGGGATGAGAGGATTAGTGGGAGGATGAGAGGATTAGTGGGAGATTAGCATGGATTTGTCTTATATGAGTGTAATTAGCTTGTAGAGCTCAACGTATGACACCGGAGGCATACGTATACGTATGAGCATGAAGAAAGTTATGAAGAAAATATTTGTGGGGGCTTGAAAAATGATTCTGAAGGTATTTCTTAGGAAGAAAATACTTGGAGATATATCGGTGGAATATTTGGGTAGTATTTCTGAAAGAGTTTGAGGGTGATCACTGGGGAAATATTTGTAGGATATTTTGAGGAGGATTTTAGAGAGAATATAGACCACTATATTTTATTTGTTGATATCAACTCGCAAATAAACATTTTGAAATGAAATTTGAAATTCATTTTGAATTTAGAGCGAGTTTGAGAAAATTTCACGATTTGAATTTTTGGGATGCTACAGCTGGAGGAGACAACAACGTCCCTGCCCCTGAGGAAAATGAAGCTGTAATTTACCGAAGCTTCTTCAAGGCTGGGCTTCGATTCCCTTTGAGCAAGTTTGTAGTTGAAGTGTTGAAAACCTACCAGATCTTCCTCCATCAGATTACCCCCGAAGCTATAATAAGGATGGGGATTTTTGTTTGAGCAGTAAGGAGTCAAGGGCTAGAGCCAAGCGCGAAGTGCTTCTGCAGTATGCACGAACTTATATATGAGACGAAGGCCATATATAAAGAACAGTACCACAACAACTTCGGTTGTTATGGATTTATCGCTCGCCCCAACGCAAGCCACCCGGTGCCAACATTTTGGAAGAGATGGCCCGGAGCTTGGATGGAAGAATGGTTTTATGTGAAGAATGATTTGAAAGCGAGGGAAGACATTAAGGAAGTCATCATGCGCCCCATTTGGTCCCGCTTCGGCCTTCGAAGGCCGAAGATAGAAATTGATGAGACAGTTGAGGCATGTTAAAGGGCCTTCAGCACTGTTTGCTCCTTTATTGGGACAAGAGATTTGATTCAAGAAAATATAGCCTTTAGGGTATGGCCGCTTATAGACAGTTGGGAAATGTCGAAGGAGACCACCACCGACTCTAGCGAAGGTGGTCTGGTCCGGCTGAAGTATACCTTCAGATTCAGGGAGAAGTTTGATGAGCCAAACGACGACTGGCTGAAGTGTATCGAAGCTACAAGTGATGAACTGCTTGGAGCATATTCCAAGACGGAAGATAATGCACTATCCGCAGCCATCGGAGGTCGGGGAAAGAAGAGACTGAACAGAGTTTTTGACGCCATTGGCTTCATTTACCCCGATTACCGCTACCCGCTGTGGGGACAGGAGAAAAAGAGGAAAACTGCTGCTTCAGCCACCCCAGTTGAACTTGTGCCGAAGGGCAAAAAGGTGAAGGCTCTTACACACTGGCCGCGTTACATTGAACCGACTGTGGTGCCTGAGTTTGGCGCAGGGACCTCTTCTGCTACCGAAATAAAAGAAACTGTCCCGACTGCGCAGAGGACTAAAGAGCCGGCTGTAATGCCGAAGGTGCTTACAGTCCAGCTGGTTGAAACGAAGGTTGATGAGGCTGAAAAGCCAAAAATTGAAGAAACAATAAAGATGCCAGAGATTTTGAGCCTTCCAATAGAGGCAGATCTACCGAAGATACAAAATACTTCTGCTGCCACTCCTAAGAGGAGAAGGATGGCAAACATGCTGGATGTTGTGCTACAAATGACGAAAGTCTTAAGTCCTATTCTCGTAAAGAAAGTCGTTCCAGCTGAAACTAAATCGCAGGCCGAAACCGAAACTAGGCAAGCCGAAGCTGCACAAGTTCAAGCTGAAGTCGAAGCTGGGCCTTCAGTGCCCACTGAGACAGAGCCTGCTATAGTTGAAGAAAAGGCGATAGAGCAAATTGCATCTGAAAAGGTTGAAACTCTTGCTCCCGAAGCTTCAAAAGAAAGCACTGAGTACATCATTTGTCATGCTTCGGGAAAGGAACTATCTCAAGAAGAAATGCTAGAAGCACGACACTATGCCCAAAAATTGAAATATCCGAAGGGGGCATTGGTGTTTAATGGAAACAATGAAGATGATTTCCTATACTGTCTCCCAGACAACAAAGAAATATCTGTCTGCCGGGAGATAGGTAAAAGCATGGGATTCCCGAAGCTGGAGGATAGCCTTTCAATTTTATCGAAGGATGAACTTGCTGACAGCTTAGCATATAATAGCATAAAGGTATAAGAGTTACATTTGAACTTAAAAATGGGGTAATTTATTTGTCATACTTATTCTTTCTCCACTTGCAGGGCTTGATTCTTAGTAATGCCCTTAGGGCACAGAAAAATATAGAGGATGAAGGCTATACAATGGCCCTGAACAACCTTCATTCAGAGGTAATTGAACTGAGAAACGAAGGTCTCGAGAAAGACAAAATCCTATTATCTCTGATTAAAAAAGTCAAAGAAGATGAAGCTAGCTTCAAAACCCAGGCGAAGCCCAAAAAAACTAAAATTGAAGACCTTCGGAGGCAACTGGCCGAAGCTAAAGAAAAATGCGCACTCACAGAAGCTAACCGAGAAATCAGCGAATATTGGAAAAAACATTTAGAGAAAAACGTTGAAGAACTTCGCACATCCAAGGAAAGATGCTTTGAAAAATCCTTGGACTGTGTGAAGAAAATAAAAACTAGTTTCGCCAACGTGGGCACTTATTCTACCGAAGAAAACTTCATACAAGGCGACCCGAAGGTGTTATTGAATGGATAAGTGGGGAGGCCGAGAGCTTCAAAGAAATCTTAAGTGATCGCGGGGATGTCTGTGCATTTTCCGGTGTGCGGGGGATTTCAGTTATCTTGGAGAATGCGGGATGCGATCACATCAAGACCATGGCCCAGGCCGAAGCTGCCTTCTCCGCAGATGTCACAAAGGATCCTTCAGCTGAAGCAACCTTGATGGGCGGAAAATTCTATAATGATGTATGGGTGAATGGTGGCCGAGAGATGGCTCATGAAATTATGAAGAAAAGTGAAAAAGACATCCATGACGCCCGAGTAGAAGCAAGGCGAGCTGAAGAAGCTGCAGAGCGCGAAAACGTATAGGTAATATCTTTTGATGCTCAGCTTCGGAATTTGTTTTTTGTGGCTTCGGACTGATTATTTTTTTCCACTGTAGCTGAATTGTCTCTGCCACCGGAACCGTTCGATCCCCTGACCGATCCAGAAACAAAGGAAGCACTGGAGATCATTAATATGGCTGAATCTATTGTTGACGAAGTCGTCAATAAATTGCTAAATGAAGTTGCGGAGAAGATCCTGAAAGAAGACTAGCACTTATTGTAAAAACATTTTTAAATGGTCAATGTAGCTTTATTGTAACAAGACTGTAATATTTGATGTGTATATCTTTGAATCTAATATGTAAAGTATTTGTAATTCACTTCTTTGCGATGCATGAAACTTTATATACATACCGTTTTTGAGCCTTCGGCGAAAAAACACCTTCCCTTCTTTTCATGCTTCGTAAAGAAAAAGATCCATGCTTCGTGAAAATATCCATGCTTCGTAAAAACATCCATGCTTCGTAAAAATATCCATGCTTTGTAAACAAGGGATCCCTTCTTTTGTAACAGGGCTGATGAAACTGTATTTCTCAGCTTACTTTGTGCCTTAGCACATTTTCATTTTTACAAAGCATTCTCCGAAGATCGACTTCGTATTCAATTCGTGTCATTGATGCGATATGATATATGATGTGATGCTATGCGGGATGATGTGATGATATGATGCAAAAAATGATGCTAATGTCGAAGACACACACCCACACGCCCACACTGAAACACACAATCTCTGCACCCCCTTAGGAACGACTGGAATCTCTTTGCCGTTTATTTTTTGGCTTCACCGTTTATTTTTCGGTGTAAGTTCTGCATCCCCTTAGGAACGTCTTTTGAACTTCTTCTCCTTCTATTTCGGTGGTATAAGTTCTACATCCCCTTAGTAACGTCTTTTGAACTTCTTCGCCTTATATTTCGGCGGTATTTGGCTCTGCATTCCTTTTGGAACGACTTTTGAGCAGAAACATACACTGTGCTCCCTTAGGAACGACTTTTTTGTAGTTTCGATAGTTTTTAGCTTTGCATTCCCTTAGGAACGACTTTTGAGCTTCGACACTTTTTGAGCTTCGTAAGTCTGTGAAGAAGATATATTCCATTCTAATAGAAGCGAAATTATTACAAGGAATTAAAACTAGATTTACATTACTTGTTCCTTATTGAAAATCAAAATGACATAAAACATAAAAGTATTTCAGAGGTAGGATATCGCTCAATAAATGTGCTTTGATTCTGGCACAGTACTGTTGACTGTGCGAGCTTCAGATTCCTCCCTGAATTCACGTTGCTGTTGGGAGTGCTGGCGCCCTTCTGGCTGTTGGCTTCGGGAATAAGTCGGTTGCAGTGGTGGTGGGGGTGGGAGCTGTGGCTAGAAATCCTGTGAATGGCTAGCCGAAGCAACAAAAGCTGCAGGATGATTGCCCACATATTCTGGTATGTAGGGAGAATGGCACGAAGCAGTGTGCAAGACGTGCTTCGGCTGATTCTTCTGAGCTTCGGCTTCTGCGATCTCCTTTTGCTTCAGAATAGTGATTTGGCACATTCTTGTAGTATGGCCCTTGTCCTCACCACAGAATAGGCAATAAATTTTCCTGGGTTGATCCTCATATCTTCCTTCGAAGCCCCTGGCGCCTCTGCCCCTTGGAGCTGGTGGCCTGAAAGAGCTTTGTTGTTGCCCCGAAGATTGTGAGGTGTACTGTGGCCTCTGAAGCTGGCTTCCTTCGTCGTCATTCTGACTGGAGTTGTGGATTGACCTGACATGCCTCGGGTGGATTCTTCCTCCGAAGCCCCTGGTCATCTCCGAGAATCTGTAAGCTTCTTCCCTTCTTTGGCGGAAGTCGTTGTCAGCCCGGATGTACTCATCCATCTTCTGAAGCAGCTTCTCCAGTGTTTGTGGGGGCTTCCTGGCGAAGTATTGGGCCATAGGTCCTGGCCGAAGACCCTTAATCATGGCCTCAATGACAATTCCATTGGGCACTGTGGGCGCTTGTGCTCTCAGTCGCAAGAACCTCTGGGCATACGCCTGAAGGTATTCCTCATGGTCTTGCGTGCACTGGAACAGGGCCTGAGCTGTGACTGGCTTTGTCTGAAAGCCTTGGAAACTGGTAACCAGCATGTCCTTGAGCTTCTGCCACGACGTGATTGTCCCTGGCCGAAGAGAAGAATACCATGTCTGGGCTACGTTCCGGACTGCCATGACGAAGGACTTTTCCATGACAGCTGCATTGCCTCCGTATGAGGAAATTGTTGCCTCATAACTCATCAAAAATTGCTTTGGGTCCGAGTGCCCATCATACAAGGGTAGCTGGGGTGGCTTGTAGGATTGTGGCCATGGGATAGCCTGCAATTCTGCTGCCAATGGAGAAGCATCATCAAAAGTAAAGGTATCATGATTAAAATCATCATACCATCCATCTTCGTTCAATAGGCCCTCTTGATGAAGCTCCCTATGTTGGGGCCTTCGGTCTTGGCCATCTTGAGCAAGCTGATGCACTTTCTCAGTAGCTTCATCGATCTTCCTTTGAAGATCGGCCAGCCGAGCCATCTTCTCCTTTTTCCTTTGCACTTGTTGATGGATGATTCCCATGTCCCTGATCTCTTGGTCCAACTCCTCCTCCTGGAGTGTTGGACTGGTGGCCTTTCTCTTCTGGCTTCGAGCCTCTCAGAGAGAGAGAGTCTCCTGGTTTGTGTCCAGTGGCTGCAGTGCAGCAACCCCTGGCGCTGTTATCTTCTTCAGCGGCATGACGAAGGTCAGTGCTTTGTCGAAGGTCGTGGAAGTGAGTACATCGGAGGTGGGCGCCAATGTTAGGGACTTGTTCTCAAATGCTATGAATTAAGAACAAGGCAACACAAAAATAGATTAATGGTTAATGATCTTCGTCCTTCGAAGCATCATTTCTCTAAGGATATAATGATTTTCGGACGAAGGTTATGAAGGACTTACCTTCATAATCACACCATATACCAATGAAAGACGAAGCTTATGAAGCATGGGAAACAACATGGATAATCATATGACATCATAATATATCTTTTATTATATAATCATGAATGAATAAGAATAACAGAGGATTACATTTGTACCTTCGGCTTGATAGAGGGCAAAAGTACAAGCATGACGCACAAGCAAGTACAAGTCAGCGTGAACAATACGGGGGTACTGTTCATCTATTTATAGGCACATGACGCAACCTGTGTAAATTTACATTCATGCCCTTCATATTTACTATTGACTTATGGACAACCCAACGGGGACTAGATAGCCTTTTCCCCTTTAAGTCGGCTCCTTTTTTCTCCATTGAGCCGAAGCTCCCTTGCACGTAGCTTCGGAGCAACATCAGCGTTCGTCACGACCATGCTTTTCACATCATGCATGGTTTTAACCCGAGTCCAAAGGTACCTGTTCATATGTTACACTTGGAAAACATTGTTAAATCATGTTTTTGAGGACTTTCGGAAGACGAAGGCCCCCAACAGAAACATTGCAAACATATCTCATTTATATACCTTTGATCATATCTCTTTTATGTCTACGACAAATGTGTTGTCAAGTGTATTTCTATGCTAAGTCGTAGATTCAAAGGGAAATGGAGTCTTCGGTGAAGACAAGGCTTCCACTCCACTCTATCGGTATCATTTACCCTTCGCCATCACTCCACATCACTCTCAAATTGGTATAATCTTCTTTTCATATTTATTTGTACGAATGGGAGAGAAAGTAAAAAGGGCTCACAAAGTCTCCGTTTTTGGCGATTAATGCCAAAGGGGGAGAGAATATTAGCCCAAAGCAAAAGGACCGCACCACCAACTTCAAAAATTTTCGAAATGATAATTTATGCTTGTCTTTTCAATTGGTTTCTTATGATGAAAATTCCTAGTTAATATATTTCAAATTAGTATTTTGATTTTCAATTAATACATTTTCAAAAGCATCCCAAGTATAAGTTCCAATTGATATCTATTAAAACTCTCTTGAAAGCTAAGAGGAGAATTTCATCCAAGGGGAGTTTTGTTTAAGTCAAAGGAAAAGCATTTGAAACAGGGGGAGAAATTTTCAAATCTTGGAAATGCTTCTCGAAATCTTACTCATATACCTTTGACTATTTGCAAAAAGACTTTGAAAAGATTTTCCAAAAGAATTTGCAAAAACAAAACAAGTGGTGCAAATGTGGTCCAAAATGTTAAATAAAAGAAACCAACCATGCATATCTAGTAGAACTATAAATTGGTTTAATTCCAAGCAACCTTTGCACTTACCTTATGCAAACTAGTTCAGTTCTGCACTTATATATTTGCTTTGGTTTATGTTGCCATCAATCACCAAAAAGGGGGAGATTGAAAGGGAAATAGGATTTAACCTTTTCCCATAAATGATTTTGGTGGTTGAATGCCCAACACAAATAATTGGACTAACTAGTTTGCTTTAGATTATATATTCTACAGGTGCTAAAGGTTCATCACAAACCAATAAAAAGATCAAGTTAGGGTTCAAAAGAAATCGAAGAATACCCTGGTCTGGCGCACCGGACTGTCCGGTGCACCAGGGCCGTACGACTCTGAACTTGCCACCTTCGGGTTTCAGAAGCACCGCTCCGCTATAATTCACCGGACTGTCCGGTGTGCCACCGGACTGTCCGGTGCACCAGCGGAGCAACGACTACTTCGCGCAACGGTCGTCTGCAAAAGCGGTGAAGTCAGATGAACAGTGAAGAACAGTGCGCGCAGAGTCAGAGCAGCCGCCAGAGGCGCACCGGACAATGCACATCCGGTGCGGCACCGGACTATCCGGTGCCACGAGAAGACAAAGCTCCAACGGTCGAAACTGCCCAAACCCTAACAGTTGGGTGACGTGGCTGGCACACCGGACTGTCCGGTGCGCCCATCGACATCAGCCACCCCCAACAGTTGAATTGGTGGTTGGGGGCTATAAATACCCCACAACCACCTCCACTCCAACCATCCAAGCATTCATCACACTCCATTCAATACAAGAGCAAAACACAACACTCCAAGACACAAATCAAAGCCATCGATCCGATCAAAGTCCCCAATTCAATTCTAGTCTTTAGGACTTGTGAGAGGATCGTTCTTGTGTTTCTTTGTTGCTCTTGTTGCTTGGTTGGCTTTCTTCTTCCTCATTCTTGTTCTCTAAGTGACTTGTTATCAAAGCAAGAGACACCAAGTGTGTGGTGGTCCTTGTGGGGTCTAAGTGACCCGTTTGATTAAGGAGAAAGCTCACTCAATCTAAGTGACCGTTTGAGAGAGGGAAAGGGTTGAAAGAGACCCGGTCTTTGTGACCACCTCAACGGGGACTAGGTTCTAAAGAACCGAACCTCGATAAAACAAATCATCGTGTCATCCGCTTTATATTCTTGGTTGATTTGTTTTCCCCTCTCTCCCGGACTTAACTTTTATTCTAAACGCTAACCCTGGCTTGTAGTGTGTTTAAAGTTGTACATTTCAGTTTCCGCCTATCCACCCCTCTAGGTGACTTTCAATACTTCTTGCGCTCTTGGCACTTAGAAGATGTAGACTCGGCACCGGAGGTTGAGGGTGAGGAAGAATCGGTCTCGTAGTAGACCACCTTCTTCATTTTCTTTTTCTTCTTGTCACCCTTCTTATGTGACTTGATGGAGCCGACGGATTCTTCCTTGTGCTCCTTGTGCTTGTCGCCGGCCTCCTTTGATGGAGTCCTTTCTTCGATCTTCTTTCCCGAAGATCCGAGCTTTTCTCTGGTGACCATCTCCCTTTTGGCGTGTTCTAGACATCACTTCGAGTTGTTAGACTCTAATGAAGTACCGGGCTCTGATACCAATTAAAAGTTGCATAGAGGGGGTGAATAGGTGAAACCAAAAAATTATAAACTTTGAACACACACTTTACCCCGGGGTTGGGGTTAGAAATAAATAATAGTGAATTCGGAGTGCGAAAGATAGTTCTTCCTTGCAATGAGTTGCTCAATCAATGCAGATAACTTTGGGAGCAAACTCAAAACAATGTGAGTAAGAGAACTTTAGAGAGAGAGAGAGGAGAGGGAAGAAACAAATCGAATGGTGATGATCAAGACAAATGAATACGACGATTTGTTTCCTGAGGTTTGGTTCCAATGAACCTACTTCTCGTTGAGGAGGCCACAAAGGTCGGGTCTATTTCAACCCTTTCCCTCTCTCAATCGTCACCTAGACCGGTCGAGTGTTTCTTCTTAATCTCTTGGGTCACAAAGACCTCACAAGGATCACCGCACACTTAGGTGTCTCTTGCTTGCTTTACAAATTACGTGGAAAGATTAGAAGGCAAAGAAGAAAGCAACCAAGCAACAAGAGCAACAAAAGAAACACAAATCACCCTCTCTCAAGTCACTAAACACTTTTAATCACATGACTTGATTTTGGAACTTGTAGACGATTGAAGGCTTTGAATGTGTCTTTGAAGTGTATTCTTTGCTCTTGTATTGAGTGTTGAGAGTGGAAATTTTGGATGACTTGAATGGAGGTGGTTGGGGGGTATTTATAGCCCCAACCACTATTCTAGCCGTTGGCTGACTTCTCTGTCGATGGGCAAACCGGATAGTCCGGTGGCACATCGGGCACAACACTATTCACTGTCCGGTGTGTGCCACGTCAGCCGACCGTTGGGGTTTGGAGCTGTTGACTGTTGAAGTCGTCTGTCCTTTTGGTGCACTGGACAGTCCAGTGCGATTTGACATCACAGACTGTCTTCTAACTTTTGACGCTCAGACTGCGGCGCAGTCAACTGCAGTCGACCGTTGGGCAAATATGACCATTGCTCATGTCTCACTGGACAGTCCGGTGCACAACGGGCAGTCCGGTGAATTTTAGTGGAGGAGCGCTGAGAATTCCCGGGAGTGGACAGTTTGCGTAGTGCTCTAGCCAGGGCACTAGACACTGTCCGGTGCACACCGGATAGTTCGATGCACCTCAGGCTGCAGCAAGTCTGTTTTGTTCCAAAGTTGTAGAATTCCCCCAAGGTCTTTTTCTTTGTATGTGTATATGAACTTTATGCACCTGTGAACAAGATCAACTAGGCGACCTGGTTAGTCCATAAGGTTTGTGATGGTCATCAAACACCAAAATCGATTATAGGAAATGTTGAGGCCATTTCCTTTCAGCATGCATGGATAGAGACCAAGTGAGGGCATAGTTGAGTGGATGGAGGTGCGGGTGGAAGCGGGAGCGCGGGGTGCTACTTATTGGGCCGAGTGGGAGAGCCGAGGCGACATCAATGGCGTTTAATTACTCGCCGGAGTAACGATGGGGAGGGAATGTGGTGGCGACGATGGTGGGGGTAACTGTAGCGCGGGTGGGGTTTCCACTTCATTTTGAATCCAGGAGTGAGTGTGAAACGACTACAGCATGCAGAGAGCGAACGAAAGCAGCCGTGTGTGCGGGGACACGGCGCCGCAACACACAACGTGGGCATGAGCAAGGAGATGGTCCTAACAGGTGGGCCTCATTTGTCAGTAGCAGATGGAGGGCGCGTGGCACGGGCCAACTGCGCCGAAAGTGTGGAGGCAGGCTAGGACAAAATGCCGAGCCGAGCGAGCATTTTCTTTTTCCCTTTCCTTTTAGTTTATAAAATCAAATATATATATATATATATCAGATAAAATTCAGAATATTAAGAACATAATAAAATACATGTTTTCCAAAGAAATTATTTTGAACAACTATTATATTTTATAAAAAACAGTTTCCACACCAAATTAAATCGATAATTTGAATTTGAAAATCAATTCAAACAAAATAAATACTCTAAAATGAATGCATCAAACACTTTGCAAAACTTTATCTACTAAAAATTTATTAACTTTGTTTATAGCCCCATTTTCATTAATTGAAAACATAAACATTGTTCTAACAAAAACCACTAAATTAGGTTATGTTGCTTTAATGTGATGGATTTTGTGTGTTACACATTTATTTTAGTCACCCAACACAATTAGTTTTAGGAACTACTATACATTCCTCTTTAGTTGACTCTAAGGTCCTATCACCTGTGAATTGGGGCTTCGACATCTCGTCCATAGTACTACTTTAGTAGTCGTAGACAGAGCTGCCGCATACGCTCCAAGAAATCACTTAGTTCTTGTTCGATTTATATAGAAACCATGTGGATTAGGTGTATTGAAGTAGATTGTAGAGGATTTTGACTAGCAATGGATTTATTCTGGTGTCAATCCCAATGGATTTAGGAGAGAAAACAAACATGACCTTATTGTTAAAATTATATCCATATAAGTTGAATTTGATAATATATAATTTGAATAAATAGTTGAATAAAATCTCGAATCTAAGGTATCTAGACATCTGTTTCGTGGTCCAAATTTAAGTTCAAAAATAGTAAATATAACATTCGGATTCGATTGTATACGACAGCCAATCATGCCGAGCTGCAAACCTAGGAAGCGCTGGGCCAACCACCATCGAGCCTGACCACAGCATGCGACCATCGCATCTGATGTGTATGCCGCCAGGTGTGTAACCTCTGTGTGTTGTGTCACCCTCTGAATTAGTACAAACAAATTCCTTACAAATCAAACAGAAAACATCAAAATTGCATCGCTTTCTAACCAATTCAATCCTTTTCAAAATCTATAATGGAATCTTAGCGATCGAACCACTGTTAATTCATATGATCTAAATGAATCGTTAATATTATTGGACCGGCCTCGGACTTCTATATTGATTCCCTTGTCCTTGCCCATCCCACACCGCTTTCTACGATTCGACATGGAGAAGGTCCACTACACAGTGTCTGAAAGCACGGCGTATAAACAGTGAGCTTGTATTGTGGTTGTTGCTTGCTGCCACTCTCGCGTCGTCCTTGTTTGTACTATACAGCTGCTCTCAACCTTTCGTTCCGTGGCCCCTCTCGTTTATTCGCCCCTGCCACGACCAGGACCGCGTCGCGCGCTCGCGCCCTTCACGCCCTGCGCTGTGCTTGCCTCGTCGCGGCCACGTCCACCTACCTATACCTCTCTGTCCGACGACCTCATCCCCTTTCCCAAGATCCGAGCCGCGGCGTCTCCAAGTACCTCGCTCGCAGGAGCAGGTTGCAAGGAGCCAGCCACTCCTGCGAGTTTCTGGCGATGGTGGCCGTTGCGGCGGGAAGGCGGGCCGGCGGCGTTGGTGGCCGCCGGCGCTCGGGCTGCGGCCCGGGGCAGGCACAGCAGAAGCTACTAGCGATCGCCGTCGCCGCGCGCTTCGCTGAGGCCGTGGCGCCGCCGTCTGCGGAGGCCTCCCGTGCCGGCTCCGGCGGCTGTTGCGTAGAGCTCCTCGAGTGCCTCCTCGGGGCTCTGAGCGTCAACGCGGCCCCGCCGCCCGCGCAGCACAGGCGGGCCGTGCACTCGATCCGCCGCCGCCGCCCCCGTGGCGGGGGGTCCGCCGACGACCGCCACGCCGACGCTCCCTCGGGCCGCATCGCGGGAAACGGCGCATCCGCATCCGCAGCCGCGTCGCTCTACACCATGCAGGGCAGGAAGGGTGTCAATCAGGACGCCATGGTGGTCTGGGAGGTACAGTTGATACCATCAACAGCATTTCCCGCGTCCAGTAAATAATTTCGTTTTTAGTTTTTTTCCATCTTCCCGAATCCCGATTGCTTGATCTCTGTTCCGCCGATTCGTCTGTGGGATGTGAAAGTGAAACTCGTTTCGCGGATGCTCTAGAAGCATGTTCCGATACAACGGCGCACACGAAACATTTTCATGTTTTGTTGAGCTATGCTTTGGCCAGATGTGTCATGTGTGATGTTAACGTGCAAAAGGACTGCCTGGACTTTTGTGATTTTTAATTAGTCCTTAATGCGTAATGCTTGAGCTGGCGAAGACAACGAAAGATTTAAACTTTGACGCAGGGCATACATGTGTCATCTCCTCGTAGAATACCTGCCTGACCTCCCACCATCTGTCTTAGAATACCAATTTGATTCGTCTTCTCTTCCTCTTTCTTCACATGGATTGCCACTGGATATTGCCGGTATAGTCTTTTACCCAGTACTAGTTTAATCGGAGCTTAGTATTTGCTTTCCTGATGGAGTAACCTGTACGTAGGGAAGGGAGGGACTCCACATTAGTCTCTTCCTTATCCTTAGGCTTCCACATATGGACGATCTTATCTGCTTCGTGTGCTCCTTGAGTTGAACAGTTGACCCCTGCCATTCCCATTTGCTTATGTTCTTCTCATTAAGTTAGTTTGGTACTATCTGTCCACATAAGGCATTCTTGTCTCTTTAGATTTAGATTTTGTTACTTCACGGTTATACTGATTTTGTCTATCTATCTGTTGACGGCACATAAGTTGTCCTTATCTCTTTCGGTCTGGGTTTCATTAGAATATTCTTCACAGATCACTGAAGCTTAAATTACTATATTTTCTGTTTGTTGCTGT
Source organism: Zea mays (assembly GCF_902167145.1). NCBI lineage: Eukaryota > Viridiplantae > Streptophyta > Magnoliopsida > Poales > Poaceae > Zea > Zea mays. The sequence goes on from NC_050103.1 coordinate 142,213,706, forward strand.
GGCTGTCACGTTACCACATGAACCATTGCATTCTGAAGATTCAGCTGGTAAAATAACACAGCTCATTGCACACATTGCCATTTGGAAATTGTCGTCCATTGAGGGAAATAAGTCTTACTATTGTAATATATTTCCACTCTCTACCCCCTGCTTTAATCATGTGAAAGTGAGTAACTGGTTCTAGCATGCCATATTCATGGATTTCTAGTTAGCTTTTTTTTAGAAAAAAGTTAGCAATTTGCACTTTCTTGGTGTGTGTACACGATGACTGTGGAGGGACTATCTAGGCTTCTTAATTACTACTACCTCCGTTCTCGAATATTTGTAGCCCGCTAGTTCATTTTTGAACTAAACCACGACAAATAAAAAAGAATGGAGTGAGCACTTGATTATAAAGTACAAACAAAATGATCTTCCAGTCTCCATTTCCCACATTGAGTATATATTTTGAAACATGTATCATGTAGTTGGTTCCAATAATAATGTTTTTTTTCTCTACTTGCAGAATTTTGGTTCAAAGGATGATACCATTTTTTGTGGAGTTTTTGATGGCCATGGACCAAACGGCCATTTGGTTGCCAAGAGGGTCAGAGATCTTCTCCCTGTAAAGTTGAGTGCAAATTTAGGGAAGGGTGAATTCAAAGAGATTTCTACTAGCGATGTCAAGAGTGGGACTACTAAAGGAGTTGCAACCGAACACAGGGTTGAAGATACTGATGCTTCCCCTGGAAATGAAGAGAATGGCGAGTACCCAGAATTTTTCACAGCACTGAGGGCTTCATTCTTGCAGGCGTTTTATGTGATGGACAGGGATCTGAAGGCACATAGAAATATTGATTGTGAATTCAGTGGTACAACAGCAGTCACAGTAATCAAGCAGGTAGAGCTTCTATTGTGTTTGGTAAAACAATAGTTTTCTTGTATGATGTCCTTTAGTCACTGTAAGATGCAGTTAGTTTTTAATCCAACCCATTTATCTTGCTTTTTCTACAGGGACAAAATCTTATAATTGGCAACTTGGGAGATTCTAGAGCTGTCTTGGGCACAAGAGGTGAACATAATCAGCTAGTTGCTCTTCAGCTGACAGTGGACCTCAAACCTAGTATCCCGAGTATGTTTCATTTTCATGTATTGTGCTATTTTATAAGTCTACTATATGATGGATTTTTGCTTCATTCTTTTCTGTTTATTGCTATATGCAGTTCGTAACTAATGGTTCCTGCATCAATATGATATTCTATGCTATTATAAGGCATTCCGTGGATTGGTCGTCTTAACTTTACGAGTTTTTTTTTTAATTCTGAACAGTGAATATGAGTTTTACAGTTTTGCAACAAGTATAGTAACTAATTCAGAGAGACTTCTAAAATAGGTGCACGTACCTAGGTTTTTTAGGAAACTATTTCATGATACACATGTTAAAGGATATTTATGAAAGAAAATTAATACAATGTAATATTTATTGTTAAATTGATCCGTATTCTCAACTATGTGATTTTCCCTTTTTCACTTCTTTTGGGCAAGGGACTTTGTAATGAGTGATGACCTTCTCGTGCATTAAATATTTAAATCTTAAAATCGCTTATTTGGACTGGGTCATGATGCTGAGAATAACATATATAAACTTAGAGCTTGTTTGAATATACTAGAGCTAATAGTCAGCTGGCTAAAAAGTTGTTGGTGGAATTAGCTGGCTAACTATTAGCTGATTTTAGCTGGGTTGAGTCAGCTAATGAAATAATAGGTATTTGAGGGTGTAGCTAATAGTTAGTTGGGCTAATAGTTAGTTGGACTATTAGTTGGGGGTGTTTGGATGTCTCAAGCTAAAAACAGCTAATAATTGAACTATTAGTTGGGTTGTTTTGATGTCTCTAGCTAATTTTAGTAGCCAACTATTAGCTCTTATGCATTCAAACAAGGCCTTAGTTAAGAGGCCTAAATGCCCTTTGGATCTCATTAACTATTGACCTCCTTGCAAGATAAGTATCAAATAATAAAAAAAACTCGACCTGTGGGGTTAAGACAATCCCCATGCATTGTATTAAGAAAAAGGCCTCACACAGGTCGAGAAAACCCCGAACCCCTGCCCCACCCATACAGAGCAGCACTGTAACTCATGTGAGAACGACCACGACCGAGACCGGGCTTTAGACCCGTGCTTTGGCGTGAGACAGACGAGGGGATTTTCTTTACCACAACCTGAAATTCGCTCCCACAGGGAGTCGAGCCCAGGACCTGAGAAGTGTTACTCATACCACCTAACCAACTCAGCTAGAGGCCCTTTTGCAATATCAAATAATCATTGTATGGCTTATGTCTTCTAACTTCAATTTTGACATGTAAATCATGATAGTGTATACTTTCTGCCACTATGACACTTCCATATTTTTTTGGAATGTCAATATTTTACATTGCCTAAAGTTGCAGCATAGTTTCCCGAATAAGGAAACATGCAAGTTCTTCAAAATTACTCCATCCAATGAAATGTTGTTGGTTTCTAGCTACTCCTATACTTCCGGAATGAAGTTGTTAGGCCCACATGATGACATAATTTTATCTTGTATATACATATATAAAAATGGACCCTGTTTTATAACCATCCTACTCTTCTGCAAAGGAACATCTCTAAAAACAGTTTTCTTGAAACTTCTTGCACTGATGTGTTAGTTATAGATGGGCATATGTTACATAGTGCTTGTGTAAAATCATGATGAAAGAACATATCAACTGGTTGTTTTTTCTTTTATTGTGTAATTTTGTTTGCATGAAATAACTTTGGTGTTATGATTTGTAGATACTACCGAAAATAAAGAAAAATGAATCATTTACAGGTGAAGCAGAACGAATTAGGCAACAAAGTGGCAGAGTATTTTCTCTTCCAGATGAACCAGACGTTGTTCGTGTGTGGCTTCCAACTTTCAACTTGCCAGGGTTGGCCATGGCAAGATCATTTGGAGACTTCTGTCTGAAGAAATATGGAATAATTTCTATGCCTGATGTTTTCTACCATCGCATCACGGATAAGGATGAATTTGTTGTGCTGGCGACTGACGGGGTGAGAACGGAGTAACTCAAACATTGGTTGCTTTATACTTGTAGAATTGGAAGTTGTTAAGAACAGGTTCTCTTTGTTGGCTGTAGGTGTGGGATGTGCTTTCCAATGCTGAAGCTGTTAGCATCATCAGCAATGCTCCTTCACAGGCCTCAGCAGCTCGATTTCTGGTTGAATCGGCTCACAGGGCATGGAGGACACGGTACCCCACATCAAAAACTGATGATTGTGCTGTTGTTTGCCTCTTTCTGAAAACAGAAGCAGCAAGTACATCCTCCAGTGCTGTAACCAAAGATTTGGTGAAGAACAGAGAAATGAGCAGCGGTAAGCATTCATTGGCTGTTAAAACAAGCACCCAAGGTTCCTGAAAATCTTGTTACTGCAAAAGATGAGTGGTCTTTTGTTGATGGTTCCTCTGGGTGTGTCGCGCTGCCAACTTTACCAGAGCCCACTTCAGTTGTGAAGGATAGCTCAAAAGATTGAGCTTGCCTGCCAATTGAGATGGCATAATTTTTGCTGGAAATTTGTTCGCCTTCGTTTGCAAGCTTGTGTGCATCAGATTTGTTGTGACGTGAAGACCAGTGCCAGTTTCATTGGCGAGTTGAGGAAGTTATTGCATAGTGGAATGGATAAGTGTGCAGATTTTGTTCTTTTTGTACAGTATTCAATCAGTTTAGTGGGATCAGTTGGTAGTAATGATAACTATAATAATACTGTGCCTATTATTGATGGATGGGGGTGATCAGATCCATGCATAGGATGAAGTTTCTCCCTTCTTTTGTAATATAAATAATTGTGTCGGTTCCAGCAGCTCTAATAAATTTTCTTTTAGGTGTTGCTTTGTTTTATGTCATAGGTTTTCTAGTTTTGCTTTGTCCAATTAAGTTTAGTATTATATTTCCATTGATGCTATGACAAACCATTCCAGTTAGATATTGGATGACTAAGTAAGTTTTCCTCTGTATGTTCTGTATTATGATGGTTTGGGGGCTTTTATATATATATATATATATATATATATATATATATATATATATATATATATATATATATATATATATATATATATATATATATATATATATATATTGTGTGGTATGTTGATTGTTGAGTACCATCTGACAACTACACTTTAAATAACCAAAGTTGTATGGTGAAATGTTGAATTAGGATGATGCAAAGTTGTTGTGCATGGCTGGGGCTAAAGGCCTCAGGGGTTTTTGGCCGTAATGTGGTGTGGAGTTTATGTTGCTGGTCGAAGTTTCATGGTTTTCTGGCTAATCATTCATGTAAACTAAAAAAAGGCAGAAACAAATGTTGATCATATGATGGTTAAGAGGCTTTGGAAAGGAGAATAATGGGAGCAAACTTTGCAAGCTACAATTGGTTTTCTTATTTAACAGGGAAAAATATAGCTGATTGTCCAGGATATTGCAACATTATGCGATCTAAGATGCGTTGCAGAAGTGCAATGTGTTTCTTAGGCCATGTTTGAATAAAGCTAAAATAAGATGCAAACCATATAAAAAGCTTAAAATGGTCCTAATACCTCCACTTATAATACACCTATGTTTTAAATTATAAAATCTACTTAGATACACAATATATTTAAATATATAATAAAAACAACGTACTTAAAACCAAAACGTTTTAGAATTTAGAACAGGAGGGTATTTTATAGCCCTTCTAAACTATTCAACCACTTAGATTATAAAAAGTTATTAGTGATATAAGAAAAATAGATGTTGACATATTTAAAATAAAGTTTTAGAATTGATGATCAACATAATTATTTAGACTAATATTATTTGCTAGTACTTTTAGATATAGTTTAGGATTAACATTATTTGGTACTGATTTTAGATATAGTTCGAATGGTGCATATAGGAAAAAGTGATGCCTAATAAGGGAGGGAGAAATTAGGACTTCTAAAAACTATCTCTAAACAAGGCCACAAATAAATCTTTAGAACAAAAATAGGCTTTGCTTAAGTGTCGCTATCTCAATCGCAAAAGGAGTTTTACAACCTAAGTTTTGGTCCTAACAATTCCAATCCGAGGGGTTTTGTGGGTTTTGATAACCTCACTCACACAACTAGGAATACACCTAGAGCAAGCGCAATAGCGGTCTAACTAGCCTAAGCACTTCACAAAACACCTAAACTAATCACCGAGTGATTCTATTTAGCACTTGTGTGATGGAGCACTTGTAAATGTGTGTCTATGCTTGGGATTTGTTGCTTGGGCTCCAACACCACCAAATGGCCGGTTGGGTGAAGTATTTATAGGCCCCAACTTAAAATAGTCGTTAAAGGAAAAAAAACTATGCTCTATGTGTCACACCGGACTGTCCGGTGTGACTAGCCATAAAGTGGCCGTTGGAAAAGTAGTCATTGATGTTGTCAGCTTTCACACTAGACTGTCTGGTGGCTCTCCTCCAAGGTACCACCAGGAACTAGTCATTGGGCTTCTGATTGCTAGTGCTTCGGACAGTTCACGGTTGACACCGGACTGTCCAGTGAGCCTCCAGTGCACCACCAGTGCACATGCTCACATCCCATCTTAGGATTTCTTCTCTCTTTTGCTTGGGCTTCTTTTGGTATTGTGTGTAGGAAACGGGTGACGCCTAAGAGGGGGGGGGGGTGAATTAGGACTTCTAAAACTTTTACTAAACTAGGCCACAATTAAATCCCTAGAGCAAAACCTATGCAAGTAATCAAAACTAGAATGTGCAAACTAGGTTTTGTCTAAGTGTTGCTATCTCTACCGCAAAAGGCTAAGTTTCAATCTATACTAAATAAGTATGACTACAAGATTGAAACTTAAATGCTTAATATAAATGCGGAATGTAAAGAGCTAAGTAGAGAAGCAAACTCTTGTGGATGACGCCGGTATTTTTACCGAGGTATCCGGAACCGCGCAAGGTCCCGACTAATCCTCGTTGGTGCCCCTACGCAAAGGGAAGCCCACGCGAGGGCCAAGCACCACAGTCGAGTAACTCCGTAGAGAGCCGCGGGCCTTCTCCACGCGCAAGTGGTGCTCCGCTTCCGGCTCCTCTCGGACGCTCCCCGCCGTCTCCACTATCGAGCTTCCGGCCGAAACGCCGCGGGCCTCGTTCCCTCCGGTACACGGTGGCGGCCGTGACACAAACGCGGTTGTCACGGTCTCGCAAGACTCTCGCCCCACTCGGTACAATTACAACGGCTCGCGCAAGAGCCGAGGGGTTGTGAGGTTTATCTAAACTCACTCAACTAACTAGGATTCACCTAGAGCAAGCGCTAAAGCGGTCTAACTAACCTAAGCACTTCGCAAAGCACCTACGCTAATCACCGAGTGATTCTATTAAGCACTTGGGTGTTTGAGCACTTGGAGATATGCACTATGTGTATTGGAATGTTACTTGGGCTCTCACACTAGAGGATGGCCGGTTGGGGTGGTATTTATAGCCTCCACACCCTCAACTAGCCGTTGGACAGAAAGCAGCAGCTTTCTGTCGTCGGGTGCACCGGACAGTCCGGTGCACCACCGGACACTGAACAGTAGATGTCCGGTGCACGCCACGTCAGCCGACCGTTGGCGCCTGTAGCAGTCGACCGTTGGATCCGACCGTTGCCTTTCTGCCCATTGGCACACCGGACAGACCGGTGCACACCGGACAGTCCGGTGCTACAGCCAGAGAGCGCCTTTCTGCGGCCTCTCTGCGCAGACTGTCCGGTGCCTCACCGGACAGTCCGGTGCACACCGGACACCGATGTCCGGTGCGCCACCTGGCGCTGGCTGACAGCCCTTGTCTTGGTTTTCTTCGCTGATTTCTTCGGGCTTCTTTGTTCTTGAGCATTGGACTCCTATGCATCTTTTTATGTCTTCTTTTGAGGTGTTGCATCCTCATTGCCTTGGTCCAATTCTCTTCGCATCCTGTGAACTACAAACACAAACACTAGAAAACTTATTAGTTCACGGATTGTGTTGTTCATCAAACACCAAAACTCAATTAGCCAAATGGCCCGGGGTCCATTTTCCTTACAATCTCCCCCTTTTTGGTGATTGATGACAACACAACCAAAGCAAGCAAATAATACAAGTATTTGAATGAAAATATGCAATCTACTTGCTAGGATACATGATTGTCCCCACAATGTGATATTATGGACTTAAGCCTCCCCCTAACTCCATAATTCACTTACTTCCTATTTTTGGACCAAATAACCAAAACCACTTGAAAAGCCATTTATAGATATAAAATTTTAAATTGGTGGTGTTTGGTGTTTGATATAGTTTTCATTGCTTTGGTCCCTAAACTTCTCCCCCTTTGGCATCAACCACCGAAAAGGAAGACATTAAAAGCATGTAGGAAGTAAATAAAAGCTTGCCCTCAACAAGAATTGTATCAAATGATATCACTAGAAGGATATTAAATTAAGTCATGAAAGATACCACTTGTAGGAGTTCCTCAAAAGATTACTCCCCCTAAATGAGTATTCTCCTTTAGAAAGAGTTTTTCTCCCCCCTTTAGAGATGAAGAAATACTCCCCCTGACAGAGATCCTCTACTTAGGAAAAAGCATGTGAAAATTAGAGGTGCAAGACATGATTTGAAAAGACTAACTTCCCTTATGCATAGGTAACAGAATATGAGTTAACTACTTATGCATTTTTAGCAACATGGAAGCATATGATATGAAATATAGTCTAATCAAATATTGGAGAAGACATGTAAATGATACTGAAAGTAGTCTCAAAAGATACCAATTGAAGACCAATGGCGAGCTTGAGAGACATGAGAGTTCTTGGAGATTTTGCAGTGGAAGATTGTTGTCTTTCTCCGGGGACCTCATTTTCCTTACAATGAGACTATCACATGAAATAGACTTGAAAAGGTGTTAGTCTCAAAGTATTAGATTATAGAGTAACCTCCCCCTGAAGATGTGCATACAAGTTTTGAATACTTGTTGGAGACATGCACTTTGATTTGATATCAAGAGGGGCAAATTATCTATAATCCGAACTTTGGCACATATAAGTTAAATGATACAACTTGTAGAAATCAAAATTTTCAATTGATGCATCATTTACTATGGAGTGATATAGAAGCTATGTGTCGTGCTTAAATAAATATTTTAAGCCATGTAGGTTTGCTTAAGTGTATGAATTTAAAACAAGCAATCCTACCATATGATTCACCTAGTATGCATAATTTTAAACAAAGGTAAATAACAAATGTAATACTAGGCAAGAAAGGTAAACTAGATACAAGGTAAATAGATACGCATATCTAAAAACAAGAGATACAATAAATCTAGTTACCTTAGTCATGGGTGGGAAATTTGGGTCCAAAATTTTCACTAACCCACTTGGCAATAAACTTGATCCAATATGATGTATCCCATGATATACATCCCAACTTTGCCAAGTCTCCAAATTTCCCGCAGACCTTCGGTCCACTCACTTCCCTTTTGGGATCCAAACCTTCTTGGTGCTTTTCATGGTTGAAATTATTTCCTTTGGCACCCAGATGCGTTTGGCCCCCTTTCCTTTGTTGCCTTGCTTGTTGGCCTTGATTGCTATCACCTTTCCATTCTTTTTCTTCTTGATCAAATATGGTGTAGCATCCTTTTTGTTCACCTTTTTGATGTAGGTGCTGGAGATTTTGCCTGATGGCTTTTGCTTGAGCTTTTGCCTTTGATTATCCCTGGTCATCACCTTGCATTGGAAAGACTTGTGGCCTTCCATGTGGCATAGCCTACAAATCACGGTTTCTCCCTCTACAGGCTTGTTCACTCCCGCAGTGGTGTTATCCTGTGGAGGTCGGATTTGTTTGGCTTTGCCTTTCTTGTCATCCAAAGCCTTTCCAAGGCGAGCCACTTCTTGCTTTAATTGTTCATTTTCCTTTGCAACCTCATCCGAACATTTCTCTACAACAATATTCTCAACAACGACTTGGTTGCAGGAGTTAGAATCATCAATTAAATCAAAGCAGGAAGTAGAAGCATCTTTCTTAATTATTTCAGGTATTTCAACTAAAGATGCTGCTGGGGTGCTACCAATGTTTTCTAGCTTAGTAGTTAGCTCATTATTGTGTATGCTAAGAATTTCCATTTTCTCTAGCAAATTTTCAATAGCTTCTTGGGAGCTAGCTAACTTAGCCTTAAGTTTTTCATTCTTTTTAATAAGGCTATCATCGGTAGCAGTGGATGGAGCACTAGATTCTAATAGCTCAATTTTAGTTGACAGCTCACTATTTAAGTTTGCAAAAGTTTCAAATTTTTCTAGCAAACCTTTATAATCATTTTGGGAGCTAATCAACTTATTTTTCAAAGTTTTAAGTTGAGCTTTTTGCTTAGTGCAAACATCCTGGAAAAATTCTACGGCTTCCGCAAGCTCATCTACAGAGGGCTTTCCCTCACCTTCATCATCACTACTACTTTCATCACTAGAGGATGGAATGCTTTTGTTACCTCTTGCCATAAGGCATTTGTGTGATGATCGTGATGAGCGTGATGAGGACCGGTGGCTACGCGTCCTTGGAGGTTCATCTTCACTTGAAGAATCATCCCAAGTTCTAACACTTGTTAGCGCCTTGCCTTTGCTCCTCTCCTTTTTGGGTTTGGACATATTTGGACAGTTGTCCCTGAAGTGGCCCTTCTCCCCACATGCGAAGCATCCTCTCTTCCTTTGCTTTTTCCTGTCAATGTTAAAGAGAAGATCCTCGACCTGCAGGGGCACACCCATTAGATTAATCTTGCGGATCATCCTCATTACCTTTCCGACGCGTTGGATTGTTTCTTCGTCCTCGGAGGATGATGTGCATGGCTGATTATCTTCATCATCATCACTTTCTTCTTCTTCCTCTTCTTCGCTTGAGGAACTTGGAGTGGGAGCCTTCTTTTTGCCCTTCCTTTCATCACATGCAAAAGCATATGGCTTTGAGGAAGTTGGCTCCTCTCCCCGACTCATTTTTTGCGACATCTGAAAGGCCGCGATTTTCCCAATCACGATGGTCGGGGTCATGTTGCTCAAGTCCTCCATGTTATGAAGGATGGTGATGATGCTCCCGTATCTTTGTTGTGGTAGCAGGGAGATAATCTTCCTCACAATGTCCGCATCACCTAGCTTATTTATGCCAATAGAGTTGAGCTCATTGATTATTAGATTCAAACGAGAATACATGTCTCTAACAAGCTCATCATCTTTCATAGTAAAAGAATTATACTCATTTAAGACTAGGCAATGTTTTTGCTCACGGACATTGGATGTGCCGTCATGGAGCTCATGCAATTTTAGCCAAATCTCATTAGCAGTTTTCAGGGTAAATACTTGATTGAAAATATCCATGCTAAGAGATTCATACAAGCAATTTTTGGCTCTAGCATTTAAATGGATTTCTTTTTCCTCACTCGTGGTGGGTTTCTCGGGATTCTTGAGGGGTTTCATCCCGTCACGAGTGACTCTCCAAACACCTAGATCAACGGCCTCTAGGTAACAAGCCATTCTAGCACTATAATATGGGAAGTTGGTGCCGTCAAAGTGTGGTGGCCTATGGGTATCCATCCCTTCCTCTAAAAAGCGTCGGCTCTTTTAGCGGTGAAGCTAAAGCGTTTCAAATGAGCCAAACCGGGCTCTGATACCAATTGAAGGAAACGGGTGACGCCTAAGAGGGGGGGGGGGTGAATTAGGACTTCTAAAACTTTTACTAAACTAGGCCACAATTAAATCCCTAGAGCAAAACCTATGCAAGTAATCAAAACTAGAATGTGCAAACTAGGTTTTGTCTAAGTGTTGCTATCTCTACCGCAAAAGGCTAAGTTTCAATCTATACTAAATAAGTATGACTACAAGATTGAAACTTAAATGCTTAATATAAATGCGGAATGTAAAGAGCTAAGTAGAGAAGCAAACTCTTGTGGATGACGCCGGTATTTTTACCGAGGTATCCGGAACCGCGCAAGGTCCCGACTAATCCTCGTTGGTGCCCCTACGCAAAGGGAAGCCCACGCGAGGGCCAAGCACCACAGTCGAGTAACTCCGTAGAGAGCCGCGGGCCTTCTCCACGCGCAAGTGGTGCTCCGCTTCCGGCTCCTCTCGGACGCTCCCCGCCGTCTCCACTATCGAGCTTCCGGCCGAAACGCCGCGGGCCTCGTTCCCTCCGGTACACGGTGGCGGCCGTGACACAAACGCGGTTGTCACGGTCTCGCAAGACTCTCGCCCCACTCGGTACAATTACAACGGCTCGCGCAAGAGCCGAGGGGTTGTGAGGTTTATCTAAACTCACTCAACTAACTAGGATTCACCTAGAGCAAGCGCTAAAGCGGTCTAACTAACCTAAGCACTTCGCAAAGCACCTACGCTAATCACCGAGTGATTCTATTAAGCACTTGGGTGTTTGAGCACTTGGAGATATGCACTATGTGTATTGGAATGTTACTTGGGCTCTCACACTAGAGGATGGCCGGTTGGGGTGGTATTTATAGCCTCCACACCCTCAACTAGCCGTTGGACAGAAAGCAGCAGCTTTCTGTCGTCGGGTGCACCGGACAGTCCGGTGCACCACCGGACACTGAACAGTAGATGTCCGGTGCACGCCACGTCAGCCGACCGTTGGCGCCTGTAGCAGTCGACCGTTGGATCCGACCGTTGCCTTTCTGCCCATTGGCACACCGGACAGACCGGTGCACACCGGACAGTCCGGTGCTACAGCCAGAGAGCGCCTTTCTGCGGCCTCTCTGCGCAGACTGTCCGGTGCCTCACCGGACAGTCCGGTGCACACCGGACACCGATGTCCGGTGCGCCACCTGGCGCTGGCTGACAGCCCTTGTCTTGGTTTTCTTCGCTGATTTCTTCGGGCTTCTTTGTTCTTGAGCATTGGACTCCTATGCATCTTTTTATGTCTTCTTTTGAGGTGTTGCATCCTCATTGCCTTGGTCCAATTCTCTTCGCATCCTGTGAACTACAAACACAAACACTAGAAAACTTATTAGTTCACGGATTGTGTTGTTCATCAAACACCAAAACTCAATTAGCCAAATGGCCCGGGGTCCATTTTCCTTACATTGTGTCTTGGACATTTGCTGAGAATTTATTGATCTTCCTTGAGTCTTTTAGGTCGTCTTTTGAGGTATTGCATCCTTAGAGCCTTAGTCCAATCCACTTTGCATCCTGTGAACTTTAAAACACATGCACTTGGAGAACATTTGTCCACTCGGTTATGTTGATCATCAACCACCAAAATCCTTAATCAAATGGGACGGGATCCATTTTTCTTACAATCTCCCCTTTTTGGTGATTGATGACAACACAACCAAAGCAAGCAAATATAACAAATACTTGATATAAATATGCAATCTACTTGCTAGGATGCACGATGTCCCCATAGAGTGATATTATGGACTTAAACCTCCCCCTAACTCCATAATCCACATACTCCCTATTTGGAACCGAAACCAACATAAGAAACCACTTGTAAGATCAAAATTTTAAATTTTTGTGGTTTTGGTATTTGATTTACTTTGGCTTGCTTTGGTCCATAAAATTCTCCCCCTTTGGAATCAAACCCCGAAAAGAAGACATGATAAGCATATAGGAAGCAATTTAAGACTTGCCCTCTAAAAAGAATTGCTCCCCCTAAAAGAAAACTCTCCCCCTCTAGAAAAGTATTCTCCCCCTTTTATGGAAGAAGACATACTCCCCCTGTTGGAGGTGAAAGTCGCCTAGAGGGGGTGAATAGATGAAAGTCGCCTAGAGGGGGGTGAATAGGCGGAATCTGAAAATTATAAACTTAAGCACAACTACAAGCCGAGGTTAGCGTTAGAAATATAAACGAGTCCGAAAGAGAGGGCGAAAACAAATCACAAGCAAATAAGAATAGATGGCACGGTGATTTGTTTTACCGAGGTTCGGTTCTTGCGAACCTACTCCCCGTTGAGGTGGTCACAAAGACCGGGTCTCTTTCACTCCTTTCCCTCTCTCAAACAGTCACTTAGACTGAGTGAGCTTCTCTTCTCAATCAAATGGGACACTAAGTCCACTACAAGGACCACCACACAATTGGTGTCTCTTGTTTTGATTACAAGTGTTGTGGAAACAAGAATGAGGAAGAAGAAAAGCAATCCAAGCGCAAGAGCTCAAAAGAACACAAAAAGTCTCTCTCTCTAGTCACTGATTTGTTTGGAGTGATTCCGGACTTGGGAGAGGATTTGATCTCTTTGTTTGTGTCTTGTATTGAATGCTATAGCTCTTGTATGAGGTTTGAAGGCTGAAAACTTGGATGCAATGAATGTGGGGTGGTTGGGGGTATTTATAGCCCCAACCACCAAAATGGCCGTTGGGGATGGCTTCTGTCGACGGGCGCACCGGACAGTCCGGTGCGCCAGCCACGTCACCCAACCGTTAGGGTTCGACCGTTGGAGCTCTGACTTGTGTGGCCACCAGACAGTCCGGTGGTGCACCGGACAGGTCCTGTAGATTGTCCGGTGCGCCTTCTGGCGCCTGCTCTGACTTCTGCGCGCGTAGGCGCGCACTGTAGCGCATTTAATGCCTTTTGCAGACGACCGTTGGCGCGAAGTAGCCGTTGCTCCGCTAGCACACCGGACAGTCCGGTGCTACACCGGACAGTCCGGTGAATTATAGCGGAGCGGCCTCCCAAATTTCCGAAGCTGGCAAGTTCAGCGTCGATCTTCCTGGTGCACCGGACACTGTCCGGTGGCACACCGGACAGTCCGGTGCGCCAGACCAGGGCTGCCTTCGGTATACTTTGCTCCTTTGTTTTGAACCCTTTCTTTTATCTTTGTATTGGTTT